>NW_024070190.1:33904094-34358659 GCF_014754425.2 Oryx dammah
GTGTGTGTGTGTGTGTGTGTGTGTGTGTGTGTGTGTGTGTGTGTGTGAGGCCCAGGCGCTGGGAACAAACGTGCATCTGTTAAATATGACAATAAAGTCCTACAGCGGAGCTGCCAAGATTGGGACGGGGGTGGAGGCGGAAGGCAAAGAGGGTGGGTGAGAGCTGGAGTCTCAAAAGGCTATGCCAAAGCGCCTGGCCCAGGTATTATGTCGGGAGAAGGTAAGGGGAGCAGCTGCTCCTTCTCTCGGGGTGTGTATGGGAGCGAGGGTGCATGCGTCCCTGTGAAGAGTACACACCGATCTGCTCAACATATGTCGCCACAAATCACAGTATCTCTCCCTCCTCCCACCCTCCACTCCCTCCTGACCGAGGGCAAAACAGAGAGAGGCGCTGAGAAGAGGCGCCGCTTCAACAGGTGTCTTGGTGCGCAATGCACCTTTTCACGCATTCACTGTCTCTGTCGGCGGCGGAGATAATGTAGACACTTTGTTTCCAAGCCCTGCTTGCGAGCTACGGATGCCTGGCGGGGGAGGCGGCCCTAGGCAGGGAGGGGGCTCTGCAAATAAAGACCTCGGATGCTCCTGAGGTCCCAGCCCTCTCTTCTCTTTGTTTGAGGACTCCCTGGGCCGGAGCTCCCTTGTGCGCCCTGGGGGGTGGCATATGGCGCCCTCTCACCTACCCAAGAAAAAGAACTGCCTCGCCATTCAAGAGCGCACGAGGTCCCAGAGCTGGGGAGGGGGAATCTCTGGGGGACTAGCTTCTCTCCCAACGCGAAGGAGGAGCCCTCCTTATCTTTCCCCACCCCACCTCCGCCATCCTCTCAGCTGGTGCAGCAGCCGTTGGGTGGGGAGCAGCGCGCAGAGCTGCACCAGCCTGCGGAAGCGCCCCAGCTCCCGGCAGATGAAATATGGGGCTAGTGAGCCCCTGGAGACCATATGCTTTCAATAAAAGAAGACAAATAGGACCGAGATAGGCCTTGCAGCCAACCTGTTATAAATGGGTGGCAATTGGGCCAATGTACACGGGGGAAGGCCCGGGGGGAGGCCTGCTCCGTGCCAAATCCATGTGTCAGCTTCTGGGACAGGTGCGCCCAGGGGCCAGGGGCCAGGTCTCCCCCCTCTGGGTTTATCACGGCAAAGGTAATATTGTGCTAACTATGAGTAAACAGTCATTGTGAAAACGAGGGAGAGTTTATCAGAGGCAAACTAGTTGGGGGGTGGCTTAACAATAAAGTTGCCAGCCTTGGGAGCAGGTGACGGCTGGCTGCGGGACTCCCGCAGTAGATGTTTTCCAAAGCACTCCACTTTACAATCTCTTGTAATTATTTATTAAACGAAATCTATTTATTATTATTTTAGCAAACACTGGAGACAGGTGGGGCTTTCTTTTCGTCGTCTCCTTTTGTTTGAAGGGCTGTTTGAAGTGGCCAGTCTCGGCCTGGGCAGCTCGCTCGCCAGATTTTTGTCTTCCCCTCTTTCAGCGACGAGGCGAAGGCGAGAGAAAGAAGCCCCCTCCTCTGGCAAGTCATTAGCTATTCAGCCTCTTGTGGCCCCCTTCCCTTCCTCTCCTTTCTCAAAGCGCCCCCAGGCACTGCTAAAATTCCCCCCGCCGGCAGGAAGGCGGCAGGGCGGACCGCTCCTTTCCTTCTTTTCCATTCTGCCCGCGGTGTCCAGACGTCAGGCTGTCGCCTCCTTCCTGGACCGCCTCAGCATGCAGCGGGGCTTAGGTCTCAGAGAGTAGAGGGGCGCGGGGTTCCCAAAGGTCTTAGAGGCGGTGGTCCGCCGGGGGCTTCAGGAACAAGCTCTGCTGCCGGCTGGAAGAGTCCTTTCACAAATAGCGCCAGCGCGCACTGAGTTGTCACCGCCTGCGCCTCCGGCGCCAAAAGGACAGGAATTAACTTTGGAGAGGGGCCTGTGCGTCCGCTCCCGCTGAAAGGAAGGACGTAGATCCTTGATCTCTAATCCCCCAGGCCTCCTCGACCTCAGGCCCCGCCCTCTTGACCAGCAGAAGAGCTGCGGAGAGTTCTCCGCACGGAAATCGCTGACCTCGGCCGCTGCGCGCTGCTCCTCGCCCTGACTGTTTTGCGCAAAGCAAAAGTGGTGGCGGTCCGCAACCCGTGGAGAGTCCTGACCCGGAATGGTGCCGGGGAAGCTAGATAAGAATTCTCAGAGGGTGCCAGAATTTTCTCCCTGCCAAGAAAGTATCCAAATAACCCCAAAATCTTCCAAGCGTAAAGCCTTGCCCTGCGGCCCTCATCACTACCCATGGGACGCTTGAGGCAAGACTGAACCAAGGTGAGACCTGCCTTGGGTTATCATCTGAGAGCCACTGCGGGGTGAGAGCCCTAGAAATGGGCTACTTTCAGGCCTCCCTCCAGCGACCCATAGGGGTGTTCTGATCCCTTATGGCCAGGGCACACTCCTCGGAGCCAGGCTGGGTCCCCTAGCCCCAGGGAAGCACACTTTGGGTTTCCTCTCTGAGTTCCTAATTTGCAGGATAGATATCAAGCAAGGCAGGCATAGAGGGTGAGAAAGTAGATAGAACACGACAGGACGCTGGCTCCCACTGGCACTGGGAGATGGGGCCACTGTCCTTTATCTATTCTGACCATGTCATTCCTTCTATCTTTGACATTTTGGGATGTCTAGTTCTGCCTTGAAAAAATATCTATTTCCCCGCCAGTCAGAGAGAGGCAACAAAGAGGTGCAAGGGAAAATCTAAGATTAGGAGTCTTAGGACCTGCGTTCTATGTATGTGATTCTGCTAAAACTTGCTGTGTGATCTTGAGTAAGTCAGTTCCCCTTTCTGGGCCTTGACTTTCCATCTGTAAAATGGGCTTCGGTTTCTCATTCTTATAATTAGAAGACAAATCTGAAGCAAATTGTGACCCAAGGGAGGAGCAGCAGCAAAATGTGAAACTCAGGAGTCTCCGCAGGGTCCCTTTGTTGGTCTGGAGACTAGCCCCGAGCTTCAGTTCGCAGGCAGCAAGCGAAGGAGCCTCTGCCAACAGCCCACCAGCTGAGATCCTGAGGACAGCACCTTCATCTCCACACAGTCCTGGAGCTCCCTTCCCTGGCTCCCAAGCACATCTACCCTCTCTGTGCCTCAGAGGTAATTCCACCCTCTAAGCAGAGTGAGCAAGTGAGGAGAGGCTGGCTGTCAGTAGGGTAGACATGCAGGCTCACCTCATTCCCTCAGTTTCCCTGCAGGATCCTACCTTCTCTACCAGCTTTGGAGGCTCACCGCAGGGTATCTGGACCTGCTAAAAAGTAATGCCTTCTGGGCCTAGAGACTGAATCCAGACACCAGCTTTCCCAGCTTCTTAGGAGCAGTGTGGAGGCCCTGCTGGTGGTGGAGGAGGCCGCGGGGTGCAGGAGTGGCACTGGATGGCTGAGGGCTCTGGGCATGCAATGGGCAGATCATTGAAGGTCAGAGAGAGGCTGGGTTAGCTTGAGGGCATCCTCCCCCAGGCCACACTTACCCTGAAGCAGAAGACCACAGAGTGTCCAAGGCAGGGACAGAAAGGATGAATAGGGAAAGAAAGTGGAGAAGGTGATGGCACCCCACTCCAGTACTCTTGCCTGGAAAATCCCATGGACCGAGGAGCCTGGTAGGCTGCAGTCCATGGGGTCTCGAAGAGTCAGTCACGACTGAGCGACTTCACTTTCACTTTTCACTTTCATGCATTGGAGAAGGAAATGGCAACCCACTCCAGTGTTCTTGCCTGGAGAATCCCAGGGACAAGGGAGCCTGGTGGGGTGCTGTCTATGGGGTCGCACAGAGTCGGACACGACTGAAGCGACTTAGCAGCAGCAGCAGGGAAAGAAAGGAGAGATGATGTGTTCAGGCTCATTTTGGAAAGCTTTCCAGATGGCACTAACCAGAGCCGTGAAGAGTCCCTGCCCTGTACTTACTGCCTGACCTCTGCCAAGGAGACAGGACCAGCTAGTGCAGACAGCCCCCGCCCGTCTGTGATTGGACAGGAGGACTAAGAGAGAAAGAGTTGATCTGCTTCTGCAAGCACCAGCACGCCAGGGGCATTTAAAAGACACAGGGGCTTGCTGTGAACTCCTGGCCATCTCATGACCCATTATCATCTGAGCTCTTCCTTTACATGCCCCATCGGATCCCTAGAGTACTGTATGGAATTGTTTGTGGCGAATGCCTCCTAGAGGTCCCACCATAGACATTCGCTGCCTCTGGCGCCCGAAGATAATGTCTTAGATTTCTGAGCAGTGAGGGCATGAGGGGAGAGACTCTAAGCACCTACATCTAAGGAGTGTGGGCAGCGTGATCTCAAAGCCTGGGGGGCGGCGCTCAGCATCCCCAGAAGGTGAAGGTCTCTAAGTGGCAGAGAGGTAGGCAGGATCTCTCTCTGTGGTTGCCCCCACCCCTCCCAAAATGGAGTGTCAGTGAAACACCCCCTCTGAGTATTTGCTAACCTGACCGAAAGTGGAGGAGAGGAGAATGGCACTAGGAATTAGTGGACACTCCTCTAAACTGATAGTATACCTGGCTCCTTGTCCTTGCAGAGTGATTTGGAGCAAGCTGCCTCCTTTCTGAACCTCAGTTTCCCCTTGTATAACTCAGGGGACTGACCCACCCTACTGACTTCCTAAAGCCCCCTTCAGGATACCAAGAACAGGTCTGGACAGATGCCAAGGAAAACCAGAATAGGAGCAAAGCGATTTGAGGCTGCCAGACGCGAGCTAGACAAGACCCTTTCTCACTGGGCGAGGCTCTTTGAGGAACCGAGAGTTGCTGGGACAGAGCCCGCGGGGAGAGAGCAAACAGAACGGCGTTCCCCTCCCCCGACCCCAGCCCTTTGTCCGGAATCCAGCTGTGCCCCTTGATGGGCGGAGCGGGCTCGCGTGGCGCGGCCCCCTGGCCCGGACGCTGATTGGACGGCGGCGCGGGCAGCAGCGGGGCAGGCACGCTCCTGTCCCAGGGCGCAGCAGATAAAGCGTGCCCAGGGGCACACGACTTTCGGCTCAGAAAATCCGCAGGGTCTCGCAGCTGCGCCAAGAGAGAGCAAGAGAAGCCCGGGACCCTGCTTTACACGTATCTTCTCTGGGGCCAGAGAAACTTTCGAGCGGCAGCGCCTGCTTCTCATGAACTTGCAGACGGAAAAGCCAGTTCAGCTCACCGTTGCTCTCACTGCCCACCACTCTCTACCCCTTTGCGCCGTACAAGGTAACACCTGGGGCCACAGAGCGATGGGAGGAGGGAAAGCGGGTCCTCTGGCCGGTAGGAGGTGGCTTTCTCTCGCATTTTTTCCCACCTGGCCCTAGGATTGGGAACTTCGCTCAGGTGACCGACCCCCGCTTACCCTTACCTCTTGCCCCGCCGCAGGATGGCGCCTCATCCCTCGTGTGCGCCCCCTGTCCAAGTGACCCACGAGACGGAGCAGCGCTTCCCGGGAGCCTCGGACGACGAAGTGACCTGCGTCGCATACACTCCACCCAGCCCCACTCGCGTACTGGAGAACTGCACCGAGACGGAAGGGGGCGCCTGCCGAGGGGCCTCGAGGAAGCTCCGGGCGCGGCGGGGAGGGCGCAGTCGCCCCAAGAGTGAGTTGGCTCTGAGCAAGCAGCGACGGAGCCGGCGCAAGAAGGCCAACGACCGCGAGCGCAATCGGATGCATAACCTCAACTCTGCGCTGGACGCGCTGCGCGGCGTCTTGCCCACCTTTCCGGACGACGCGAAGCTCACCAAGATAGAGACGCTGCGCTTCGCCCACAATTATATCTGGGCGCTGACGCAGACGCTGCGCATAGCGGACCACAGCCTCTACGGGCTGGAGCCGCTGGCGCCGCCCTGCGAGGAGCTGGCCAGCCCAGACGGCGGTTCCCCGGGAGACTGGGGCTCACTCTATTCCCCGGTCTCCCAAGCGGGAAGCCTGAGCCCCGCCGCCTCGCTGGAGGACCGGCCTGGGCTGCAGGCGCCTGTTTCCCCGGCCTGCCTGCACCCTAGCGCTCTGGCCTTTTCAGACTTTCTATGAAGGGGCCTGTCCGCCGCTGGGCAGTGGGTCCTGGGAGAAAGGGCAGGGGGTGGAGGCTGTCGGAGATGCGCGGCGGCGGATCCTGCCTCTGGCTCACTGACCCCTGAGGGCCCAGAGTGGCAGGCCGGGTTCAATCCCTCGGTCTTCTGCGCTACACCCTCTGCTGCTGCCCGCGCGAGTGGACACGGCATGCTCCGCGCAACTTAAGCCCTCTCCCCGTGGCCACCCCAAAATCTCCTGCAAAAAAGACGAGCGTGGTAGCACTACACAGAAGGAGACGGCCACTGTCTCCCCGACCCTGCCGTCACCGACGTCTGTCTGCTGGTCTCTTACGACTCCTCCCCCAATACCACTTCACCCAATATTTGGTCTCTCAGAGCTCGCTCTTGTTCCCCAGGTTGTCTTCTTCAGAGCGGCTTCTGACCTCCTCTAGTCCCTGTCAAGTCCCCGGAGTTTGGGCCTCTCTACTCTGCCTTAATCCATGAAGGCGACGCTCTGCCTTCTCCTTGTGCACTTTCCCCGGAGCCATTGCCCGCTCAGGGGCAGGAGGCAAGGCGACCAACTGGGGGAGCGCCTCTACCACCACCCTGCAAACTGGAGCGCCCTTGTCTTTAAAAAAAAAAAAATCAGCTTGTAAATGATGTAATGTCTCTTGAAATGAATTTTTGTCTGGTAAATTATATGGCCTCTCCCCTGTTTTATGTTTGTATTTATTGATGAGACTTCACAGTGGGAAAAGTCTTTATTTTGTACATAAGATTATCTAGGGACTGGTGAATGAGATTCTGAACCAATAAAAAAACGATTCTCCAGAAGCCTGAGTAAGGTAACTTCATTGTGTGGAGGGGAGGGCCCAGCCCCTGTGACTGGGGTTGGGGGAGGGGGCCCTGTCTAAGGAGAGGGAGGAGATACTTTCTGGGGGTCTGGGGCCCCTGCTGAGGCCTGACCTGAGAAACTATGGTGCTAGGCTGGAGGCCAGGCAGATAGCAAGTCAGCTATACACACTTGGAAAGGAAGAACTGGAAGACTTAAAAATCATTGGCTCAGCCTCCTTGTTTTATTTATGGAGCACTTACTTGTCTAATTCCAAAAAGTGGTTTAGGAGTAAGATAAGCCTGCAACTAGGGCTACTCATATGGTGCTGGCCCTTTCTGTTATGCCACTAGCTTGGATTTAGAGTAACTGTTGCATTTGGGGCAGGGAGGGAAAAATAACCCTGCAGCAGGGTCAGAAACGCTGGTAGGCTGAGCATCCTAGGAATTGTCCCTGATTGCTTAGAGACCAAGAACAATGTCAGAGCTCATTTTACATTTCTGGTGCTGGGGATGAGACCTTGAGACTTGTGATCTCCAGTGGCATGGAGCAGAGAAGGTGGAGGGTCTGGCTGTAGTTTCTGACACCTCCCAACAACCAGTAGTTTTGTTTGAACAAATTCTTATTCTTTTCAAGAAAGTATTCAAGGTTTCCAGCCACGTGTTCTCTATTACTTCCAAGGTAGAGTAGGGCTGATGCACAGTGACACTGAAAGTCCCCAGAACACTGCTGGAGCAGCTCTATATTAGCTTCTAAGATGTCCCAAGATGTTGAGGAAGCAGGTTTAAGCTCCAAGAACCCACAGAGGGCAGGCACCCTACCCTATGAATTGAACCGCAGAGGCCTCCTTGGATTGGCCCATGGTGCCCAGGGAAGAAGCAGGCCAACACCAATGGGGTGCACATGTCAGAGGCAGGGACCGGAGTCATAGAGTAGGTTGCTTTCTAGTGTTAGAGGACAAAGGTGGTGGCTTTTCAGGGGTTAATATCTTTTGCATCTATCTCTTTTGCACCGCACCCCCCTACCCAACAGCTTCAAATTGAACTTTTCCTCTCAACTCTATTCCTAGGTCCCTAAAGATAGCTTGAAGGCGATATGTCTTAGTTATCAAGGGCTGGATTTGGGGGCGGGAAGGGGGACACTGCAAACAAATGAACAAAGGTGTAGTTTCATTTCATGGCTTTAATCTGGGAGGAGAAGATTAATGGGTTATTGATGACTTCTGCAGCAGCCAATTTTCCACCTGCGGCACCGCCCAGGGCAGGTGTCAGCAGCTCCAAGTTGCACAGACCAAGGCAGGGTCTGCTGCTTACTGGGCACTGGGGGTGGTGAGGGGAGAGATGGGCAGACATAAAAATCAGGAAGGTCCATCTCTGTCCTCCTGGGACAATAGCAAGTATGCAGACAAAATCACTCAAGGCTGAAAAAACATTGGTGAGGAGTGGAGGTAGGAGCCACAGGAAGGACAGTGGGACTGTTCTCTGTGGCTTGATTAGGCAGCTTGCCAGAGAACACTGTATATTGGGCCAGGACTAAATATTTGGAGAGGAGGTCCTCAAGCAGGAAGATCCTTCTTCCTGTGAAAGGCTGTGGGGAACAGTGTTCAAATAGGCAGGGGATTCCTTTGGTGCGAACAACTTTCAGAAGCAGAAAATATTAACCCTGTGTTCTGGGTGGAGGCACCCACTGACCAGCCCCTCTCCTGCTTGTGAGGGTGCTCATTAAGAAGCTATTAGTCACTCACAATCTAGAATGGTGAGATGGGGAAGGAGATGGGAGGGAGATTCAGGAGGGAGGGGACATGGGTGTACCTATGGCTGATTCTTGTTGATGTCTGACAGAAAACCACAAATTCTGTAAAGCAATTATCCTTCAATTAAATAAATTAAGTGGGAAATAAATAAATAAGAAACTATTAGTTACTCAATGCACATAGACCGGTCCTCCAACCTACAAATTTTCTTTAAAAGTTCTGTTTAACCAACTTGGATGGTCACCTTGGCTAGGGGCAGATTTGAAACCCCAGAGCTGTCAGCTGAACTCTCCAAGTCAGGAGGAGGTGGAGGAAGGTTTACGGCTCCTTCCCAAGGATGAACTCCAACACAGTCAAAGAAATCATCTTGAGGTGGGAGACCTCACCCTTTTTCCAAAGAGCCCCACATCAAGAAGGGTTTAGGAAACATTTCTGGGTGGCACACACAAGCCCAGCATCATCACCATCACACCCTCACCCTTCTCCAGGCATTTTGCATTCACCAGCTTTTAAAATGAGTCAGGCTGCTCTGGATCTCAGCTAGAAGCCCCCTACCACTATGCCTCAGCCGCAGTGAGTGTGGAGCCTCCTGTGGTCTGAGGTTGTTTCCTGCGCCCCAGCTCCCTCAGACCCGGACAAGGTCCCAAGTAGGGGCAGCAAAGATGCTCTAGTTGAAAGTCTTCCCCCACTCCTGCCGTTCTGCCTTTGTCTGAGCCCTGGCTTCCAGAAAAACAGCACATGAATCTTGCAGCCACCCCACCCCACCCCATCCCCACACACAAGCAGGTAGATTTATGGTGCCCTGCCTCCATCCCACCCCATCCCCAAGCCGGCAGTAGCTGGAGGACAAAGCCTCCCAGGGCCATTGGAATGCTAATGTCTGGGAGCCTGGCCGCTGGGCTGGCACAAAGGCAAGTGAGGCCAAGGGAGCACGCGACCCCACAGGCATACTCTGCTCCCCCTCTCATCCACGGGCCACTCTGCCCAGCTGTGTGACCTTGAACGGGTCTCTGAGCCTCAGCTGATACACATGAGAAGCTGGAGAGAGTCTCTAACACCCTTTCACTGGGTTTCTGGGAACCTAAAAGAAGGCTGTGCTTGTGATAGATGGAGTTATAAGGCCCTTGCGACTGAAAGCAGTGGGAAAGACGTTTGGTCCAGTGCAACAGTGAAGAAGGAGGGGTTGGCTGAGAATGTGCTGCAGAATAAACACTGAGTATACTATAATTACATTTTACAAATATGTAATTAGTATTCTCTGTTGTGTTTCTTTTTCCCTCTCCTCCCCTTTTACATATCTGTGGCCAGTGATCTAGAAGGGGGTGGGGCAGTGTAGGGCCACTCGCTAACCTTGCCTGCTTGCCCACCTTTAGAAGGCCAAGAGCACAGGTAGTGGGAGATTTGAGGGCTGGACACTCATCTCAGGGCCCCTCCTACAGTCGGTGAGGTGGGCAAGGCAGGATGGTGACACCCATGGAAATAGAGAGCCAAAGTCTTGGAAGTAGGTGACTTGCCCAAAGCTCTGAGTCACTGATGGAGTTATTGGAGCAAACCAGAAGCATGACCTTCGCTCTAGGCTTAGTTTAGAGCCGTCTCCTCTGTGCCAACACAACCTATAGTAAGTTTGTGCTCTGGCTTGAACTGGGTCCTCTGAGTCTTGTAAAATAAGAGCCTCTCTTATGCTTTTTCACGGGCTGCTGTGTACCCCTCTGCTTCTGGGATCCTAGGACCAAAGCTGTCAGAGAGAGAGAGCATCTGCAAGGCTAACTTGGTCGAGGCTGAGGTCCTGGAAAAAAAAAAAAAGGCGGCGTGGCCCTGACCATGGTGCTGAAATGACTGCGTTGGTTCAGAGCGAGAGGCACTCCTAGGAACGTGGCCATTCTTCATAAGGAAAACCACCTATCCACTGCCTCTGCCCATGTTTCCAGGCCCGAGTCCCTAGGGAATCCCTGTGGACATGTAGACCCAGAAAGCTGTTGGCTTCCTTGATGTGGTGGGGAAAGTGTGGACTCTGTTGCTACTAACTCATTGTGTGACCCCAGAAAAGCCCTTTTCTTAGCTAGTCCAAAACATCCTCCTTTATAAATGATGGAGTTAGAGTTGAGTTGCCAGATGAGGAGGTCTAAGAGGTCTGAAGTGGAACAACATTGGAAGTTTAGGGTGCAGCAGGCCTAATTGAGAAAACTGGCTTGGAACTTTGCACTTAAATAGTTTTTTTAAGACAATCTAGGTTAAGCAATCCCACTCCAGTGTTCTTGCCTGGAGAATCCCAGGGATGAGGGAGCCTGGCGGGCTGCCATCTATGGGGTCGCACAGAGTCAGACACGACTGAAGCGACTTAGCAGCAGCAGCAGCAGGTTAAGCAATAGCAAAGAGCCATTGTTTGCCTTTGATTGATAGGTGGAAAGGGGGGCATTTTCTACATATATTCTTTTTTAACTTTATGCTTTCCTTATATAATAGCTTGTATTTTGGTTATTTGCTGGCCTGGATAATTTCAGAAAGAATGAATTAAATATTTAGGATGGGTGAGTTTGGCATAAGATCTGAAGTTTTCAGCTATGAAAACAGGAAAATATATATGTATATATATAACATTTTAACTCAACTGTGGAAGACAGTTTCATGTTTCTAATTTGTAAGTGCTTCTATCTTTGTGATAAGATGCTTTAATATATTTCTTAAATATAAAAAAAGAGGGGTCTCATTCTTTGGGTTAAAATGAAGTTTTAGTTATTCCAAGAACAAAGGCACAAGAAAGTCCTCCACACACACACACTAACGGCAGAGTAGTTAAGAATAATTCAGATCACACAGACATTAGTTCAAAGCCTGGTATTGCCACTAACTGGTGGTTTTCAATTATACCCCTTTGCCTCCCTAAGGCCCATTGTCCTCACCTGCAGATCTGGTACAATAAATAGTAGTCATTTAATTGGGTTGATTAAATGTGCTTACTTTTAGTGCATATTAAGCTGCCATGAGTGGTTATTATAATAATAATAATTATTATTATCACCTTCATTTGTCTCAAATTCTTCTCATTCTCCCAAGGGTTTTTGGGGGGGTGGGGGTGGGGGTAAGGAGGTTGCTTTTGTATGAATTTGAATTTCTTCTGCATTCCTGTGCAGTGCAAGTTGGCATAAATGCCAAGGGCCACCCACCCCTTCCTTGTGACCCTCCCCAGATGTGATCTACCCTTCCTGTGCTCCAAGATTATATATCCAGACATTACTTGGGCACCCCAAATGAGACATGTCCAAAATAGAATTACTCTCCTCTAACTTCAAACTAATATTGCCTCTTGTTCCTGATCTCACTAACTAGCATCATCCAGTAATACATACTCGAAATCTAGGGTTGGTTTTGGGCTTCCCTGGTGGCTCAGACAGTACAGAATCCTCTTGCAATGTGGGAGGCCTGGGTTCAATCCCTGGGTTGGGAAGATCCCCTGGAGGGCATGGCAACCCAATCCTCATGGACACAATATCCTGGTGGGCTACAGTCCATGGGGTCACAAAGAGTCGGACATGATGGAGTGACTAAGCACAGGGTTGGTCTTGACCCTTCTCTCTTTCTACCCACAACCAATTAATCCTTAAATCCTACTGACTTGTCCTTCCCACTATAATATTCCCTGATAGAGTAAGCCAGGGTGCTATGACAGACTCGCCAATAATTCATTCTGAAGTGAGCATTCCATGTGGGTGGATAGCTCTGCTCTGTGACATCATTCAGAGACCTACATTCCTTCCATCTTCCTCTCTCAGCTGCTGGGCCCTTGCCATCCATGGTTGAGGCTCATTGCCATGGGTTTGAGCCTGTGGGAATAGGAAATAAGTCATGGGGGAACCTCACTCACAGTCTTAAAGATTAGACTCAGAGGTATAATAGCATGTTTCACCTATGCTCATATTTCTCTAGGAATACATGATCATATTCCCTCAAGTTAACTGGACTAGGGGCTATGTGCAAGGAAGAAGTAAAGAAAGGGTGAGTGAGCAGTCTCCAGCAACAGTCTCCAGGACTGTTATCAGGATTAAGTTGGATTATATATGTTATTATTTCATCATTGTGAATCTCTTATGCTTATGACCAGAGTCCTGCTGCAACAGCCTCTTTTTCACAATGCCTTGTTTGCCTCGGCATTTACCCTCCAGGAATACTGACCTGCTTGAAGTCTTCCCCTCACACACAGTCAGAACCCCTCCCACCCTTTTTCCCACAGTGCTCGCTCTGCCCAAACCCTCATTGCCCCTTCCCAAATTTCCAGTGTGGATATCACTTCTTTCCAGAATCTTTCTCTGAACTATTTCTCCCTCATTGCTCCTGCTCCCATAATATCCTGTGCATATGAATATCCTTGAACTTTCCAGGTAGCATTTGTAATTATCGCTCATTTGTGCCCTCCTGACAAAAGGAAGTATCTTTCATGTCTCCAATGGGTACTTATTCTAACCACACGCCACATGTTTTTAGAATGAATTATTGAGTCAGTAGGGTTTCCCCGTTGACTCAAACAGTAAAGAATCTGCCTGCAGTGCAGGAGACCCAGGTTTGATCCCTGGGTCAGGAAGAACCCTGGAGAAGAGAATGGCTACCCACTCCAGTACTCTTTTTTTAAAAAAAAAATTATATTATTTATTGAAAATAAATTTATCAATTTATTGATTGATGATTGCTTTACAATATTGGTTTGTTTTCTGCCATATAACATGAGTTGGCCATAGGTGTACAAACGTCCTCTTCCTCTTGAACCTCTCTCCCATCTCCCACCTTTTCCCACCCCTCTAGGTTGTTACAGAGCCCCAGTTTGAGATCCCTGAGTCATACAGCACGTCTCCATTGGGTGTCTATTTCACATATGGTAGTGCACATGCTTCCAAGCAGGAGCCTGGTGGGCTACCATCCATGGGGTCACAAAGAGTCAGACGTGACTGAGCAGTGAATATTTTCACTTTCACTTTCAATGAGTCAGTAAACTGACTGACTGAATGGAAGGTATTTCAATTAGAAATTTCATTCCTTCCCCTGACTGGCTGCTATAGAAAGGTCAATGAATATTTGTTGAACAAGTGAATGAATAAATTAATTAATTATATAGAGACCTGTTACCTCTCCTCCCTCATACCCTCCTCAGCACACAAATAACCTGTCTTTGGCTGCCTATGGGTTCATTGCAGAAGATGCCACATGTGATTTGGTGAGACTGGGTTGTCACAAGAGAATCATTGTTTTGGCGATCACCAGCAAACATTCCAATAGTCAGGTGTGGGTGGTCTCTCCTGAGACTGTCCATTAGATCATGGGCCTGGCATCTATCTCAACTCCAGCACTTCCTAATTCCATCAGTTGAGAAAGTTACCTAGCCTCTCCAAGCCTCCACATATAGAAATTTCTCTATGTATAAAAATGCAGAAAATCACACCTACCTCACAGAGTTTTATGAGGATTCAGATGAGATGGCAGGTATGTCCATATATTTCATGAGCCTGCCTGTAATTTGAAGCAGACCTCATTATAATACCCACCTTATCTCTATCTTATTCCTAGAGAAGACTAACTAAGAAGGCATGGACCAGGACCGACTGCCCATTAATCAGGGAGAAGTTACATGACTCGCCCAAGCCCATAAGCCTGTTAATTATGGAGAGAAACTTATGCCCCTGCTATCCTAACATCATCACCAGCTATACTACCTCTGTTGGACTAGTTATCTATTGCTGCATAACAAATTACCCAAAACCCTACTACTTAGAACAAGAAACATTTATTATGTGGGTCTTCTGTAGGTAAGAAATCCAGGTATACCTTAGACAGGTAACTCTGGCTCAAAGTGTCCCATGAGGCTGCAGTCAGGGTGTCAGCCAAGAATGTGGTCTTACCTGATGGCTTTGCTGGGGCCAGATCCACGTCCAAGCTCACTCATGTGACTATTAGCAGGACTTCATTCTTCAAGAGCCATTGGACTGAGGGCCACAGTTCTTCAGTGACTTTGGACTAAAAGCCTTCCTCAGTTCCCTGCCACATGGCCCTCTCCATAGGTCAGCTCACAACATGGAAACAAACAAGAGGTAGGGGGACACTCAAGACAGAAGGCATGGTCTTTTGTAAGCTAATCTTTTTGTAATCTAATCTCATTCCTTGGAAGAAAATCTTTGACAAACTAGATGGCCTATTACAAAGCAGAGACATCACTTTGCTGACAAAGGGCCATATTGTCAAAGGTGTGTTTTTTCCAGTAGTCATGTACGGATGTGAGAGTTGGACCACAAAGAATGCTGAGCACCTAAAAGCTGATGTTTTTGAACCATGGTGCTGAAGGAGACTCTTGAGAGTCCCTTGGACAGCAAGATCAAATCAGTCAATCCTAAAGGAAATCAATCATGAATATTCATTAGAAGGACTGATACTGAACCTGAAGCTCCAATACTTTGGCCACCTGATGCGAAGAACTGACTCATTGGAAAAGACCCTGATGCTGGGAAAGATTGAAGGCAGGAGGAGAAGGGGGCAACAGAGGACGAGATGGTTGGATAGCATCACCAACTCAACAGACATGAGTTTGAGCAAGCTCCAGGAGATGGTGAAGGACAGGGAAGCCTGGAGTGCTGCAGTTCATGGGGTCACAAAGAGACGGACATGACGTACTGATTGAACAACAAAAACAACAGTCTCACAAGTGACATCTCACAACAGTCTCACAAGTGACATCACCTCTGCCCATTCTATCCACTAGAAATGACTAAATCCAGCCAACAGCTAAGGGAAGAGCACTGCACAAGGGTATGGATACCAGGAGGCAGGGATCACAGGGGTCCATCTTAGAGGCAGAGGTGCCCATCACAGAGGCAGTAGCAGAATCTTTGCTGCCTGCCCTCCACACCCCAGAGACAGGCAGACAGATGACAAGTGTGCATGCATACACTCACAAACAAACACCTCCCTAGGACCAAATAGATCAGAATTCAGAAGAAAGCCTAGATGCTTTGATTCCGGGGGTTAAAGCAGATACCTCCGTGTCCCCTAGTGCTGGGCCTGTTTCCAAGAAGAGCCTAGGAGGGGCACCACCAAGTGAGCACTGGAGCCACCCCAGCTGATCTCTGACATTCATTTATGCTTTCACAGGCCTCCCCACCCCCACTCCCAGAGGCAGAGATTTAGGACGTCTGGAGCCTGGACACCATACCCACTGAAGGGAAATTTACTGCCTCTAGAGAACCAGGGCCTGACTTGAGGTCTTGAATGCATCTTTTTCCCCTTTGCCTCTGCTTTATTAGGTTAATCATTGCTTGAATTGGTTGCCATGGTTTGGGCAAACCCATGGTGACTCTATAATGAAGCCTGAAAGACTTGGACCCCATTTATCATCCTCAGTGTTTGGGAGCCCCAGAGCCTCATTTGCTTCCCCCAGGGTCTGAGTACCACCCTTCTGCTTGGGGCCCCTATGCTCCTTTTGAACGAGGAATGAACAGGTGGCGACTTGGAAGAGAAGAGGAGACCCGCACAGGTGGAGTGAACAGTGTATTGCCCATTCCCCACCATACACACACACACACACACACACACACACACACACACGCACCCACGCACACACACACACCCACGCACACACATTTTATTTTCCACTCCAGGATTCCTGACACAGACCAAACACAAAGGTATCTCTTCCATAATTTTTCTTTCTTGAAAGTGAGAGGCAAAGAATGATGTTCAGTTAGAAGGGGTCCATGGCTGTCCTTAAATGGGGTGGGGGGCTTGTGTCTCAGCAGATCTAGGTTCCACACCCCTTAATCCATGGGCATAAATTAAGCATAATTGCAGTCTTGCAATGAGTTGGAAATAGATGGGACAAGGCCAGTGGGAAAATAGAGGCATATAGAGGTTTAACAACATGTTCAAGGTCATCCAGTGATGGTAAAGGCAAGGTAGAACCCAGGACCAGTGAAATGTATTATGAGGAAATTACCAGTAGAACTTTTTAATGAATTCTATGTATCCATCACCCAAATTCAACAGTCATTGACTCAAAAGCAGTTGTATTTCACTCACGTAACTATTCACTTCACTCAGCACTACTTCCGTGGGTTATTTTGAAGCAAACCTGAGACATCATACAATTTCAACATAAATCCCTCCCCAGTGTTAGATTTTGTTTGTTTTCTGTTCAGTGTAAACGTAATAATAGCATGTAGCAGCTGAGAGCTGCTCTGAAGACAGATCCTCTAGGTTCAAATCCCAGATCTGCTCTTTCCCAGCTGTGTGACATTCAGCCAGTAACCTAATGTCTCTGAGCCTCGGTTTCCTCAACTCTAAAAGGATGCAGTGACACCTCAGAGGGTAACTGTCAGTATTAAATGAAATTATATAAGTGCTCAGCATCTGTCCCAGGTGCAGTGCAGATGGAGGCTTTTATTTTGTTTCCATATTTGCCACCACTGCACCATCAGAAATGGCTCTGGTCTGGCAGGAAGTCATCTCTTGGCCTCCAACATCCAGTCTCTTGATGCTGTCTCCTGGCCTAAAGGCAAGAGGCTTGTCACTACCACTCTCTGCCTGGCACCAGACTCTGAGAACACAGACCTCAGCAGTGAGCTTGGTGTCAGTGCTGACAGCCTCCAGTCTCTACCACTCGCAACCCTGTTCGGCTCTGCACCACGGACCCCTGGACCAGCAAGACCAGGCACCACCTCCCTTCTCTTCTTGTAGCTTTAGGCTTCGTGACCTCTTGGCAGCTGGTCCCAATTATGAGCAGGTATCAATACACCTACCTTAAAGTTGCATGTATATGTGTGTGCATGCGTATGTCCATGCCTCTGTGTGTGTGTGCATGTGTGTCTGAGTGTGTGATGTCCCTATGTGTGAACCAGCATGTTCTCATGCTTCTGTGCACTCAGCCTGTGAGAGACTCCACTAGGAAACTAAAACCTGCCCTCTTACATTTGTGGTGGATGGACAGAGATCAGATTAAAACTGGTCAAATAAAGGCATGAAGTCATGAGCATGGTACTAAGACCTCCTGGAGACGGTAGGGAGAAACTAAGGTTGGCCAAACACATTAGGTTGAGAACAGAAGAGAGAGGCAGGCAGGGGCTCCATGGAAGCTGCAGGAAGGGAAAGGGAGGCAGCCTATCTAGTTTCACTGAATAGAGGAGGCCTGAGTCCTAATAATGGCCTCTCAGGTCAGCAGTATCCCCTGGAGCAGGAAATGGCACTCCACTCCAGTATTCTTGGCTGGAAAATCCCATGGGTAAAGAAGCCTGATGGGCTATAGTCCATGGTGTTGCAAAGAATAGGACACAGCTGAGCACAATATAGTAAGTCCTGATAGCTGATCCGAGAAAGGTTATTTCAGGATATCAACCACTCCCCCAGCATCAAAGCTCCAAAGGGTTCTCTTGGGCTGAAAGGGCGTGCTCAAATTTCCCCTTTCCTGAGTGAGTGAGTGAAAGTCACTCAGTCGTGTCCAACTCTCTGCAACCCCATGGACTATACAGTCCATGGAATTCTCCAGGCCACAATACTGGAGTGGGTAGCCTTTCCTTCTCCAGGGGATCTTCCCAACTCAGGGACTGAACCCAGGTCTCCTGCATTGCAGGCGGATTCTTTACCAGCTGAGCCACAAGAGAAACCCAAGAATACTGAAGTGGGTATCCTATCCCTTCTCCAGCGGATCTTCCCGACCCAGGAATCAAACGGGGGTCTCCTGCATTGCAGGCAGATTCTTTACCAACTGAACTATCAGGAAGCCCTATTCCTTTTTCTGGATAGCAACTAATTTTTATTGAGTGTTTACTATATCTAAGTACAGTTCTAATGCTTTCTGTTAATTAATCTATGAGATCAGATTTATCATTCCATTTTACAAATGACAAACTTGAGGCTGAGAGCAATTAACATGTTACATGTTACCCAGTGAGAGGTGGAGCTGGATTGAACCCAAGCTCTTTTGCCCTGGAGGCAGCAGTCTAACCACCGCTACACTGCACCACTGGAATGCTCTATTTTTCCCCTTTTTAAGTTTTGGTTTTGGACATTTTCAAATATGCACAAAATAGAACAGAATCCTGTGACCTCATGCACTGTCACTCAGCTCCCATAGCCATCAAGTCACGATCAACTTTGTTTCATCTATTCACCCTGCTCCCACCCACCCCAACCCTGCACACACACTTCTATTTTTATTTGAGTGAAATCTTTTCAAACACATCCCAGATATCTACCATCCCACTTGTAAAGACTTCTGTGTCCATGTCTAATAAGAGAACATTAAAAAAAAAAACACTAAGTCAGTTTTTATACTTAATGAAATTAACAGTTCTGTGATATGATCTAATATGGCCTGGCGGCTAAGTGGTAAAGAATTCTCCTGCCAACGCAGGAGATGTGGGGTTCAATCCCTGGGTCAGAAAGATCCCTTGGAGAAGAAAATTGCAATCTACTCCAGTATTCTTACCTGGGAAATCCCATGGACACAGGAGCCTGGAGGGCTACAGTCCATGGGGTGTAAAAAGCTGGACACAACTTAGTGGCCAAACGACAACAACATGATCTAATATCCAGTCATATTCAAATGCTTCCAATCATCTTTTTAGACAAAGAACCTCCATCTAAGAATCTCTCTCTCCGCTGAGCAGGTCAGCTGGGCAGTCAGCTGCAGGCCAGGACCAAGTCCATGACCAAGACTGGGCCAGCCCTGACTCCACGCCTTAGTGGGACTGGCTTTGGACAAGACAATTCCCTCCCTTACCTACCAGTCTCATCCCAAAGTGTGTGACCAATCACTCTGGTTTACCTAGGACTTTCTCTGTCTCAGCATTGCAAGTCTTGTCCCCAGCAAACCCTAATGGTCGGTTCACCCTACAAGGAGCCTGAAACCCCGCATCCACCCAGCCCTCCCTCTGCCTCCTAGCTCCAGTGTGGTGTCACCCACCGAGAGCAGGGGGAGCCTGCCACTGAATTTCAAGAGCCCTCGAAATAACTAATTTACCGAAACCTTTGAGGGGGCCCAGGCGTGCCTGGGTCCAGGAAGAAGAAGGCCCAAAGCCCCCAGCAGCCAGCAGAGAATCAGCATCTTTTCACACCCAGGGGGCCAAATTCAGCAGTCTCCTCCCTCTGTCTTTTTCCCCTCTCCAGATCTAATGACAATCCAAAGAGTTCCTGATAGGGTTTTAAAAGATGCTCTTCATTCACCGTCCACCAAGCATGAAAATCTAGCTTGTTTGTCTCCATTCTTCACCCTAAAGGCTTGGCCGGCTTCAGGCCTGCAGCCTCAAACTTGTCACTCACTTTTCACTTTCTTTTGTTGGATTCGCCTTTATTTCATTCTTCTGTCTACTCTGGGCACCCCCCTCACCCCCTCCTCACTTCATCCCTGTCCTTCCCCTCCGCCCTCCCCCAGCACTCCCCAGTTCCTCTGCCCACACACAAAAAGCAACAGATTAGTCTGGGAATTTCTTCACAGTCCCCGCGTCCCCTGCCCCCACCCCAGCCTCTTCTCATTGCTTTTAAAGAGTGGGAGGAAAAAGTCAGCAGCAGCTAAAAAAGGACTCAGGTCCAGGAACAGAACTGCCTATTGCTCTGGCTGGAAATGGCCTCAGGGAGCCCTCAGTCGGGGATGTTGGCTTCACAGCTGTGGAAACTGAAGCCCTGAAAGGGGAAGAGACTGGCTCAAGGTCACACGCAGAGTCAGCGGCAGATCAGGGTCCAGAGCTGAGTGTTCCAGCTTCGCAGCCTCGACTCACCATGCAGAATTAAGGCTACCCCTCCATGTCCAAGGTACTGAGTTTACTTTTCTTCTATGACTCAGCTTTCTGATGAGGAGAGGGTCGTAGCTCAAAGGCAGGAGCCATGTCCAGTTCATCCCAGTGTCCCTGGGATGCTTACATGGTAGGCATTCAGTGATGACGCTTTTAATGAAACTGACCTGAAGGAATGCAGGAGTCAGGCTGCTCCCTGCTGTCTGGACCTCTTATCAGTCACCTTCTGGGCTGCAGTTCTTTGCCAGGGCCAGGATGTTCCCTGGACCCAGGGTGTTTCCTGGACCCAGGGAGAGGGGAGAGTACGTAAGAAGGGGTTATGTGTTTAGCAGTCAGACCCCCTTCCAGCCATTTCCCCTTCTAAGAACAATTAACACTGGGGGAAAAGAGAGGGGTGTACCCGCCCTTCTCCAGGGGCAGGACAAATAGGTCAGAATCATCAGAGCCTCGGACAGGGAGAGAGGTAGAATGGGCATCGCACCAGGGCAACATGAAACAGGAGGGAGTAAAAGAGGAGGAGGAGGGGAAAGAGAAGCAGGCGGGTTGACAGGGGCTCTGGCTCCATCAGCCCTCAGTGTGTCGCGTGCCTGCCGGGCCCTGGGTGAGCGGTGGGAAAAGACAGCCACACGGGCCTCAGCAGGAGGACCTGGTCAGGTCACAGGCACACCCCCAGTGCAAGGCTTCTCGTCTCTGACCCGGTCACACCTCTTCCTCAAGGTTCCACCCCTGTGAATGGCACCACCATGAGCACCCACCTCCCACACTAGAAACCTGGGTGCCCAGCCTCCCCCCGGCCCTGTGGATTCTGCCTCAGCAATGTCCATGAAGCCGCCCTGGCTCTCCATCAGCTCTGGACTGCACTGCTGTGCAGCCACACAGAGGTCCCTGCCTGCAGCCCTCCTGTCCCCTCTCCCTTTGGTCCGGCCCACAGGCCACAGCCTCGTCTTCTCACTGTAGCTCCTGTCATTCTCCCCACACAGGAGAGGCGAGCTGCCCATCTCTCTTCCATAGTGTCAACAGAGTGGCTTAGGAGTCGGGCTCCCTGGCTTGCATGATAGACCGGCCACCTGTAGCTTGGTGACCATAGGCAACCTCTTTAAAGCCTTGATGTCATTTGTGAAACAGGAATAACTGTAATTCCTCTCTCATAGGATCTATAGTAGAATACAATATCCAACAAGTCTACACTATATACAATATAATAATATACAAAAGTAGGCGCCTGTATGAGACCATCAGTGAAGGTTAGCTATGGTGACTGTCATGATTACTGTCCTTCGGTATTTTAAAATTTTTATCATGTTCATATATTACATCAATTATTTTAAAAACTGACCCATCCTTTCTTGCTGACGGAATTATCAAATGCCTGAAAATGGTCAGACTTCTTGGCCTTGTTATTCCGCCTACAGAAATCATCAGAAACTGCATAAAAATGTATCAACAAAGGTATTTATAATACCATTTTTTACAATGGCAGAAAGTTAGATATAAATGTTCAACCACAGAGAACAAATTCTATAATTATATATTAGACATTATATTTTAAATATTAGATCATTTGATATGTATCTAAAAGTTGAATACAAAAGAAATGTTCAATCATAGAGGACAGATTAGATTATTGTATATTCTAACATACATAGGGCTTCCCAGGGGCACAGTAGAATCCACCTATCAATGCAGGAGACATAGGAGATGTGGGTTTGACCCCTGGGTCAGGAATATCCCCTGGAGGAGAAAATGGCAGTATTAATGCCTGAAAATCTCCAGTATTAATGCCTGAAAATCTCTTGGACAGAGAGATTTTGGTGGGCTACAGTCTATAGGGTTACAAAGAGTCAGACACCACTGAGCAACTGAGCACACACACGTACACATTATATATTGGATTGTTATATATATTCAAAGGGGTCACTATACCCCATTGAAAATTATGTTGTAAAATAATGCTTCTTAAAAGGGGAAATATTCATAATATATTGCTAAGTGGGAAAAACTGGAGTTTAAGCAAGATGCCAGGCAAGGAAACGTGCAAATTACTCCACTACAAAATATCTAGAAACCTGGGGCCTGGGGAGTCAGTTATCCAAGCTAAGGATTATATGCAAAAGAAGAATAAGGCTCATCCAAGGGAGGAGCCTTTCCTCTTGAGTGTGTGAGCTTTGAATCTTGGACTTAGTGCCATCAGGGTGATGCCAGAGGGGATGGGGAGCAGGGAGGCCTCATCCAGTGGGGTGGGGCAAAGACCCCATGGCACCAGCTGGGGGCTCTCAGAGGTACAGGCATTGGGATGAACACAAACCTGACGCTGCGGTTAGGTGGTCCAAGCCGCGCTGGGGGAGGAGTCCCCCGAGGCCACCTGGAGGTGGTAGCGCTTTGGAGGGAAGAAGCTCAGGACAAAGAGGCAAGGACAGACATCCATGTGAGCCCAATCACCTGGTTCGAATACCAGCTCAGTCACTCTTAACAGCTGGTAGATATCCTTCCATATATGTATATATATATATTACATGGAAAAAATGATATTCTACTTTTGTCATACTATGCTTACTTCACTTAATATAGTACAAATATCTTTTGATTTCAGTAAAACATAGATCTACCTTGTTATTTGAATTGTTATGTTAATTGCTTCCATTTTCTCATCTATAAAAAAGCTAGTATCTGACTTGCTATGTTCTCGGGCTTAGAGGAGTTTTAAGTGAGAAAACCTGTGGGGCCACAGATGTGCGATGGGGGAGGGGTCTGTGTGTGGGTCATGGCCATCTGCAGATTGGATTTCATTAGCCGTCCTGTCTAGGGGATGAAAGCTCCAAGGAACAGCATGGGCGAGGGAAGGTAGGGCAATGGTGGAGGGACAGAGTGGCCTTCCTGAGCCCCCATCCATCAGCGCTGACAAACCTGGCCCCCTGTGAGGGCTCCCGGCTCAGCTGCTGAGCAACGGCAGGTATGGAGCAACAGCCCCTCCCTGGGCCCTTGGCACCCTCCTCTTAGGTCAACAGACAGAGTGGGCTCTGTCGGCCGGGTTGGGACAAGGAAGATTAATGGAGCAGGTGCTGGCTGGGGCGGGACAGTCACCTGGCTACAGGGTGCCTCCTGGAGCCCAACCCAGGCCAAGAACCAAACCTCATGTCACTCAGCCTGGCTCAGACTTGATCGGAGGTAGCTGGAGCCAGCTACGCTGCCCCTGCTGCCTACCCTGTCCCCAATTCCACCTGGCCTCGCCTGGCCTTATTTAGTCTCTAATGGGAGAAGCCGCAGAGAGGCCCCTGGAGCCCAACCTGTGGCACTCAGCTTCAAAAT
Source organism: Oryx dammah (assembly GCF_014754425.2). NCBI lineage: Eukaryota > Metazoa > Chordata > Mammalia > Artiodactyla > Bovidae > Oryx > Oryx dammah. The sequence goes on from NW_024070190.1 coordinate 33,927,728, forward strand.
AAATGTTTCTCCTGTTTCTTCAATCTCCCAAGTAACTCACTGAAGAAAAGTGTGGATTAGTAAAACATTATAAATCACCCATTAATCTCACCACCAAGAGATAACTCTGCTAACATTTGGTAGATATTATGCCTGCCTTTATCCACACACAGACACCTCACACACACACACAGACACATATATGTATGTGAAGAGAGAGCACTCTATACTTCTTTTCTTATGATCTTCTTTTTACACTTAATACATCATTGGCTCAGTGGTAAAGAATCTGCCTGCCTATGCAGGAGACAGACGCAGGAGACTCAGGTTTGATCCCTGGGTTGGAAAGATTCCCTAGAGGAGGAAATGGCAACCCATTCCAGTATTCTTGCTGGGAAATCCCATGGACAGAGGAGCCTGGTGGGCTACAGTCTGTTGGGAGTCACAAAGCGTCGGGCATGACTTAGCAACTGAGCTTGACCACATCACGAACATCTTTTGGTGTTAATGAAATATAGATCTTTCTCATCATTTTGGGCTTTCCCTAGCTCAGCTGGTAAAGAATCTGCCTACATTTCAGGAGACTCCGGTTCAATTCCTGGGTCGGGAAGATCCCCTGGAAAAGGAGTAGGCTACCCACTACAGTATTTGTGAGCTTCCCTGGTGGCTCAGATGGTAAAGAATCCGCCTGCAATGCTGGAGACCTGGGTTCTATCCCCGGCTTGGGAAGATCCCCTGGAGGAGGGCATGGCAACCCACTTCAGTATTCTTTCCTGGAGAATTCCCATGGACAGAGGAGCCTGGTTGGCAACAGTCCATGGAGTTGAAAAGAGTTGGACCCAACTGAGTGACTAAGCACAGCATACATCTCATCATTTTAATTGCTACATATATTCCAAGTGTTCAGGCATAGTATCATAATATAATTTTTAAAGTGTTTTTTGATGTAAACCATGTTTAAAACCTTTTTTAGTGAATTTGTTACAATATTTTTTCTGTTTTCTGTTTTGTTTTTTTCACCGAGAGGCATGTAGGATTTTAGCTCCCCGACCAGGGATCAATGTGCACCCCCTACAGTAGAAGCTGAAGTCTTAACCACTGTACCACCAGGGAAGTCCCAAGCATAATAAATTTAACCTCAATTTCCTTACTGGACATTTAAGTTCTGTCCAAATTTTGTCCTTTATAAATAACACTAAGATGAACATTTTTATACATATATCTTTTCATTATTTCTTTAGGAAAATGTCCTAGAAGTAGAACTTATAGGTCAAAGCATGTGTATTTTTAAAGGCTTTTGATACCTACTGCTAGAAGGTTAGACTTGTGTTTATTGGAGCCTGTGGCCTGTCCATTCCACACTTGGGTGAGGGAGAGAGGTAGGATGGGGGTGCCCTCTGGACAGAGGTTGGAAATAAGGCCGACCTAGCATGGACTCCATCCTCCAGGGGGCTGTCATCCAGGCTTCCACCCGGGGAAGAAGCTATTGAGTAGGCAGATAAGTAGCCCCATGGGCTTGGGAGGTGAGCACTGGGAGCAGCATAGAAGTAAGAGTAGAGAGGAGAAAATCTTCAGGGGAGATGAACTCAGAGAAGGCTTCTCAGACAGGGTGACATTTCTGCCAGCCTTGAAAGGGGAGAAGGATGTGTTTATTCAGCAGGAGTATTCACCAGGTAGGGGAAATGGTTGGAGAAGTACACCACATTTTTAGAGGAGGTGAGAGATGGAGGCAGCCAGAGCCTGCCCTCCGCTGTAGCCACAATCCCCCACCATGTTATTTGACCCTTTGGGAGGGCAGAGCCTTGCCTCATGGCCAGACCTGTTGGGACAGCCAAGGTCGCCTCCCACACTTAGCTCTGTCACCTTGAGCAGCTCACTGAATTACTCTGCCTCTCAGTTTTCCCATCTGCAAATGGGGATGACAGTTAATATCACTCTCACACAATAGCTGTGGGGACTGAGTGAGAGACAGGGGGCAGGTCTTTGTAAGTTAATTATTGGAGTATACTTGATTTACAATGTTGTGTCAGTTTCTGCTGTACAGCGAGGTAAATTAATGATACATAAACATATATCTATTGTTTTTGAGATTTTTTTCCCCATACAGGTCACTACAGAGGATTGAGTAGAGTTCCTTGTGCTATACAGTAGGTGCCTATTATCTATTTTATACGTAGTAGTGTGTATATGTTAAAGAGATTACTTTTTAAAATAGAGATTGCTTTCTAGTTTTCTGTCCTAAAAGCTCTCATTTCTAGGCTATCCAGTCTGTCTATATGACACAGAGGGGGCTTCCCCCGTGGCTCAGTGGTAAAGAGTCCTCCTGTAATGCAGGAGAGGCAGGAGACGTGGGTTCAATCCTTGGGTCAGGAAGATCCCCTGGAGAAGGGCATGGCAACCCATGCCAGTATTCTTGCCTGGAGAATCCCATGGACAGAGGAGCCTGGCAGGCAGCAGTCCATAGGGTCGCAAAGAGTAGGACACGACTGAAGCGAGTTAGCATGCACACACACATAGGACACAGAGACTCAACAGATTAACCAAGAAACTCCCAGGAGCAGCTCCCTGAGGCTCAAAGAACAGAAAGAAAACGGACAGTTATTGAGAGCCTATTAAGTGCTGCTGCTACGGCACGTCCACACTCCTATCATTTATTGTATCTATACAGAATCCCTGAGATGTGGAGTTATTGAATATTACTTGTCCCAGGTGACAGGTGAAGAAGCTGAGGCTCAGAGTATTCAGTAAATGACTTTGGCGGGCACAGCTGGTGGGCAGCCAGGATTCAACTCCAGGTCTGTCTGACCTTCCCAGAGCCCTTATTCCCTCCCTGAGCCAGGATGTCACCAGAGCTGAGATTACTTTTTGGCATAACTTATTAATAGGATAGGAGCCCTTTGGATTATAAGCAGGGTCTGCAGGAACGGGGAGTGTGAGATCTGGGGCTGTGGAGATAGAAGGCATAGGCTCTCCACCCCTCCTAACACCACCGCTAGTCCCCTCGGCATGGGGCAGCCAGCTGGTGACCCGACCTTGTGCCTCTGACAATGATTTAACCACACTGGTGGGGGGTTGGGAGCGATCTATAAAGCTGTCAGTGGGGGAAGGGCTTTAACTCCAGCCTCTTGGCTCAGCCACTGGTTGTGGGTGGGAGCAAGAGGCCCTAAGGAAAGACCAGGCACCTCTGATTGCACATGTGTTTCCTGCATGGGTGTCCACTGTAGAACACCAGGACCCACAGAGCCCTTAAAGTTCTGTGTCTTCCCCACTCTAAGTCCAGATTCCAGGACTGTAACATCGGGCAGTTCTGAAATACTCAGTCGTCTCTTCTGTCCCATCTGGGCAGAGTCAAACTGGCCACAGAACGTAGTAGAAATCACCCTGGTCTGGGAATCCAGAGACCAAGGTTCGCATCACAGCTTCCCCACCATCTCTGCAGAGGCCCCAGGACAAGTACTGCCAGGCCAGCAGGCTGCAACGTGATGGAGAGGGCCAAGTGGGGACTGCAGCCTCCTGGAGAGGCCATGCACCCCTAAAAGAGCCAACTGCCACTCAAGTCCAGCTTGTGGTTGTCATGCAACAACACAGACTTTTTCAAGAAAAGCTAGAAATTCACACTGTTATGTGAAATCTTCCCAATGTTAGCAGCTGCCTAGGAACAAAAAAATCAAATGAAAAGGAGAATGAGAAAAAAAAAAGAATGGAACACAGAAAAAGTCTACATGTAGCCTAGGCTGGAGTTTGTCATTTAGACACAGACACCATAAAGACCAGAGGAGCCACTTAATTAGATACTGTCTGCTCCATGCTCAGTCATGTCTAACTCTTTGTGGCCCCATGTGACCCACCAGGCTCCTCTGTCCATGGAATATACTGGGAAGAATATTGGAGTGGGTTGGCATTTCCTCCTCCAGCGGATCTTCCCGACCCAAGGATCAGACTCCTATCTCCTGTGGTTCCTGCACTGGAAGGCAGGTTCTTCACCACTGAGTCACTTGGGAAGCCCAGATATTGTCTAGCATAACCCTTTTTGTTTCAGATGGGGAAACTCAGGCCAGACTGGGGAGAGAGGCATAACTTGGTTAAGGTATAGGGTGAGTTAGTGGCCCTGCTAGGCAAGAAATCCAGGTCTTCGGCTCCCCGTCTGTGCTTCTGTCATAACTGGCCTGGCTGGGAGGGCCTGGGGAGGTGTTGGAGACTCTGAGCAGGAAGTGAGGGGAGGAAAACTGAGATGCTCCCTCCCTGTAGGCTCACTGAGGCCCCTCCCGGCCTCTGTGAGTCCAGGAGTCCAGCACCAGGGGGCTCCTCATCAACTTTTCCACAGCTGCTCCCTCCCTGTTCCATGCCAACCACACGAGGCAGGTGCGGAACAGATGGAGCACCCTTGATCTGTCAGGGAGTTGACTGATAAACCACTATCTGTGGTGTATAGCAGAGGAGTATCTCAATAAATACTGATTTCTAAACCAATGAAGGGGCTTCCCTGGTGGTGGTAGTGGTAAAGAATCCACCTGGAATGCAGGGGCCACAGGAGACTCAGGTTCCATCCCTAGGTTGGGAAGATCCCCTGGAGTGGGGGGGCATAGCAACCCACTCCAGTATTCTTGCTGGGAGAATCCCATGTTCAGAGGAGCCTGGGGTTAAAGTCTATAGGATCCCAAAGAGTTGGACACGACTGAAGCAACTTAGCACATACAAACCAATTAAGAAATTAGAGCAAGCAAAACAGATAGAGACCAAATATCACCTTTACTCCACATGAAGTAAATCCTGAAGAACAAGGCTCATGGCTACCGGTGGGCATCGTCGCGGAAACCTAGAACTAGTCAGACTCACCGACAAAGTCACAGACAAGCGTGCACAGTCACCAGCCTCCCCCACACACTGGGGCACAGCAGAAACGTGTTCCTGGCAGGCAGTTTGTACCCAGAGAAAAGGGCTGGGCCACACAAGTCTGACTCACAATCAGGTAACCCACTTGCCATTTCCTGGAGCAGAATGAGGGAAAGAGGGACTTCCCTGGTGGGTGATCCAGTAGTTAAAGGTCTGTCTGCCAATGCAGGAGACATGGGTTGGATCCCTGGTCAGGGAAGATTCCCCGTGCCTTGGGGCAATTAAGCCCTCAAGCCACAACTACCGAAGCTCACTTGCCTAGAGCCCAGGCTCAGCAAAAAGAGAAGTCTGTGCACTGCAGCTAAAGAGTAGCCCTCACTGCAACTAGAAAAACCCTGAGTAGCAGTGAAGACCCAGAACAATCAAAATTAATTAATTAATTTTAAAAAAAAGAATTAGGGAGAGAGAGAAGAGAGGCCAGCTGTGTTATGCTGATGGAGCTCCCTACACACAGAAAGAAACATCAAGATTCCATTGTGTCTCTGTTTTGGGCTTAGTTCTATTCTTGTTATTCTCCCAGTGTTTGCTCTGCAGTTTGTTATCACACATCACAGTCTGCCATCAAATTATATTATATTGTTTCATGTATAAGAACCTTAGAGCAGTACACTTCCATTCTTCACACCATCGTTGTCATACATTTTCTACATATATTATGAACCTCCAAATATTGCAGTTTCACTTTTACTTTATACAGTCAATTATCTTTTTTTTTACCAGTCAACTATCTTTTTAACAAATACTTTCTATTTACTCAAACGTTTATCACTTCTTGTTCTCTTCATTCCTTTTTGTAGATCCAAGTTTCTACCTGGTATCAGTTTCCTTCTCCTGAAGAATCTCCTATAACCTTTCTTACATAGGTCTACTGGCAACAAATTCTATCACCTTTCATTTGTATGGAAAAAAAAAAATCTTCATTTTGAAAGCTGCTTTCTCTGGAAAGAGAATTCTAGATTAATAGGGTTTTCTCTGTTCCTTTCAGCACTTCGAAGATGTTGTTGAATTCTCTTCTGATCTGCCTAGTTTCTTTTTTTTTTTCTTTTTTTTTTTTTTTTTTCTAAGTGAAAGTGAAGTGGCTAAGTCGTGTCTGACTCTTTGCGACCCGTGGACTGTAGCCCATCAAGCTCCCCCGTCCATGGGATTCTCCAGGCAAGAATACTGGAGTGGGTTGCCATTTCCTTCTCCATGCCTAGTTTCTAACGAGAAGTCTGTGTTCAGTTCAGTTCAGTTGCTCAGTCGTGTCCGACTCTTTGCGACCCCATGAACTGCAGCACACCAGGCCTCCCTGTCCATCACCAACTCCCAGAGTTCACTCAAACTCACGTCCATCCAGTTGGTGATGCCTGTTATCTTTGTTTCTGGGTACATAATGTCTTTTTAAAATTTCTCTTACTGCTTTCAAGATTTTGCCTTTATTGCTGGTTTCAGCAATTTGATTATAATGTTCCTTGGTGTTTATCCTGCTTGGGGTTCATTGAGCTTCTTTGCTCTGTGTATTTACAGTTTATCAAATTTGAAAAGATTTTGCCTGTTATTTCTTCAAATGTTTTTGCTGTTTCTACTTCTCTCCTTCTGGAACTACAGTTTCACGTGTGCCAGACTATGTTATATTGTCCCAAAGGTCCCTGAGACTTGATTTTTTTCTCAATGTTCTTCTCTCTTTGCTTCATCTTGAACAGTTTCTTAGGCTATGTCTTCAAGTATATAAATCTTCTCTTCTGCAGTGTCTAAATAATTGTTCATTCTGTCCAATGAAATTTTCATTTCAAATATTTTTCACTTCTAGGAATTCATTTGGGGCTTTTACTATTTACTTCCTCCTTATGTTCATGCTTTCCTCTAAGTCATTTAAACATAATAAGTACATTTGCAAGAATTATTTTAGTATCCTTAAATATTAACTCCATCATCTCTGTCATTTCTCAATACATTTCCATTGATTTATTTTTCTTCTAGTTACGGGTAAAATTTTTCTGCATCTTTCCATTTCTATTCATTTTTGACTGAATGCTCCACAATGTAAGTTTGCTTTTGAGTACTGGATTTTGTTGTAATCCTTTAAAGAGGCTTGCACTCCACTCTGGCATGCCATTAAAAGACCAGGATGAACTTTTAGAAGCTTGTTTTTAAAGGTAGGACTAGAGTAGCTTTTCTTCTAGAGGTAGTTTAGTCCTATATGAAATGAATCGCCAGTCCAGGTTCGATGCATGATACTGGATGCTTGGGGCTGGTGCACTGGGACGACCCAGAGGGATGGTACGGGGAGGGAGGTGGGAGGGGGGTTCAGGATGGGGAACACGTGTATATCTGTGGCAGATTCATGTTGATGTATGGCAAAACCAATACAATATTGCAAAGTAATAAACCTCCAATTAAAATAAATAAATTTATATTTTTAAAAAATGAAATATGACCCTTCTAGCATCTGTCATCAAATATGTAAGATGCCTCATATATTCAACAATACTGTGAATACTGTGCAGATTTGGGGGCTTTCTCTACAAAGACTCCTCCTCTCCATTCCTCTGCCCTGCAAATCCTAGCCGCCTCAATTCCCTGAACTCTAGTCTCTGTCTCATCAATTCACAAGACCATCAGTCTCTGTCTAGCTTCCTCATCTGTACACCACAGATCAGAATCACCTCCTGGCATAAGCCAGGTGCTTATAGGGCTCATCTCATTTGTTTCCCTTCTTTCAAGGATCATAATCCAGTGCTGTTGTCTATTTTCTAAAACCTGTTGTATCGTATGTTTTATCCAGTGTTCTAGGTAAGTCTGTCTCTATTACTCCCTCATGGCTGGAAGAAACCTAGAAAGAAATATTAGGAGTGAGGAAATGTTCTACCATTAACAGTTCCTGTATAAGAATGAGCAAGAATGAGGACCTGGATCGTTTTAGGCTCATACCTGGGCTAAGGAGTGTTCTATTTGATTATCTAGCTACCAGGCTGTGTGGTACAATGGAGAGAGTCGTGGAGAAGGGATCTCATTCTGCCCCCTCACTATCTGTAGCAGCATTTAAAATTTTTATCTGTCCCATATCCTTTCCCTCCTTCTCCTGGTCACAGTATCCACCCTCCTTTGGAGAATTCCATGTGGTTCTGCTTGGGCTGCCAATCATGCATGTTGCCCTGCTCTGCAGGAGACAGTGATGGGTATCTGATCCCTGCCCAGCCAGTCAGACTTCTGTGTCCCTCTACCTGGGTACTTATTCAGGGATGAGAACCTGACTCAAGGTGGACCAATCACAGCCATCTTTAAGATATTTGCATGGCTGCTAGGAGTAAAAAGCTTTTTTCTAGAGGCATCACTGTCTGAATGTTTTCTGCAGTTTTCTGCAGCCACATCCCACTACTCTCCCGAGTCTTAGAGTAAAGAAGATCAGGGAAGAAGGCCTGAGGAGAGGCGCAGAGGGAGTCCTTGAAACGTGAGTGACATCTCTGCAGTCCCAGAGGCTGGTCCACCTCTGCACTTTCTGCTTATATGAACCAGTCAATTCCCTTTTTTACTGGTTTGAGTGGGTTTTCTGTCACTTTCAACAACAACAACAAAATCTGCCTATTTACCTTCTATTTCTAGGTCTTGGTCCAGGTGTCTTCAAAGTGCACTGTATACACTCCAAGGGGCATAGGACGATCCATCAGAGAGTGGGAAGGAAGTGTAAGATCTCCTAATTATAAGCAGGCATTTTTCCAGTGCAAAGACCTATATCTGCATGGCAGAATGGCATGTGCAATGGCATGAAGACTAGATTCCATACTCCATGAAGCCAAGACGGATCTGCTTCATCCTTATCTTCCCCCACGGTGAGCTCATGGTCTGACTCAAATAAATGGTTGCTGGTCTTACTACACTAACTATACAGGAGTTCATACAGCATGGTTCTGGGTTCCCCACATAACTTAAGAGCAACTTTCACAATGTCTGGAGCCCTAGGTGGCATGAACTTTGACTTCCAAATGAAACAGAACCTTCAGAGGGAAGAGTGATGGCATGTATATCATAATCCTGGAAAGGACCCAAGAGAAGCTTCTGCTGGTGGCTCATGCCATTGTTGCCATGCAAAACTGATGGCTGACATCAGTGTCACCCTCCCCAGGGATACTGGCCACCAGGCTATACTGAAATTTGCTGCTGCCACTGGGGCCACTCTGATTGCTCGCTGCTTCACTCCTGGAACCGTCACTATTCAGAACCCGGCAGCTTTCTGGGAGCTGTGACTTTCACAGCTGGTTATTGGTTATTGATCCCTAGGCTGACTGCCAGCCTCTCACAGAGGCATCTTACAGTCACCTGCCCACTGTTACCGCATGTAATGAAGACACTCCCCTGTGCCATGAGGACACTGTCATCACATGTGCCAGCAAGGGAGCTCCCCCACAGGTTCTGATGTGGTGGGTACAGGCCCAGGAAGTCCTGCAGATGCCTGGCACCCATCTGCATACCCATGGGAGGCTGTACACAATCTCTTACTTCCGCAGAGGTCCTGAACCAATGGCAGAAAAAGAACAGGCTGTGCTACAAGGAGGAATTTCAGGGTGAATGGACTGCTCCAGCTCCTGGACTTACTGCTACAAGTGCTTAGTCACTCCGTCATGTCCAACTCTTTGTGACCCCATGGACTGTAGCCTGCCAGGCTCCTGTGTCCATGGGGATTCTCCAGGCAAGAGTACTAGAGTGGGTTGCCATGCCCTCCTCCGGAGGATCTTCCCAACCCAGGGATTGAACCCAGGCCTCCCGCACTGCAGGTGGATTCTTTACTGTTTGAGCCACCAGGGTAGCCCATTCTGAAGTCACAGGTGGGTCTGAAGGCACAGGGCCCTGCCATGCCTATTCAGTTCCCAAAGGAAGATAGAGCCCTCAGCCTGTAGCTCAAAATGGGTTTACAGTTCCCACTACACAGGCCACTGAATGGGTAGGAACAACCACGGAGTGGTCTTAAGCTATACTTTCCTAGCCTCTTAAAATAAAACTAAGATTGATTAAAAATAACAGTTTCTAAAATAAATACTTGTCGGATAAACAAATGAATAGGGAAAAGACAGGAGTGTATAAATATGTGCTTATAGAAGGATTAGGATACACAGGCAAGTGAATTCAGAAGAGTGATAATATGCATCTTGGTGAGGCAGGGGCCTGGGAATCCCTTACCTGGGATTTTTCTATGCTAAAGAAAAAGGAGATTTCTATGCTAAGGGATTCTCTTTGCAGGAGAAAGACTGAGTGGTGCCACTTGTTCCAAGTCTTCTTCAGTAGTCAGTATGAGATGCTAGAGACCTAGGGAGTGAGGAAGCTGCTGACACAAGGGGAATTTAAGAGGTGGAGCTACCATGGTCACTGAGCAGGATGACAATGGGGTGTGGGAGAGGTTCTGGTCACAAAGGAGGGTGAGAGGTATCAAGAAAGAAGTGCATCAATGAGGACCCAGGAACTTCCACTTCGGGAGCCTAGGACAGAAGATTTCATGGTGAAAAGAAAGTTTGGAGGAAACACGAGTTCAGTTGAGGGTCTCTTGTGTTTTTGAGTTGAGATGTCCAGGTGGATGTACCTTATAAGTTGTGGGGTTTATCAGTGATGGAAATAAATTTGGGAGTCCACAGGAGAGAGATAAGATCAAAACAATAAGACTGGTTATAGATGAGAAGGTTAAGGAATGAACTCCAGGTACAGCCAGAGGATGGGACAAACCCTGCAAAATTACAGTCATCTAGAGAACATGTGTTTTCTAAATATAAACACACACACTTCCATACCCCCACACACACCCCCACACAGAAAACCCTGGCAGCAGAGACCCAGGCCGGACTCATTGGAAGATACACACAGATTGCTCAGAGAAGTAGGGAAAGATTAGGGAGAGAGTGGAGTCCTGAAAGCAAAGAGGTCTGAATATAAAAAGAAAGGGCTTTCAACACAGTCAAATGCCACTGGAGGTGAAAAATAGGGACTGTAAGGAAATACAGAGTGAACTCTTCTATTTTCTAAATGGTGTTCTTAAGTCAGCCCCAACCTCAACACCTCCTAGAGTATCGAAATGCCTGATATAATGCAGAGTAACTGATTAGGAAATGCCTTATCAGTTTTGATTACTCTCTTTTTCTTCTCTAAGCTTCTTTGACTGCTTCAGCCTGTGCAGAGCACCCCCTTCTTGAACTGCCCACTCTGCCTCCCTCCCCAAGTATCTCATTGACTGGAGAATCCTTTGAAGACTTGACTCAGGCTTGCCTTCCCTTGCTAACCTCCTCTTCTGCAGCATCCTGAAAGCAGGGGTGGCCCAAGGAGCAGGAGGGAGCAGGAAGCCCCCAAAGCCCACAGCTGTCCCTGCTGGTCAGTGGTGTGTGGTGGGGCTTAATCTTAGCCGGTCCCCTAGTGACCACTTTCTCAGTTTGCTTTAATTTCTCCAAGGTTTGGGGTGGCTGTGAGAGTGAGGGATGGGAATTGGTGTTGTCCCACCCTTGGGCCCAAGCTCCCCTGGGACCAAAGCTCCCCTAAAACCCTCCATTTGACAGAAGAAACAGGTGATGTCCCCGGTTTGGAAAGGGCACTGGCAGAGGGGTCTCTGTAATCCCAAGTACCACCCCAACTCAGAGCTCCCAGGTCCCTGAGCCTCAGAAAGCTAATTTTCAGGTGTCTGGGTTGGAGAGTTCAAATCACTAGGGTAGGGAGAGTGAGGCCAGAAAGGAGCCACAAAGGGGCAAGCTGTGTGGCCTCAAGACAGGACAGCCTTTCAAGGCGGATTTGCTCTGCCTGGCCTGGAGGAAGCAAATGATAATTTCCTCCCAAAGGGGGTCTGCGGCCCTTCCTGCCAAGTCCAAAGAGGAAAACAGGAGGTTGGACTTTGTTGTTGCCTTGGGACCACCATCATCTTCCCCCTCCCTTAGGCCGCTCACACTTTCAGGGACCCCAGTGGCCACCCCACAAAGCACAGAAGGCAGGTCTGTCCAGTAGTTCAGTAGATCTCCACTTTGCCCCTAATCCCCACCAAGCAGTTGGGCAACCAAGGTTAAGGGCAACCAGACTGATGTTGCCACGCCCGCCACTCCAGGGCCAGGGCTGGAAGTGCCTAGAGGAGAGGTATTCCTTTTCAGTTCTCTTAATCCTCCTGGGTTAGACCTAGGAGAAATCAGGGTTTGTTGCAAACACTTGCTAACACCCAACCCCTTTCCACTCCCACCCCACCCACTCCTCAATTATCTCAGCTTCCAGCCCCAAAGCCCTCAGTTCAGTTCAGTCGCTCAGTCGTGTCCGACTCTTTGGGACCCCATGAATCGCAGCACACCAGGCCTCCCTGTCCATCACCAACTCCCGGAGTTCACTCAGACTCACGTCCATCGAGTCCGTGATGCCATCCAGCCATCTCATCCTTTGTCGTCCCCTTCTCCTCCTGCCCTCAATCCCTCCCAGCATCAGAGTCTTGTCCAATGAGTCAACTCTTTGCATGAGGTGGCCAAAGTACTGGAGTTTCAGCTTTAGCATCATTCCTTCCAAAGAAATCCCAGGGTTGATCTCCTTCAGAATGGACTGGTTGGATCTCCTTGCAGTCCAAGGGACTCTCAAGAGTCTTCTCCAACACCACAGTTCAAAGCCCTCAGTCACCCCAATACCTAGTTGAAGTTTAAAACATTGGTTATTGAATCATATTTCATTTTAGAATTATCTTCTACTTTTCCTGTTTGCATTTAGGATAGGAACTTTTCTTTTTAAATCTAAACTGAAATAATACACTCTAAATAAATTTTAAGATAAAAGATTAATAGTTTAGCAGGAGGTGGCAATGTATGCATGAATTCCTGATGATTCAAGTCTGGGAAATCCCGGTCTGAAAGGGGTTCAGAGAGGCTAGGGCTTGCCTAGTGGGGAGTTGCACCACCCTTGTGTCTCCAAGGAATGAGGTCTGTCTGCCCAGAGCCTCCAGGGACCTGGAGCTTCCCTGGCAGACCCTCTGGCCTAATTGAATGAATTAAAACCCCCAGTTCCACCTCTCCAGCCTTCAAGCCTATCTCCCATGCCCCCTAGGACTTTGTTTCTCCTGGCTTGGGTAGGAGCCTACACACACACACACACACACACACACACACACACACACCCTCTGCCTTTCCTTCCCCTCCCTTTTTCTCTAAGCTGTGAGGCCCCTTGGGAGCTCCTTTGTAAGGTAATTGGATTTCTCCCCTTGTTAGTTTGCAATGAAAATGTCATCTATTCTGGGCCACCGCCAGGGAGGGGCACACTCCCATTCAGCGAGCTGGCCCAGAGCTGTGAAGCTATTCAGGACTCCCAGCCTCCAGCTGGGCAGCTGCGGTTCCCTGACAATGCACTCCTTTGCCTAGGTTGGGAAGACCCCCTGGAGGAGGAAATGGCAACCCACTCCAGTATTCTTGACTGGAGAATCACGTGGACAGAGGACCCTGGTGGGCTATGGTCCCCGGGGTCACAAAGAGTTGGACATGGCTGAGGGGCTAAGCAAGCAGGCAAAGCAGACTGAGAGAGACTGCAAAGGGCAGATGCTGACACACAAGGATGGATACCTTGACCTTCCCTAGGAGATCACTGTAAGTGGTGGAGTCAATCAAAGCGGAAGCCATGGTGGAGACCTGGAGTTACCCAACCTCGGCTGGAACCGCGGACAAGCACAAACTGCTTCTCAGAGTTCTCTAGCTAGAAAGATGAGATGGGGGAAAATGGATCACAATGTACTCAGACATCTGGCTGAGTACTTCCGGGAGACCATGTGGGCAAAGTGAAAAAAATACTGGATGCTGTTACTCACTCCCTTCGCTGGGAATCTCTCCTCTTCCTTTTTCTTCTGCTTCCTCAGGCTGGTTGGCCTCAAGCTTCTCTCTGTGGCTCATTTCTCTTTCTCTCTCACTTGCACACTCCTGGCAGGTCCATCTATTGCTGAGGCTTTAACTCTCAGGCTGACCACTCCCTCCAGAAGCGGAGCTCCTCTCCTGCCAGCTGCCCATGGACCCTCTCTAGTGGCATCATTTGCATCACCATAAAGATGATGACGGCTGACATGACTGAGTGCCTCCTGTGGGCCCCGCTGTCCTGGCCCTCTGCGTGGGCACTTGCCCTGCATGGAATCTCCCACTCCTGTGACTGAGGTACTGTCACTTCCCCCAGGGCAGAGACAAGCTACAGGACCTGCCCAAGGTCACCACAGCTGGTAAGTGAGGGAGTCGGGATTCACACCCAGGCAGGCTGTCTGCACAGTCTGTGGCCAAAACCACACTACAGCTTTGAAACAGACCTTCTGCTCCTCTGTTAGCCCTTTGCCTATCAGAAGGGCCACTACTCACCCCCTCAGAAAAGCTGGGGTCATGGGAGTCATCCTCACCCCCCACCTCCTCCTCCTGCCCACATCCAGCCATCACCAGCCCTGTCGAGCCCCTCGTCAGACTCTTTCCAGTCCATTCTTGTTACGGACTGAATGTTTGTGATGACCGTGAAGGACAGGGAAGCCTGGAGTGCTACAGTCCATGGGGTTGAAAAGAGTCAGACACGACTTAGCGGCTGAACAACAGCAACAACAAAGTCCAGTGATTTTCTTGTAGTACGTTTTGGAATAGTTCATCCTGGGTTGATAGCCTCAGATATGTAGTGTGCTCTTTTCTTCACACATAGCTTCTAATCTTTATTTCAAGAAAGTTTTCTTAAGTAATAATGTTGAGTATTCTGTACTCTTGTTTTGGTTTTCTTCTTCAGGGATATGCTGGATCTTCTTTTTCCATTTTGATATCTGTCACTTTTGCTTCTCTTAACACATTGTCCATTGTGTTTATTCACTATGTTCTTTCTGTTTTAGTCTTAATTTATGAAGTGATGTTTTTCCTTTTATTTCTAATTCTTTCCTGGAGGTCGGCCATCACAGATTTTTCTAATACTAATTTAAGTTAATCTTTCATGTTTTATATCAATTTCTTAATGCATTTTTTTAAACACTCTGAGATAACAGGCTACAGTTGTATACTTTTTGGTGTAGGTTTGTCTTTCTGCTATGCTTTTGTTGAGGTAGCAACAGTATTCTGATCCTTGTTCTCTCTTTTTTTTTTTCTTATATTTGAGCAAGATTTGACTTCAATATTTTTATTGTTTATTTCTATGTAAACTTAGTTTTCCTGAACCTTATGAAGAAGGCATGTTCAGAATGTTTTTTATTACTACATAAATCTCTATTCTGTTGTTTTTATATAGTGTTAAAAATACAGTGTGTTGATTTCTGAGAGATTTCCCAGTTCTGTCTCCCTTGCCCCATTTTTACTTGGATCACGTCTTTATTTCACCTGTATTGTTCCTGTCCTGAACAATTTTTATTCCACTCCAAGCCTTTAATGATAGTCTTTGCATTCCTGTGTTGCTGCTGCTGCTAAGTCACTTCAGTCATGTCCGACTCTGTGTGACCCCATAGACGGCAGCCCACCAGGCGCCCCCGTCCCTGGGATTCTCCAGGCAAGAACACTGGAGTGGGTTGCCATTTCCTTCTCCAATGCATGAAAGTGAAAAGTGAAAGTGAAGTAGCTCAGTCATGTGCAACTCTTAGCAACCCCATGGACTGCAGCCTACCAGGCTCCTCCGTCCATGGGATTTTCCGGGCAAGAGTACTGGAGTGAGATGCCGTTGCCTTCTCCAATTCCTGTGTTAGAGTTGTTATTAGGGATCACTATTTATCAATAGTAGGAATTTATCAGTAGTATTTTTGGCTGTTATTGATCAAATCGTGTGATCTTTGTGTTTTAAATTATTCTTCACTTAATGTTGATAAATTTCCTAATTTAAAATTTTATATACTCAGAATTCTTGCATTTATATTCTTAAGTGCAATTGGTCTCTAGTTATTTGGTTCATATTCATCAAGTTTTGTTATTAAGATCATGCTTGCCTATAAAGTGGATTGGAGGAGTTTTCAATCTTTTAAAATAACCTGGAATAATCTGAGTAACAGTGGTTCTCAGTGTTTAACAAGTGTTTAAAAATTTAGTTAGAACTCAACATTTCTTCTACCTGGCCTATACTAGACTACATTTCTCAGACTCTCTTACTGTGAGGGTTCAGTTCAGTTCAGATCATTTCAGTCGCTCAGTCGTGTCTGACTGTTTGCGACACCATGAACCGCAGCACGCCAGGCCTCCCTGTCCATCATCAACTCCCGGAGTCCACCCAAACCCATGTCCATCGAGTCGGTGATGCCATCCAACCATCTCATTCTCTGTCGTCCCCTTCTCCTCCTGGCCTCACTCTTTCCCAGAATCAGGGTCTTTTCCAATGAGTCAATTCTTCACATCAGGTGGCCAAAGTATCGGAGTTTCAGCTTCAGCATCAGTCCTTCCAATGAACACCCAGGACTGATCTCCTTTAGGATGGACTAGTTGGATATCCTTGCAGTCCAAGGGACTCTCAAGAGTCTTCTCCAATACCACAGTTCAAAAACATCAATTCTTTGGTGCTCAGCTTTCTTTATAGTCCAACTCTCACATCCATACATGACCACTGGAAAAACCATAGCCTTGACTAGACAGAACTTTGTTGGCAAAGTAATGTCCCTGCTTTTTAACATGCTATCTAGGTTGGTCATAACTTTCCTTATAAGGAGTGTCTTTTAATTTCATGGCTGCAGTCACCATCTGCAGTGATTTTGGAGCCCAGAAAAATAAAGTCTGACACTGTTTTCACTGTTTCCCCATCTATTTGCCATGAAGTGATGGGACCAGATACCATGATCTTTGTTTTCTGAATGTTGAGCTTTAAGCCAACTTTTTCGCTCTCCTCTTTCACTTTCAGTAAGAGGCTTTTTAGTTTCTCTTCACTTTCTGCCATAAGGGTGGTGTCATCTGCATATCTGAGGTTATTGATATTTCTCCTAACAATCTTCATTCCAGCTTGTAATTCCTCCAGCCCAGTGTTTCTCATGATGTACTCTGCATATAAGTTAAATAAGCAAGGTGACAATATATAGCCTTGATGTACTCCTTTTCCTATTTGGAACCAGTCTGTTGTTCCATGTCCTGCTGCTTCCTGACCTGCATACAGGTTTCTCAAGAGGCAGGTCAGGTGGTCTGGTATGCCCATCTCTTTCAGAATTTTCCACAGTTTATTGTGACCCACACAGTCAAAGGCTTTGGCATAGTCAATAAAGCAGAAATAGATGTTTTTCTGGAACTCTCTTGCTTTTTCGATGATCCAGCAGACATTGGCAGTCTGATCTCTGGTTCCTCTGTCTTTTCTAAAACGAGCTTGAACATCTGGAAGTTCACGGTTCACATATTGCTGAAGCCTGGCTTGGAGAATTTTGAGCATTACTTTACTAGCATGTGAGATGAGTGCAACTGTGTGGTAGTTTGAACATTCTTTGGCATTGTCTTTCTTTGGGATTGGAATGAAAACTGACCTTTTCCAGTCCTGTGGCCACTGCTGAGTTTTCCAAATTTGCTGGCATATTGAGTGCAGCACTTTCACAGCATCATCTTTCAGGATTTGAAACAGCTCAACTGGAATTCCATCACCTCCACTAGCTTTGTTCGTAGTGATGCTTTCTAAGGCCCACTTGACTTCACATTCCAGGATGTCTGGCTCTAGGTGAGTGATCACACCATCTTGATTATCTGGGTCATGAAGATCTTTTTTGTACAGTTCTTCTGTGTATTCTTGCCACCTCTTCCTAATATCTTCTGCTTCTGTTAGGTCCATACCATTTCTGTCCTTTATCGAGCCCATCTTTGCATGAAATGTTCCCTTGGTATCTCTAATTTTCTTGAAGAGATCTCTAGTCTTTCCCATTCTGTTGTTTTCCTCTATTTCTTTGCATTGATCATTGAGGAAGGCTTTCTTATCTCTTCTTGCTATTCTTTGGAACTCTGCATTCAAATGGGAATATCTTTCCTTTTCTCTTTTGCTTTTCACTTCTCTTCTTTCCACAGCTGTTTGTAAGGCCTCCTCAGACAGCCATTTTTCTTTTTTGCATTTCTTTTTCTTGGGGATGGTCTTGATTCCTGTCTCCTGTACAATGTCATGAACCTCCATCCATAGTTCATCAGGCACTCTATCAGATCTAGGCCCTTAAATCTATTTCTCACTTCCACTGTATAATCATAAGGGATTTGATTTAGGTCATACCCAAATGGTCTTATGGTTTTCTCCACTTTCTTCAATTTCAATCTGAATTTGGCAATAAGGAGTTCATGATCCGAGGCACAGGCAGCTCGTGGTCTTGTTTTTGCTGACTGTATAGAGCTTCTCCATCTTTGGCTGCAAAGAATATAATCAATCTGATTTCGATGTTGACCATTAGGTGATGTCCATGTGTAGAGTCTTCTCTTGTGTTGTTGGAAGAGGGTGTTTGCTATGACCAGTGTGTTCTCTGGGCAGAACTGTTAGGGTACCAAGAGACTAAATATGTGCTAATGGAATGGGGCAAATGCAGACCCCTTCCTTTTCTGGGGCAGAAAACCCTTCAATTTTCCATCCTCCGTGCACTGTCTTCTTTTGCAACGATCCCAGTAGCTATCCATTAAAGATGGTGGAGACACAGGATAGAAGAAACAGGGATTCCTGAATTGCCATTGGGAAACAGCCAAACAACCAGGAACACCTACCTGGTCTCTATGTGAGTAAAAGACAAACTTCTGCTGTGTTAAGCCCCTAAGATTAAAGGAGGGAAGTTAAGCTGGTAATGCCTTCTTAATCCTAAAATTAAATCATCTAGACCTGATGCACTTGTGAGTCATAGCTTTTTTTAACAGTTTTATTGAGATCTAATTCATTAGCATATGAGTCATCCATTTAAAGTACAGGATTCAGTGGGTTTTGGTATATTTACAGACCTGCATCCATGATCACAGTCACTTTAAAACATTTTGACACCTCAGAAAGAAACCCCGTACCCTTCAGCTATCACCCCTAACTCAAGTACCACTACCCCTAATCCTCGGCCACCCCTTAACTACTTTCTGTCTCTGTAGATCTTCCTATTCTAGACATTCCATATTAATCAAACCATGTAATTGTATGATCTTCTGGGACTGGCTTCTTTCATCTAACATAATGTTTTAAAAGTTTATCCATGTTGTAGCATGTATCAGAATTTATTACTTTTTATGGCTAAATAGCATTCTATTATATGGATATAATATGTTTTGTCTATTCATCTATCAATGGACATTTGGATTATTTCTACCTGTTGGCTATTATGAACAATGCAGTCATAAAAATTTTCATATACAAGTGTTTGTGTTTCATTTCTTTTGGGTATATGCCTAGGAGTAAAATTACTGGGTCATATGGTGACTGTGGCTCAGATCATGAACCCCTTATTACCAAATTCACACTCAAACTGAAGAAAGTAGGGAAAACCGCTAGACCATTCAGGTATGACCTAAATCAAATCCCTTATCATTATACAGTGGAAGTGAGAAATAGATTTAAGGGCCTAGATCTGATAGAGTGCCTGATGAACTATGGATGGAGGTTCGTGACATTGTACAGGAGACAGGGATCAAGACCATCCCCATGGAAAAGAAATGCAAAAAAGCAAAATGGCTGTCTGGGGAGGCCTTACAAATAGCTGTGAAAAGAAGAGAAGGGAAAAGCAAAAGAGAAAAGGAAAGATAGAAGCATCTGAATGCAGAGTTCCAAAGAATAGCAAGAAGAGATAAGAAAGCCTTCTTCAGCGATCAATGCAAAGAAATAGAGGAAAACAACAGAATGGGAAAGACTAGAGATCTCTTCAAGAAAATTAGAGATACCAAGGGAACATTTCATGCAAAGATGGGCTCGATAAAGGACAGAAATGGTATGGACCTAACAGAAGCAGAAGATATTAAGAAGAGGTGGCAAGAATACACGGAAGAATTGTACAAAAAAGATCTTTACAACCCAGATAATCAAGATGGTGTGATCACTAATCTAGAGCCAGACATCCTGGAATGTGAAGTCAAGTGGGCCTTAGAAAGCATCACTATGAACAAAGCTAGTGGAGGTGATGGAATTCCAGTTGAGCTGTTTCAAATCCTGAAAGATGATGCTGTGAAAGTGCTGCACTCAATATGCCAGCAAATTTGGAAAACTCAGCAGTGGCCACAGGACTGGAAAAGGTCAGTTTTCATTCCAATCCCAAAGAAAGACAATACCAAAGAATGCTCAAACTACCACACAATTGCACTCATCTCACATGCTAGTAAAGTAATGCTCAAAATTCTCCAAGCCAGGCTTCAGCAATATGTGAACCGTGAACTCCCTAATGTTCAAGCTGGTTTTAGAAAAGGCAGAGGAATCAGAGATCAAATTGCCAACATCCACTGGATCATGGAAAAAAGCAAGAGAGTTCCAGAAAAACATCTATTTCTGCTTTATTGACTATGCCAAAGCCTTTGACTATGTGGATCACAATAAACTGTGGAAAATTCTGTGAAAGAGATGGGCATACCAGACCACCTGACCTGCCTCTTGAGAAACCTGTATGCAGGTCAGGAAGCAACAGCTAGAACTGGACATGGAACAACAGACTGGTTCCAAATAGGAAAAGGAGTACGTCAAGGCTGTATATCGTCACCCTGCTTATTTAACTTATATGCAGAGTACATCATGAGAAACGCTGGACTGGAAGAATCATAAGCTGGAATCAAGATTGCTGGGAGAAATATCAATAACCTCAGATATGCAGATGATACCACCCTTATGGCAGAAAGTGAAGAGGAGCTAAAAAGCCTCTTGATGAAAGTGAAAGAGGAGAGTGAAAAAGTTGGCTTAAAACTCAACTTTCGGAAAACAGAGATCATGGCATCTGGTCCCATCACTTCATGGGAAATAGATGGGGAAACAGTAGAAACAGTGTCAGACTTTATTTTTTTGGGCTCCAAAATCACTGCAGATGGTGACTGCAGCCATGAAATTAAAAGACGCTTACTCCTTGGAAGAAAAGTTATGACCAACCTAGATAGTATATTCAAAAGCAGAGACATTACTTTGCCGACTAAGGTCGGTCTAGTCAAGGCTATGGTTTTTCCTGTGGTCATGTATGGATGTGAGAGTTGGACTGTGAAGAAGGCTGAGTGCTGAAGAACTGATGCTTTTGAACTGTGGTGTTGGAGAAGACTCTTGAGAGTTCCTTGGACTGCAAGGAGATCCAACCAGTCCATTCTGAAGGAGATCAACCCTGGGATTTCTTTGGAAGGAATGATGCTAAAGCTGAAACTCCAGTACTTTGGCCACCTCATGCAAAGAGTTGACTCACTGGAAAAGACTCTGATGCTGGGAGGGATTGGGGGCAGGAGGAGAAGGGGATGACCGAGGATGAGATGGCTGGATGGCATCATGGACTCCATGGACGTGAGTCTGCGTGAACTCTGGGAGATGGTGATGGACAGGGAGGCCTGGCGTGCTGCGATTCATGGGGTCGCAAAGAGTCGGACACGACTGAGCGACTGAACTGAACTGATGGTAACTCTGGGTTTCCCAGGTGGCATTTTGGTAAAGAATCTGCCTGTCAATCCAGGAGATGTAAGAGACATGGGTTCAGTCCATGGTTGGGAAGATCCCTGGAGAAGGAAATGGCAATCCACTCCAGTATTCTTACCTGAGAAATCCCATGGACAGAGGAGCCTGGTGGGCTACAGTCTTTGGGGTCACAAAGAGTCGGATACAACGGAAGCGACTTAGTGCACTACACACAGCAGTGAATAAGAGTTCCAATTTCTCCATATCCTCACCAACATTTGTTTTTAATATTATCTGACTTTTTGATTCTAGCCATCCTAGTGAGTGTGAAGGTGGCCTCTCACAGCAGTTTGATTCGTATTTCCCTGATGACTAATGACACTGAGCATCTTTTCATATGCTTGCTGGCTATTTACATACCATCCTTGGAGAAATGTCTGTTCAGAATCTGCCGTTTTTAAATTGTGTTATTTGTCTTTTTTTACTGAGTTGTACTAAGTCATAGACTTTCTGTAGTTCTTGTTGTTTAGTTGCTAAGTCATGTCTGACTCTGCGACCCCATGGACTGCAGCACACCAGGCTCCCCATCCTTCACTATCTCCTGGAGTTTGTTCAGATCCAGGTCCATTGAGTCGGTGATGTTATCTAACCATCTTATCCTCTGCCACCCCGTTCTCCTTTTGTCTTAAATCTTTTCCAGCATCAGAGTCTTTTCCAATGAGTCAGCTCTTTGCATCGGTGGCCAAAGTATTGGAACTTCAGTTTCAGCATTAGTCCTTCCAATGAATAACCAGGACTGATTTCCTTTAGGAACGACTGGTTTGATATCCTTGTAGTCCAAGGCACTCACAAGAGTCTTCTCCAGCATCACAATTTGAAAGCATCAATTCTTCAATGCTCAGCCTTCTTTATGGCCCAACTCTCACAACTGTACATGAGTACTGCAAAAACCATAGTTTTGGCTATACAGACCTCTGTCTGCAAAGTGATGTCTCTGCTTTTTAATACACTGTCTAGGTTTGTCATAGGTTTCCTTCCAAGGAGCGTCTTTTAATTTCACAGACTTTTAATCACACTTTAATCTTGCATATTGTTATGGATCTAGCCAAGTTTTCTTTTCTTTTTTAATGAGTAGTGGTAATTTATACTCTTCTGAAAATTCATTCATTTCTCTTGTTCTTTAAATGTATTGCTCTTCAATTCAGTTCAGTCACTCAGTCATGTCCGACTCTTTGTGACCCCATGGACTGCAGCACGCCAGGCTTCCCTGTCCATCACCAACTCCCAAAGCTTACTCAAACTCATGTCCATAGAGTCGGTGATGCCATCCAACTATCTCATCCTCTGTCCTCCTGCCTTCAATCTTTCCCAGCATCATGGTCTTTTCCAATGAGTCAGTTCTTCACATCAGGTGGCCAAAGTATTGGAGTTTCAGCTTCAGCATCAGTCCTCCCAATGAATATTCAGGACTGATTTTCTTTAGGATGAACTGGCTGGATCTCCTTGCAGTCCAAGGGACTCTCAAGAGTCTTCTCCAACACCACAGGCTCAAAAGCATCAGTTCTTTGGCGCTCAGCTTTCTTTATGGTTCAACTCTCACATCCATACATGACCACTGGAAAAACCATAGCTTTGACTAGATGGAACTTTGTTGGCAAAGTAATGTCTCTGCTTTTTAACATGCTGTCTAGGTTGGTCATAACTTTTCTTCCAAGGAGCAAGCATCTTTTAATTTCATGGCTGCAGTCACCATCTGCAGTGATTTTGGAGCCCTAAAACATAAAATCTGTCACTTTCCATTGTTTTCCCATCTATTTGCCGTGAAGTGATAGGACCAGATGCCATGATCTTAGTTTTCTGAATGGTGAGTTTTAAGCCAACTTTTTCACTCTCCTCTTTCACTTTCATCAAGAGGCTCTTTAGTTTTTCCTTGCTTTCTGCCATGAGTGTGGCATCATCTGCATATCTGAGGTTATTGCTATTTCTCCCGGCAATCTTGATTCCAGCTTGCGCTTCATTCAGTCTAGCATGTCTCATGATGTACTCTGCATATAAGTTAAATAAGCAGGGTGACAATATACGGTGTTGACATACTCCTTTCCAAATTTGGAACAAGTCTGTTGTTCGATGTCCAGTTCTAACTGTTGCTCCTTGACCTGCATACAGATTTCTTAGGAGGCAGGTCAGGTGGTCTGGTATTCCCATCTAAGAATTTTCCACAGTTTGTTGTGATCCACACAGTCAAAGACTTTGGCAGAGTCAATAAAGCAGAAGTAAATGTTTTTCTGGAACTCTCTCGCTACAGTTGCATATCATATTCATTTATAATTCTTTTAATCTCTTTTCATATTTGTGGTTGTATCATATCTCTTGTTCTTAATGCTGTAGATTTCAACTTCTTCCCATCTAGTCTCCCAATCTTAATAAGGCTTGTCAGAGGTTAACTCTTTTATAAAAGTTAAAATAGATTTTTGTTAATATTTTTATAATTTTTTCTATGTATTTATTTCAACTTTTTACTTTTTAAAAATTCCCTATGCTGTCCTTTCTATTTTATTTCCTTTATTGTTCTCTATCTTAATTCAACAGTAAGTGAACTAAGAAATTCCAGATGTTCAAGCTGGATTTAGAAAAGACAGAGGAACCAGAGATCAAATTGCCAACAATATATGTTTTCTCTTGTGAAGAGTCTTAAATGTATCTGGTAAGTCTTATATAATTTGTTCCCCTTGTATTATTAATTTTAAATTTCCAGTTTGATTTACTCTTTGAGGGGTTAGTTTTAAAGTATTTTTTTTAATTAGTTACACTCTTTTTAAAGTAATCTTTTCACCATTCAGCTATCATTCCAATGAATTAAGTGAATATGGCCTAAAGAAACCTCTACTTTTTGAAACTTATTAAAGTTGTTTTTTGATAAAGTGAACAATAAACTTTTTTTAGTTTTTAATATAGTTTTCAGAGAAGGCAATGACAACCCACTCCAGTTTTCTTGCCTGGAGAATCCCATGGACAGAGGAGTCTGGTAGGCTTAGTTCACAGGGTTGCAAAGAGTCAGACATGATGGAAGTGACTTAGCAGCAGCAGCAGCAGCAGCAGCAATATAGTTTTATATAAGACAAAATAATGTGAAATGCATATATATGTACATATAAGATGCATTTACACATATAAGATACATCTATATATGATCTTATTATAATTATTCAAATCCTCCATTCCCTTGCCTTTTTTTGTTTACTGAATTGTCAGATTCTAAAAGCTTTCTATTTAGATCACCCACAGGATTGTGAGGGTTTTTGTTTTGTTTTTTTAGTTCTTTATTTTTAAGTTTTGTTTGTAATTTTAGAAGTTTTTGCTGCTGTGTAATTTGGCAAAAGTTTATGACTATTTTATGTTCTTCATAAGAAAGAAGTTTTTCTTCTAGAAATGGGTATCAGGCTTGATCTATTGACACAATACAACTAAATCTCCTAATACTAAACCATCAAGTAAAGTCTCCCTGATTTTGTTAATTTGTAGATAACCATTATTTTCTGCTTATATTTTTAGAGATTTTTATTTATGTCTTGTACTTAAAACATCCACCAGACTCTGGATTTCCTTCTTAAATTTTTGCTTAGTACAGAGTAAATTCTGAGTTTACCCATCAGTCCTGTGCTTTCTCTTTTGAAGAGTTAAAAAGCACTGAAAAGTGATCCCATGTAGCCTGTACAATCTTGAAAAAGAACAATGTTGAAGGACCCTCACTTCTTGACTTCAAAGCTTACTACAAAGCTGCTGCTGCTAAGTCACTTCAGTTGTGTCCGACTCTGTGCGACCCCATAGACAGCAGCCCACCAGGCTCCCCCGTCCCTGGGATTCTCCAGGCAAGAACACTGGAGTGGGTTGCCATTTCCTTCTCCAATCCATGAGAGTGAAAAGTGAAAGTGAAGTTGTTCAGTCATGTCTGACTTCGTGATCCCATGGACTGCAGCCCACCAGGGTCCTCCATCCATGGGATTTTCTAAGCAAGAGTACTGGAGTGGGGTGCCATTGCCTTCTTCGCCACTGACATTGAAGAAAGTGTTAATCACTCTGTCATATCTGACTCTTTGTGACCCCATGGACTGTAGCCCGCCAGGCTGCTCTGTCCATGGAATTCTCCAGGCAAGAATACTGGAGTGGGTTGCCATACCCTTCTCCAGGGTATCTGGCCAATATTCTCCATGGGCTGTTTCCCTTTCTGGATGTGAGACCCAGTTCTAGTTCTCCAGGCAACATTGTACAGGAGCCTGTGGGTGGCTTTTCTCAATGGAGTTGGTTTCTGAGACCCACCGTGGCTGCCAGCAGGGTCCAAATGATTTTGAGAAAATCTCCACTGCTAAAGCCTCCCCGGCATTACCCATCAGCATCAGAAAGACAGCTAAGGCCAAATCATAAAAATCCCATTCAGGAGGCCAAGCCCCACCAGCTCGTGGCTAATGGTGTCTCAGTCTGGGGGTCCTTGCTAGAAGTTGCTACAAAATCTGCCTCAAGCACAGGCTTAGTTTCTTAAATTTATGCAGACATGTTTCTATTTGCACAGGGGTTTTCACTGGATATTGGAAGGCGGAGGGGAAGCCATAGCATGGCCACTTCGATAGAGGAAAGGATACAGGGGCAGGAAGAAGGAGGAGGTGGCAAGCCATGACCAGTGACAGATGGCATGAAAGGTCATCCTTACCTCTGGCATAGCCACCCCCTGAGCCACCACACCTGAAAACCTTTAGATGCTCCTCCAGAGAGGAGGAGAGAGAAGCCCTGAGAGGGACAAAGACGTGCGCAGCCCAACAACCTGTACAACAGTGCAATGCACCAAGCCTGGCCCTCTGGGGTTCATAAGTATGGGGGTGGTGTCCACTGGGTCCGAGGGGCCCCGCCGAGCACAGGTGCCCCAAGCTCCAGGTCACTTACGATCCCCTGGCCAACACCTGCTCTCTGAGAAGCCACCAGGCACCAGGCACCTTGATCTAAGCGCTGGCAGACAGCACTGCACAATGCAGGCAAAACCCTGCCCGTCAGTGGGAGAGACTGGTAACAGCAAAACAAATCAGGTAAACAGATAAAACATGTGGCAGCCAGTTAGGACTGCTGCTTGTCAGTGTGCCTGCTCGGGGCCAGGGGCAAGGGCTTGGGGCAGGGTTAGCTGCAGAGCCCTCGCAGAACAGCAACTTGGCATGCGTGGGCTCCCTTTCACCTGGGCAGGAGCAGTGATCATCCTTGCACACGAAGAAACTGCCCTCCAGAGTCCTGCTGCCTCTCGGCCTCTCTCTGGCATATAGGTGCCCGCCAGCCTCCCAGCGCCTTACCTGAGGCCCTTCTGCAGCCGCCTAAAGGCCGAGGCCTCCCTCTGGTGGTCACACCATGCTGGGGGCCCGAGGCTGAGCTGGTGGAGCGGAGTAGTGGGACTTCACCTGGGGTCCCGGTTGAGGGGGACGAGGAGGCAGCACTGGACCAACAGGCGATCCTGAGAGGATGCGGGCAGAGTGCTTCAAATCCTGGTTCTTCCTTCTATTACCACTAACTGACTCAGCCCCAGTTTCCTCACCTGCAAAACGGGAATAAGGAGCCTGCCTCCCTGCTGCAGAGACTAACGAGAATATGCTCAGCACGGTGTACACCCGGCCCATACGCACACACACAGTGTCCAAACGACCGTCAGTAATAGAAACCTCTTGTTAGTATCCAGCCTCCGTTTCTCAGTTAACGATTAGTTATTGAGAGTCCCTTGGGCAGCAAGGAGATCAAAGCAGTCAATCGTAAAGCAAATCAACTTTGAATATTCATTGGAAGATTGATGCTGATGCTGAAGCTGCAGTACTTGGGCCACCTGCTACAACAGAGCCAACTCACTGGAAAAGACCCTGCTGCTGGGAAAGATTGAGGGCAGGAGGAGAAGGCGGCGACAGAGGATGAGACGGTTGGATGGCATCACCGACTCAACGGACGTGAGTTTGAGCAAGCTCCGGGAGATAGTGAAGGACTGGGAAGCCTGGAATGATGCAGTCCACGGGGTTGCAGAGTCGGACACGACTGAGCGACTGAACAACAACTATACGCAGATACCAGTGTTGTAGACTCGCTCACCTTTTGGCCCACTCCTTGAGGTAGGGACTGAAGGGCACACTCCAGCAACCGCCACAGCGCCGGCGCGGCTCTCGGGGTGTGGAGCGAGAGCAGTGGAATTTGCGTGCTGGGCTCAAAGAGGCGGGCCTGCAGCGCCTCCTAGTGGCAACATGCGGCCTGCCAGGAAATGTGCTTTCTGCCTTCTTGGGCTCTCAGAATTGCAAATTAGTCTCTCTCCAAGGGCTCAGACTGTGGGAAATCAGGACCTGGGCACCAGAGCCATCAACCCCTTATTACTGCGCAGGTCCAAGGCCCCAGGGGGGTGGTAGGCAGGGCAGGGGCATGGAAGGAGCCAGGTTCTGGGGTTCCTGGTGAAGCCACTTGGTGTACAATTTACTAGCCTGGCCTCAGTTTTCTCCATCTGCAAAATAGGTAATCATAAAAATAAGTCTTTCCACACACATGGCATCTGGTCCCATCACTTCATGGCAAATAGACGGGGAAACAATGGAAACAGTCACAGACTTTATTTTTGGGGGCTCCAAAATCACTGCAGATGGTGACTGCAGCCATGAAATTAAAAGAGGCTTGCTCCTTGGAAGAAAAGCTATGACCAACCTCTAAGGCATATTAAAAAAGCAAAGACACTACTTTGCCAAAAAGGTCCGTCTAGTCAAAGTTATGGATTTTCCAGTGGTCATGTATGGATGTGAGAGTTGGACTGTAAATAAAGCTGAGCGCCAAAGAACGGATGCTTTTGAACTGTGGTGTTGGAGAAGACTCTTGAGAGTCCCTCAGACTGCAAGGAGATCCAACCAGTCCATTCTAAAGGAAATCAGTCCTGAATATTCACTGGAAGGACTGATGTTGAAGCTGAAACTCCAATACTTTGGCCACCTGATGTGAAGAACTGACTCATTGGAAAAGACCCTGATGCTGGGAGGGATTGAGGGCAGGAGGAGAAGGGGACAACAGAGGATGAGATAGTTGGATGGCATCACCGACTCTATGGACATGAGTTTGAGTAAGCTCCGGGAGTTGATGGACAGGGAAGCCTGGCATGTTGCAGTCATGGGATCACAGAGTCGGACATGACCAAGTGAATGAACTGAACACACAGAACTGAAGTGAGACACTAAGAAAATGGGGGAGGGGATACGGAAGAGCTGAGAGCCGGATCTTTCTGGTGAGACGATAGGCAGACCCATGAGTTCAGAATGAACGGGGCGAGTCCAGGGACCTGCTGCTGGCAGGGATGAGGCCAGAACGGTAGGCAGGATTTCCAACGCCAGGCTCACACGTGTTTTCAAATCCTGGCAATATCACTTACTAGACGGGGGACCCTAGACACGTTCCTCAACCCTTCTTGTCCCAGTCCCCCTTTCCAGAACATGGTTATCATACACCATCATTACAGGTGAAGAGATGAGCACAGAGCTGGTGAGTAACAAACATGAAAAAGAGGCAGCTGTTACTTAATTGACACTCTGCCTGGAGAGAAGTCACCCAAAGAAGGAGTCTTCTTCTCAAAGATGGGGGTAGGGGGAAGGGAGGATAAATTAGGAGGTTGGGATTAACATACATACACTACCATATATAAAACACCTAATCAAGAAGGATCTATTGTATAGCACAGGAAACTCTACCCAATAATGTCTGTAATAGCCTGTAAGGGGAAAGAATCTGAAAAGCAATATATTTATAGTATACCATATTATCAGTTATATATGTGTAACTGTGCTGTATACCTGAAACTAACACAATATTGTAAACAACCATGCTTCAATTTATATATAGAGAGAGAGACAAAAAAGGAAATGCAAAATAAGACCACAATGATTTACCATCACACACCCATTAGAATGACCAAAATTTAAAAGACTGGCCATACCAAATACTGGCAAGGAGGTAGAGGAACTGGGACTCTACACTGTGGTTGGGATATAAAATCAAGCAATCACTTTGGAAAATATTTTGGCAGTTTCCTATAAACCTACACATACACTTAGCATATGATCTAGCTATTCCCCTCTGAGATATTTACCCAAGGGAAATGAAAGCGTATACGAAGACAGGCACATGAGTGGTTATAGCAGCTTTTATTTGCATTAGCAACAGCCAAAAACTGGAAACAATATCAATGTCTATCAATAGGTGAATGGATAAGCTGTGGCATATCCACACAAAGGAATACTACTCAGCAATATAAAGGAATGGACTACCGATTTATGCCATGAAATGGATAAAGCTCAAAATAATTATGCTGAGCAAAAATAAATGCAGACAAAAAGAAGAGTCTATGCTGTATGAATCCATTATATAAAATTTTGGAAAATATAAAATAGTGTATAAAGACAGAAAGTTGATCCAAGGTCACCTGGAGATGGCACAGGGGGTGGTGAGGAGGAAGCATCACCAACGGGCAAGAGGAGATTTTTCAGCATGATAGGTTTGTTCATTATCTTGATTGTGGTGATGGTTTCATTATATTTGTCACTTGAAATATGTGTGGTTTATTTTAGGTTGAATATACCTCAATAAACTGTTAAAAATAAGTTTGAAGAATATTGTATTTGCAGTTTTTATACAAACTCAGTCTTCCTTAATGCATTTTACTGTTTTTTCTTATAAATATATTACAACAAAAGAAGTCCAAAATCAAAGCCTACAAATCTTCCCCAGCTTCACGGATATTGCAGGCTGCATTAAGATCGTCATTTTGTCTGTGTGCCATGGTGAGGGAAAAGGACTCATTCTGAAGGTCTTTCTTTCATCCTTGTGTGATGAGAGGTCAGGATGATGTAACTGCTTTGGAAGCACAAAGGGTGCAAATCAGGGGCACCCCAACCACAGGACTGAAAAAGTCCTCTCTGTGGCTTCTATTTGCTTTCTGGAGACGTGAGTGGCTGAGGTTTGGAAGAAAAAGAAAAGCTAAGTGTCCACAGCAGCTCAGCCACCTGTGGACACCAATCTGTGATCCCTGATCCACAGAAGCAACAGTGGGAGCCGGGGGTGTTGGTGAGCAGTGGTGAAAAGAGGGAGGTCAAAGCAACCGGAAGCTTACAAGTACCAGGGCAACGTGACTTTGGATAAGCAGACTCTGCTGTCCCAGCCTCCTCTGTGCCTCTGTCATTTTGCTGTCCCCGAGGCAGCTGCCACCCGCTCTGAGCACAGAGAGAATCCTCGGAGAGCAGCCATGAGGCCACCAGCCACAGTCTGACCTGGACTTGTGTGCACTAATCACAGTGGGGACCAGGCAGAGACTCCAGCGGTGGCTGCAATCACCACCCGCTGGAGACAGCTGGAGGAGCAACGGTCACTGGTTTCTCATGCTTAGTACCATGTGTCCACACGAGGCAATGAGGCAGTGGAACAGAGGGGCTGAGCGCAAGAGATTCCACCCAGGCTTACATCAGAGCTTTGACACTTACCAGCGTGTGCCTTGGGCAAGTTACTTAACCACAACATGCCTCAGTTTCTCGATCAATAAAATGGAGATAACAAGAATTACCACATACAGCGGTTAAGGGTGAAAGGAGTTGATATCTGTGTTTAGACAAGTTTCTGAGACAGAGTGTGCTCACTGATGTGCTTGTTATTATTCTATCCTTTTAAAAAATAGCCCTCTTCTGCCCTTTCCCACATGTCAGACAATGCAGGCTTGTACATATGGCCACTATGTAAATGCTGGGTGTGATGGGCAGTTCCCTTAACATTCTTAAACTGATTTCTTCGGGTTTGGGGCTCATGCTGTTTATTTCTATTGGTCTGGCTGCTAAGAACCTCAGAGCAAATCTAGAACCCAGGTCTTGGGGCAGGAAGGCTTGGGGGGGCTGATCCATGCAGGTCCTGCCATCTCCAGCAGGGGGCGACAAGCACCCACCACCCTTTGCTAATGGTAAGCAATGTCCAGCCCCACCCCAGGCCCTGGGAACAATGGGCTGTTTACAGCAGGAGAATCATTTTAGTTCTATAGGCCAATGGCCACAGGCGGATTTGTGGGCACTGCTCCCTCCTGGACTCCTGACTTTCCTAGTTCCAATCTGTTCCACTTCCTGGAAGTGGAGACTCATGCCATGGTGGCTTGGCCTCAGTTTCCCAGTTTGTAAAACAGGTTGTCATCACTGCCTGTTTCCGTGAGGTCCCACAGTGAATTCTTAGCAGGAATGACAGGCAGGAGAGGCTCCATGCCCTGCCCACAAGCACAGCTGGGAAAAGCCATTTCCTGAAGCAGCAACACCAAAGGATGGGGGAGGTGTTTCCAAGCAGGGAGCAGGCGGCCTGGGTGATCTTCCCTCTTCCCAGCCTCAGTGTCTTGCACTGTCCCAAATCTTGGCTCCAGGATGCAACCCCTTCAATCTTTGCATCAACGAGGGACTTCCAAGCCTAACCTGAGGTTTTCTTCACCCACCCTTGACCCAAACAGCACAAATGAAACACCAGAAAAAAAAAAAAATCACATCTTTATTGTCTGATTAATGTACTGGCTTGGAGAGGGAAGACTGTAAGGGGCAGGGAACATCAGCTTTGATTAGTCGGAAAGTCCTATTAACTGTGTACAAAACGAATGTTACAAAAATCATGTAAAAAAACAGGTCAGCAAAGCAGCAGCCCTGGGGAGGGCTCAAGGCACCTGGGAGGCTGAGAAACAGGCCCACCCTGGCCTCAGGAGTGAGGCCGAAGGACAGGGGGCCGGGGACTGCACCCCTCCCCTCCTTCACCACAGGGCACGTGTGTCTCCTCGCTCCCTGATTACAAGTCAGTACAAAACTGCCTTCAAGGGCTCAAACCCCAAGGCCAAGGCACTACCAGAAATGAGGTGGGTCTGAAGCCCAGCACTGAGCTCCCCTTTCCCAGCGGCCGGAGCCTGGAGAAGGGGTGCCGGTTCCCCATGCCCAGCAGGGTGGGCAGGCACAGAGTCCCGCAGCTGGGGAGTGGCTCTGCCTCCCGACACGCAGTAGTCTGGGAGCCCTGAGCAAACACAGCCGGGGCTTTGGTCAGTGCTGAGTATGCTGAGAGGAGCCGCAGGCCTGTCCAGCCCCTGATCCGCCCTCGATGCGGCCTCAGCACAGCGGTCCTGTCGCGGTCCTTCTGGAGCCGATGCCCAGGCCCCGGCCCTAAATGGGATAACACAGGCAGCACCCCGTGCCTGCCGCCTCCACGCCGGCCTTGGTGCCGGGCCCCAGGAGCCCGTCGGTGACACAGTGCTCCGCGATGATGTCCTCCACCCGGGTGATGTACAGGAATGTCAGCAGCACTCCCAGGAACTGAGGAGAAGGGGCACGGGGCGTGTCACTCACTATCCGGGCCACTCGCCCTCTCTTTCCAGCCCCTCAGCCCTCGCCGTCTGAGCCCAGCATACCCAAGCCCCCTTCACCCTAGTTTTGTCCCTCCTCTGCACTCTGTAATCACCAAGCTGCACACCATCCCGGCCCACAGCCTGCCCACTCCAGCCCCGGGCCCTCCCTGGTGGAGGAGGGACCAGCCCACCTGGGGGAGCAGGATGCCCAGCAGGAGGCCCGCCATGATGGTGTAGTTGTCCATGAACCAGATGAGCACGGCGTTGGTGCAGCCCCGCACGTAGATGACGTTCTGCACGCTGAGGCGCTGCGGGGACAAGCCTGGCTGAGCACCCGCCTGGCAGCCCCAGACCCAGCTCTGCCGCTCATCCCAGGCCCAGGCGAGTCCCTCCGCCTCTCTGGGCCTCAGTTTCTCATATGCAACCTGAGAAGTCGACTCTAAACCACAGGATCTCAACAGGAAGTGAAAGTCGCTCAGTTGTGTCGGACTCTTTTCGACCCCCTGGACTGCCAAGCTCCTGTCCATGGGATTCTCCAGGCCACAATACTGGAGTGGGTAGCCGTCCCCTTTTCCAAGGGATCTTCCCAACCCAGGGATCAAACCCAGGTCTCCCTCATTGCGGGCGAATTCTTTATCAGCTGAGCTACCGGGGAAGCCTTTCAACAGTACTGTTCCCTAGAGAGCCTGCTGGCATTGTGGTGGCACTTATGCTTGTCACAGAGATAGGGGTGGGGGCTGAAGGACTACAGAGCTCAGGGCAGTCCTTCTCGAGGGACAGCCACCCAGACTACCTGCCTCTTAGATGTCCCCCGGGCATCTGGATGGGTGATAAGCCATCCATAATTATCTGAGCCCAAAGCCTAACTCCAGGGACATAAAAACCAGTGTTTTCTGCTTGGCTTTACTATACATTGAATTCTACAGAAAGAGAAATAGGTAAACTAAGGGATAACTGTATTCGATTTTGCTTGGAACTTTATCCAAGAATTGTTCATCATTTAAAAAACCATGTCCGTGGCAAAAAATATGTCCATGCTATGCAAGTTGCCCACACAGCACCCCTCCTAGGCAACAGAAGCCCCTGGCGGTGCAAACACCTGATCAACTTTGCTGTCTTCTGCCGTTTCTGTCTCAGAGAAGGCAATGGCAGCCCACTCCAGTCCTCTTGCCTGGAAGATCCCATGGACGGAGGAGCCTGGTGGGCTGCAGTCCATGGGGTCGCTAAGAGTCGGACACGACTGAGCAACTTCACTTTCACTTTTCACTTTCATGCACTGGAGAAGGAAATGGCAACCCACTCCAGTGTTCTTGCCTGGAGAATCCCAGGGATGGGGGAGCCTCGTGGGCTGCCGTCTATGGGGTCGCACAGAGTTGGACACGACTGAAGCGACTTAGCAGCAGCAGCAGCTGTTTCTATCTAGCACCTAAGCATGTATATGGTTATAAATCATTTTATCTTATTTCTCCCTTTATCTCAAATCAGGGGCTTCCCTCATAGCTCAGTTGGTAAAGAATCCACCTGCAGTGCAGGAGACCCCAGTTCCATTCCTGGGTTGGGAAGATCCCCTGGAGAAGGGATAGGCTACCCACTCCAGTATTCTTGGGCTTCCCTTGTGGCTCAGCCAGTAAAGAATCTGCCCGCAATGTGGGAGACCTGGGTTCAGTCCCTGGGTTGGGAAGATCCCCTGGAGAAGGGATTCTGGCCTGGAGAATTTCATGCACTGTATAGTGTACGGGGTCTCAAAGAATCGGACATGACTGAGCTACTTTCACACTTTCACTTACCTCAAATCATTATGCCACTTGTTTTGGAATTAGGTGTATAGGTAGGGAGGTTATAATATCTGTGTCATTTTGGAATAACAAAAAAACAATCGTGCATTGTGTACGCTAAGTCACTGCAGTGGTGCCTGACTCTGCGAGCCCATGGACTGTAGCCCGCCAGGCTCCTCTGTCCATGGGATTCTCCAGGCAAGACTACTGGAGTGGGTTGCCATGCCCTCCTCCAGGGGATCTTCCCAACGTAGGGATCGAATTCTCATCTCTTACATCTCCTGAATTGGCAGGCGAGTTATTACCATTAGTGCCATCTGGGAAGCCCAAATACGGCATTACCAAGTGTTTATTATAAAAACTAGCCATTGGGTCCCATGTTTGGAGAAGCACGGCTGGTCTGTGGTTCAGCATCTTAGGTGTTTGTCAGAGTCACCCACTGGCCCCACCCCAAGAGTGCACATTTCTATCAAGCTCCTTGGGGCTGCTGTTACTGCTGGTCTGGGGATCTCATTTGAGAACCACTGCTCAGAGGCCATCTCAAGTCAACATTATTTTTTAGCTCCCTTCTCAACACAACCCCATCTTCTCTCCAAGTCCAGAAGAAATGCCCAGGAAGCTGACCCAGAAGGTACCAGCCAAAGACTCTCTTCCCCCAGGGACTCCTGGGTCCCAGGCTGAGGGAGCCAGTGTGTATCTGCAAACTGGCAGCTCCAAGGGCAGAGGCGGGCTGGTGAATGCAGCTGGGCATGGGGACACACTGCAGGCACCGACAAGGGCACGGTGGCCTTACACATTAGTTGCTCAGTCAACTCTGGCAGCCAGCTTCTCCCAACCTGGGGAGGATTCTTGGCTCCCCAAGTCCTTCTGTGTCTAGATAGGGGCAAAAAACGTGGGCAGTCCCTGGCTCCTGTTCACAGCCAGGAATGTTGGGAGATCTCAACAGCCAGGAGCCTCACCCCTGGAAGCCCCTGCAATCACCCTGGGGATGGAACAGGAAGAGCAGCCTTTCTGGGGAAAAGAGATTTCAAAGACATTACCTCCTTGTCGATAGTTTTGTAGCCACACATGGTGTTGACAACTTCTGTCTGAAACAGAAATGTGTATTAGCTAACACTTACATGGTGATTCCTGCAGAAGACACTTATTCCACAGCCCCCCTCCAACCTCCCATTTTACAGATGAAAAAACTGAGGCGTAGAGAGTTGCACTATCCAGTATGAATGGAGCTGAGAGTCCCATTCCAGCTGCCTGGTTCAAGTCTGCATCTTAATCTTCTGGATCCAAGAAATGCCCAGAGAGAAAAGGTGGGAAGACCAGTTCTGTGGCTCTTGGGTGGGAGACCCACTGCTCTACCAGTGGCAGCCTAGGAGCCCAGAGGAAAAGGCACAGCCCCAGGCTCTTCTGTTGCAGCCGCCAGAGCCTCACTTTGCTGAGATGGTCATGTGCTGAGGTCAGGACTGGGCTGCTCCCAGTCTGCTGGCTCTTGTGAAAGAAAATCCCAGACCACAGCCAGGCCCCTGGCCAGCTGGGGTTTACCTGAGGGCAAGGCCAGGCCTCTGACCACACTTCCCGTTCCCTGCAGACCGCTACCCGCCAGTAGGGCTGTTCAACCTCCTGCCTGGGAAGACAGCTGCCTTCAGGAGCTTCTAGCTGCTGACTAATCTGGGCACGGTGAAAGTTGTGGTTGGCCCTGGGCTCATCAAATCTCTTCCCAGCTAACCTAGGTCACAGGGCTGGCAGGGGCACTTCCCATCACAGCCTGAGCCCTTGTGGAGTCTCCTCTGCTTTCTAGAAGGTGAGAGCAAGCTCAATGAACCCGTCCACATCTAAGTGACAGCTACTGTGGGATCACAGTGCCACAGGTGCCAGCAGTGATGTAGGTGGGCAGAGTGGCCAGTGTGGGCTCTGGCATCACATTGCCCAGTCCAGGCCCTGCTCTGCCACTTAGGAGCTCTGTGACCAACCTTAGGTGTGGTGCTGAGGGACAGGCACACGGAGGCACTCAATAAGGATTTGTTGGATGAATGAACGGATAGGTTCCCTGGACTCTTCAATAAAGCAATCATAATCTCTCAATGTACCCATGGGGATTTTTTTTAATATAAAGTGAAATATATACATAAAATGATTGTCCAAGGGCATGGCACGCTGGCTGGACTGATCTTGAACACAATCCCACACCCTGGAAGTCAAGGACGGCTGCTACTCTTTCTAAAAGCATGAGCTGAACCTCAGATGTCATCTGCTGCTGCTGCTGCTGATGCTAAGTCGTGTCAGTCGTGTCCGACTCTGTGCGACCCCATAGACAGCAGCCCACCAGGCTCCCCCGTCCCTGGGATTCTCCAGGCAAGAACACTGGAGTGGGTTGCCATTTCTTTCTCCAATGCATGAAAGTGAAAAGTGAAAGTGAAGTCACTCAGTCATGTCCGACTCTTAGCGACCCCATGGACTGCAGCCCATAGACTCCTCGGTCCATGGGATTTTCCAGGCAAGAGTACTGCAGTGGGGTTCCATCGCCTTCTCTGCAGATGTCATCTAGATCAGTCTAAATGTCAAGGCTTGATGTGTGGACAAAATAACCTCCTTCAGCCTAGACTGTCCCCCAGGAACCCTCAGACCCCAAAACACCCAGGATCCACCTCACGTCAGTCAGCATCAGTGGCCCCTCCAGGCCATAAACAGGATCCCAGTGGAGAAGCTCCAGCCTGGGTAGTAGATGTATGAGGGCATGATGGGAGCAGGTGCTTCCTGCTTTATTTGTTCACTCATTCAATCATTACTGAACAGATATTGAGCTTCAATTATGTACCATTCTCTGTTCTAGGTGTTGGGAATACAGAAGAACAAAATAATATCCTTGCCTTCATGGAACTTTTATTCTAGGAATGGAGATAGGTGATGAACATAATAAATAAGTAAACTGTATGATACGTAAGAAGGTGACAAGAGTAACTTTACTCTTCATTGTGCTGTTTCCAGACCTGGGGGCAGAACCACAGCTCCTGCCCTTGGGGAACGGACATGCTATGGCAGAGGCCTCCCTTATACCTGGAGCCAAAAGACTCTTCTCTAGGCCCCAGAGGTGGAGGAGAACTGATGTAGATATCCAGGCAAATATTATTCTGGGCACTTTTTAATGAAATTAACATTAAAATCAGTAGGCTGGTAAAGCAGACTCCTCTCCCTAATGTGGGTGGGCCTCGTACAATCAGTCAAAGGCCTAAACAGAACAAAAAGGCTACCCTTCCCCCACGTAAGGAAGAACTCTTCTTGTCTGATTTCACACCTGAACTGAAACATCAGCTCTTCATGGGCCTTGAGGCTGCCAGCCTCAAACAGGAACTACATCGTCAGCTCTCCCGGTTCTTAGGCCTGTAGACTCATGCTGGAAGTAAACCATTGGCTCTCCTGGGGCTCTTGCTTGCCAAATCACTCTGCAGATCTTGGGACTTGCCTGTCTCCATAATTCTGTGAATCAATTTCTTATAATAAACCTCTTTACAGACACACACACACACATCCTATTGATTCTGTTTTTTCTGCTAACAAGCCAGCAAGTCCCTTCGTGGGTGAAACAGTAAACTCATGTAATGCCTGCTGAATGTGGAGATATGAAGGCCTGCTCATCTCACCCCAATATGGGACAATTCTGCAGATCATCCCAGGACATTCCCATGGATTCGGCTGAGGCGCCCACTGAGACTGCATCACTGCTCAACCTCTCCTTCTGCCCAGCCCAGCTTCTATCCCCTCCCTTACAGGTGTCAATCCTGAGCACACCTCCTATTAAGCTTCCTGCTCACTAACCAGCATCTCAGAGCCTGCTTTCCAGACAACCTTGGCTGAGACACTGGGATCACTGCCCTAGCCCCTAACCGGATTGCCCACCCATGTCATCTCTGCCACCACAGCAGACGGGGTGGTGCTGGTAAAGCCTAAGGAAAATCTGCTACTCGTCCACTAAAGCCCTGTCACTTGACTTCTTGTCACTCAAGGGAAGCAAAGTCCTGATCATGACCTTCAGGATACCCATGACCTCTGACTTCATCTACAACTATCCTCCCCCAAGCTCACTCTGCTCCAGCCACACTGGAGCTGGTCTCTGTGCTGTTTCTTAAATTCGCAAGGGCAGGTCTCACCTCAGAGCCTTTGCACTTGCTCTTCTCTCTGCCAGAAATTCCCATCCCCAGATAGCATGGCTTACTCCCTCACTTCTTTCAGGGTTTTACTGAGAACCAACCTTCTCAGTATCTAAAATGCAATGCTCCATGCCCCTGTTTTATGTTTCTCCTTAGAATTTATCATCTCTTAGAATATTATCTCTTTTACTTATTTATTTTGCTTATTAGTTTTCTCCACTAGAAAGGATGTCAGCTCCATGTGGGCAGAGAGTTCTCTGTGGGTTTCCTGTATCCTTAGAACACAGAACTGCCTCTGGCTGGTCCTCAGTAAATACCTGTTGAATGAATGAATGAATGAACGAATGCACGTTGGGCTTTCACTTCTCAACTTGGACATTCAGGTGCCACTGCCTTGGATGACAAAGTTCAGAGTCATCCCCACCCCCTCCACAGGCCTCTCTGAAAACCCTGGGCTCCTCCTTAGCACTCCCCCTGCACAAAGAGCTACCCTAAAATGGCAGCTCCAACTCCCAAACAAACCTTCCCTCCTGGCCCAGCCTTTTTAGGGCTCACGCATTTGGCACTGGCCCCCTGAGTCATGGGTGAGGCCCCCACCCCCACCAGCAGCTGCTCAGTTTACAGAATCCAGCAGTGGGCACAGGATGGTGGAGATGTCAGAAGAGAAATTTTCCATGACTCTTCAAGGCATGAGTAATTGCAAAACTCCCCGCCTCATTCCAATCCAGAAACCAGGCAGCTTTTGGACACATTAGTCAAACACAGGATTGACCAAGCCTCTCATTTATTAGCAGTGACGGCACAGGGCAGCCTCCCAAGTGGCCAAGGAGGCAACAGAGCTGAGAGGATCCCACTGGGGAGAGGCAGAGGCTGGCATTTACATCACCAGCCGCTTCCAAGCACCTTGTTGCTGATGATCACCAGGACGTCAAGCCCAAAGTCCACCAGCAATGTTCAAAGTGCAGGCCCTGCCCTGGCCCCCAGCTATGGCTGCCAAGCCGGCCACCCTGCTAAGACCCCCGGCCTGGACTCTCTCCCACTCTTCACCTGGTGTGCACAGTTGTCCAGGGCACGGCTCTGATAAGAGCTGCCTGAATTTCATCCTAGCTCTATCAACCTTGAGCCAAGAACCTCACCTTTTGGTGCCTCAGTTTTCTCATCTGTATAGTGGGTAAAATAACCATACCTACCTCACAGGGTTGTTGAAAGGACTTAACGAGTTAAAACAACTAAAGAACCTAAAAGAGGCCACCATGTGGTAAGTGCTCAATAGATATCAACAACCGTTACTAATAAGACAAGTCTTCCCTATCCTCTACCCCTAGATTCACCCCATTCAGTAGCCCTGAGGCTCAGGAAGCCTCGCCTCGGCAAGGACCACCACCTCCTGCCTACCCCTCCTATCCAGCCCCACCGCCCCGGTCCTGAAAGGTGAGAGAAGCATTTGACCAGCCAGGAGATGTGCCCCAGGAACAGTGGATACCGTGTTTCTGAAGCAGCAGGTGTAGGGCACCCCGCAGGCCAGGGGTCCAGGGGCACTGCAGTCGTGGTACTGGTTTTTGCTCCAATCTCGGTAGTCTTCCCCGCCACAGCACTTAAACTGAAGGAGGAAGCAAGTGGGGAAGAGAGCTGCCGTCACCACCAAGGCCCCCAGGCAGACAGCAAGGAGGGGCCCAGCCAGGGGACGATGCGATTTATGATGCGGGTCACACAGGTAGGGGCCATTATGGGGGGCATGTGAAGCATCATTACAGGTCAGAGGTCAACAAAAGCAGAATAGTGGCCCAGGAGGTAGCGAGCACCCCGTCACTGAGGAGGCATGCAAGCCAAGGCTGGGTAGCCTTTTGGTGGGATGGTGGGTGGTGTCTAAATACTGGAGGAAAAGCCCTTCCTTGCCAGCCGGACTCCATCTTCACATCCCCAGGGCAGGTGCTCCACCCCAGGACCTGGCCTTTAAAGTCCCAGAGACTAGGATTCTAGGGGAGCCCCACAATCCAGGGGCCCCTGAACCTCACCCACCCAGCTCTGCCTGTCCCACCCTTAGCAAAGGGGCACACACACACACACCCTGGCCGGGGCTCAGGACTGAAGTGATGGCACAGCTGGCGTCATTTTCCCCTTGGCTGAGCTCTGCCCTGCATGTGCCCCTGTACAGATGC
The DNA here is from genome assembly GCF_014754425.2 of Oryx dammah. NCBI lineage: Eukaryota > Metazoa > Chordata > Mammalia > Artiodactyla > Bovidae > Oryx > Oryx dammah. Next base: position 33,968,493 of record NW_024070190.1, read on the forward strand.
CAACGCCTGGGGGAAGCAGTTACTCCACTGGGCTGCTGCTGTGTGCCGGGCATTGCTCTGTGTGCCCGAAAACCAAGGGGGAGGGAAAGCGCCACAGCCCTGAGGGAGACGGAGAGGAACCACCACGTGAAAAAGGTGTGAGGCAGTGCTGGGTACCAGGGCTATGGCAAATGCGGGAAGGAGGCAGGAGGTCAGGAGAGGCCTGGGGAGATCTCATTTAATCGGAAATATGAACAGGAAAAAAAAACAGTCAAGACATGCCAAGACCCCGCAAGGAGATGAGTTAGTTGTACGGATATTTCAGCAGCAGGCATAACTAGAGCAGAGTGAGCAAGAATAGAGGGGTTGAGGTCAGACCATGAAAGCTTTGTCAGCCAAAGTAAGCAGGGGACGGGGATAGTATCCTTAGTGACAGGAAGTTACTGGAGAAGGTTTTAACCAGGGGAGTGATATGGTCAGAGGTTCTAGTAGAAACAAAGTAGATGCCCTTCCAGAGTCTCCACAGAGCCTTTCAGGCTATCAGTCTAGGGGTCCAGGAAGTGCCTCTGTGGGGTGCAATGCAAAGAGTATTTATTTTGCCATCTGACAGGCCAGCATTCAAATCCTCATACCACCACTCCATGCTGTGTGACTCTGGGCAAGTCAATCAGCCTCTCTGGGCCTCAGAGGCTCAACTGTAAAGCAGGAAGAGCAATGCCAGCTTTGCACAGCTGAGCTGAGAAGTACAAAGATAAGCCAAGCATGAAGCACTCAGCATAGGACCTGGCCCCAAGCAGGTGCCCAGTGAGCATGAGTCATCCCGCCATTCCACCCTGGGAGAAATGAAATTCGCAAGCCAGCTGAAGGTTGCTTCCAATAAAAACATCTCGCCCCACCCAATGGCCAGAGCTGGCAGGCGCATCCCTGGCAGAGAAGGGCTTCCCAGAGGCTGCACCTGTTATGACTACAGAGAAGGCCTGAGCCAAGGGAGTGGCCACTAGGGATGGCCCTGGGTGCAGGGAGATGTTGGTCCCCCACTGAGGGCTATCACGGGGATCAGGTCAGCTGACGCCCCCAAGGTCATGTCCCAAGAAGCGCTGCCAGGGCTGAGGAGGCCCCCAGCTCTAAAACTCCACTCGTCCTCACCTAGGAGGACAGGCAGACAGTGATCACCCCAGCTGACACTGATTTAGTCTCACCACATGCCTGGCCCTGCTCTAACCACCTCTGAAATAAATCAAGGCAAATCTCACAGCGACACTAAGTAGAAGGGACCATCAGTATCCCGCTGGGGCAGGTGAGGAACCTGAGGCTCAGGACTAAGTGAGATTGGTGTGTAGAAGCCCCCGACGGCAGCAGCAGGCACTGCTGTTACTGTCACACCCACAGACTTGGGTGGACCGTGGGGAGGAGGGATGGCAATCATCACATTCAAAGAAGTGCCGTCGGACGAAAGGAGAAGACTTGCTCTGTTCCCCGTGCAGGGGTGCATGGAACTGGGGAAGAGCTCTCTCCCCATCAGGGCTGTCCTTGATTTGGCAAGGGAGGGAGCTCCCTGTCCCCGAAGGGTCTCGGCAGAGGGAACTTTGAATTGGGTGGCTTGGAGGTCACTCCCACCTTAGAGGATTCTTTGCCCACTAAAGAGGGGCACCCTGAGACTCTGCCACGTGGTTTGTAGTTCCCTCTGACCTTTTTCTTTCTTTCTTTTTTTTTTTTTTTTCAGAAGGGGAAGGTTTGTGTAGCTGGAAAGGAACAGGCAGGGCAAGTATATGCTGGGCCAGGCATGCCCTGGGATCCCCACCCTTGGCGGCTGTCCATGGCCCACCCTCAACTCCCAGCTTGGCCAGCCACGTGGGGATGGATAAGCCACCTGACCCCTCGCCCTCACCCTCTTGAGCAGGGTCCCAAGTTGGGGGCGGGGGGGGCGGGCGGCAAATTTCTGACCCCAAGCTTCTGACTCACCTCCTTCTGAACAAAATCCATGATGTTTTTGAAGTCCAGATCGTCATAGTAGTTCTCAATTCCTCTGCGAATGTTGTCATTCAGAAAGTTGATGGTCTATGTAGACAGAGAAATTATAAAGGAGGAAGAGCACATGACCCCAGGGCCCAACCCAAGATCTCCCAGAAGTCAGGATTGAACCAGAGGGTCCACCTCCCAGGCAGCTGCCCCCCACGACCTGCAGAGAGCACCTCCGTTCCCACCCACGACCTCCCTGCACCAGCACCCTCTCCATGTCCCCAGTACCCATCAGAGGCAGGAATGGTGCACCCCATTCCTTTACAGATCAGGCAACCCAGGCCCCAAGAGGGTGAGGCCCTGCCTGGAGGACACCGTTCCGAAGGAGCCAGGCCAGGGCTGGGGCTGGGCTGCCCCGGTGTGCCTTCTACTGTAGCTAAAGACACGCCTGCACCGGAAACTTCCCTCTGCCCTCCAGCCCCCTCTCCACTCTTCTTTCCTATATGAGCTCTTCTTTTACAGATGAAGAGGCCTAGAGAGGGAGATAGACTCTTCCCAGGTCACCAAGCAGGTGTCGGCTTTGGTTAGGGGCCCAGCCAGGACTGGAGACCAGGTGTCCTGACTTCCCTCTGGGCCTCTCTCTGTTGCTGCGGTGCTCCGGCCCAGACGACAGGGCCCACCTCCCTCTCGGACTGGGACAATCCCCACCGGGAAGGGTGCTGGCAGGCCACCCTCTCCCAGTCACGCTGGGCCTTTGGGATCAACAGCCCGGCTGTTGTGCCGAGATCCAGGAGCACAAAAGGCCCCACAGCGGGAAGGGATTGGGCGGGAGTGTGGGCAGCCCGGCTCCAAACTCACAGTGACAATCGGGGCTTTCAGAGCAGGGAGGCCGGTGGATCATCAGAGATTGTGCTGGCACAAAGGGCGCATTCTCAGCTCTGGAGCCAGACAATTCCCGGGGGAGGCACCCTCAGGGTTCGTGGGGACAAGAGGGTCCTGAGTTCCAGGCCCCACCCTACTCCTCCACTCTCAGCTCCCCACTTGTGAATCAGTCATGCAGGCCTGTCTTTAAGACACCTTCCAGCGCCAAAGATCAAAGCTGCAAGGGGCTGTCACGCCTCATGGTCAAGAACAGTCTTTGCATCCACACCTGCCTCAGGAATATCAATTAACTTCTGAACCTCCAGTGGCTCAGACGGTAAAGGATATGCCTGCAATCCAGGAAATCTGGGTTTGAACCCTGGATCAGGAAGATCCCCTGGAGAAGGGAATGGAAACTCACTCCAGTATTCTTGCCTGGAGAATTCCATGGACAGAGGAGCCTGGCAGGCTACAGTCCACAGGATTCCAAATAGCTGGACCCGACTGAGTGACTGACACTTTTCCTTCCCTACAGGGTGGGAAAGGGGATCCTCTGCCTCAGAGGAATTTGAGACTCGAACAAACTAGAGCAACGAAAGTTCTTAGCACGATGCCAGGCACATAGCATTATTATGTATTAATATGATAGACTTTTTTCTTTTTCTAGGAGGTAGTACCACTTCATACCCATCATGTCATCAGTGGAAAGTGGCTAATCCCAAAAGAAATCAAGACCCTAAGTCTTGTCCAAGAGCCACTCCTGATCTGGGACCCCTCCCAAACTCCCTGCAGCCCAAAGAGGTAATGTAACTTGTCTAAGGTCACCCCAACGATCATGGGCAGAGAGCTGCTGGAACCAAAGTGTCAAAATCGCATCCTGATACCCTTTAAGAAGCCAAGAACCCAAGGTTGAGTTCAGTGCCATCTCCCCAAACTATCTCCAGTATCAGGAAGAGAGAAACAAGGATGTGATAGCCACCTCCTTCCTGATATTCATACACTGCTCAAAGCCAAGGTGACAAGGCAGACTGGCTCAAGGAAACCAGTCTCCGAGCTCCGAAGGAAAACCCTCTGTTGATGATAATCACCGTTCAGGAGCAGACCTGGGAGTTGAGGAGGATCACACCAGCCTCGGGAGGTACCAGGCCAGCCCTCTTCCTCTGTAACAGGCTCTGCCATCACCAGCCATCCGCCCTGCCCAGGTCTGGCTCTGGATCCTGGGGCAGGGGCTCAGTGGAAGGGCTGTTTGCTGGCCACCTGACCTGGGCAGAGCAGGGACCCACCTGGTTCTCAGGTCTACCCTTCCCAGAGGTCCCCAGGTCCCACAGCCTTTCCAGTCTTGGGTGCCTGTTCCCTGGGGTGATGATGAAGGGAAAGGCCAGCCAGCTGGGGCATAGTTGGGGGTGTCTAAGAAACAGTACCCCAGGCTGGATCAGTCTGTCACCCAGGGAATGAGCTCACAGGATTACATGGCATGCTGTAAGGGGCTCTTGGCAGGGGGTGATGTCCAAGGTCAGGGATATGTCAAGGGCCACACTTGTGGCGGGTGAAGTGGCTTCCCTTCAGTCTCAAAGCACTGCAGGCCGTCCTGGCCCTCCTATCCCAGCCCACTGGCCACCTCACAGTCCCTCTGCTGGGTCACCCCTGAGCCCTCCCACGCACGGGGTCACATGCGGTTAGGAGCCAGGGTGGGATGAGGGCAGGAGGCCCAGGGCGGGGAGGAAGACAAGCAGCAGAGCGGATGCCCGGCAGCCCCATGGGGAAAAGCTCTCCCCCGCTCTTTGGTGAGCAGCCCTGACCTCTCTCCCCAAACCGTCTCAGTCTCTGGGTATTTTCCAAAGGCTCGGACTCTGAAAGAGGCCTTCTTTGTGCAAATCAGGCCTTCCATCAGGTTAGCTGAGCTGGACCCCGCGGGGGAGGGAGGCCCCACTGGAGGCCTCTCTGGACGGACAGGAAGAACAGATGGTCCCGGACTGCATGGGCGGCAGCTGCCCCCGTTCCCACCAGGGAGCTCTCTGGCTTGTGCTGGCTCTTACACGTGCGTGCTGCGCTTGGCACCACATGTGTGTGTGTGTGTGTGTGCACACGTCCACACCAGGGAGACGTGTAGAATGTCTGGGTGGTTCCTGCAGGGATGGGGGTTGTATGGTTCATTAATTAACTATAATCAACTGTAGAGCGCTGCTATGTTCCACAATGTTCTGAGGGACTGGGGGAGCCACTCAGAGGACATGTCCTGTGGGAGCTCGGCAGGGAAAAGCGAATTCTGGCTTCCTCTGCTGTCTCAGAGGCCAGCGCACCCAGGGCCACCCCCACCCGGCTCTAAACCAGGTCATGCAGTGAGGCAGCTCCAGTGAGGACCTGAAAACCACCTTTCATGAATGGCTGGCGTGGCCTCAGAGGCATGTGGCCCGGGCTCAATAAAACAAAGAGTAAGCAATCATCAAAACCATGGGATTTTCACAGCACATTGTTCAAGCTACCAGACTCGAGCCACAGAGAACTGCCCTTTCTAGTCCTGTCTTTCAATCTAGTTTTAAAGATGCCCGAAGCCTCTGCATCACGCCCCTCAGTGGAGGCACTTGGAGGGTTTGTTGGTGAATGAGCAGGATAGCTCGGGGGTGGCGGATTTCTTCTCTAAGCCACGGAAATGTTCTAAAATCAACAGGTCATGTACGAATGGACACTTCAAACGAGTGAACTGTATGGTGTTCACGCTGAGTCGCTCAGTCGTGTCCGACTCTTGGCAACACCATGGACTGTAGCTCACCAGGCTCCTCTGTCCATGGGATTCTCCAGGGAAGAACACTGGAGTGGGTTGCCATTTCCTCCTCCAGGGGATCTTTCCAACCGAGGGGTCGAACCCTAATCCCTTGGGTCTCCCCCATTGGCAGGTGCATTCTTTACCACTAGGGCCACCAGGGAAACCTGAATTGTACAGTATGTGAATTATGCATCAATAAAGCCTTTTATAAGCCTGAAGAACAAATAAATAAAGCTTTGGAGGGAGTGGGAGGAATGGGTGGCAGTTCCCCAGGATGGGAGGCTGAGGAGCAGAAAAGGAGGAGTGGAAGAGCCAGCAGCTGGAGCCTCCCACCAGGCCTCTGGGGACGGAGCTGCCCTAGTTTCCTGCAGGCTGCCAGCCGGCCTCCATCGATTCATGTCAGCTTCTGGGGCCCACTCTGGGGAGGCCCAGTAGCCGGCAGCTCAGCCAGAACCATCGCCAGCTCAGCTCTCACAACGCAGAGGCGGGTGCTCAGACTCAGACTTCCTTCCTCCCTGAGTGCCTGGGCTGAGCCAGCATCTCTGGGCTCCCCTCAGTATCCCCCCAGAAAGTGAAGACTCATCCTCGTTGCCTCCAGACCCCAGCATCTGCTCCAGCCCTGAGATGGGCCCCCATCAGACAACCAAGGGTTGAGTGGAACCCAAAGAGTGAGAAAGAAAGAGGTGTGAACACTGCAAGGTTCTCAGGAATATCTGCCAGTCCCTTCCTCAGACCTGGCTGGACTGTGTGTTAGCCCCTCAGTTGTGTCCGACTCTTTGCAACCCCATGAACTCCTCTGTCCATGGGGTTTTCCAGGCAAGAATACCGGAGTGGGTTGCCATTTCCTTTTCCAGGAGCTCTTCCCAACTCAGGGATCAAACCCAGGTCTTCTCCATGGCAAGCAGATGCTTCACCACGAGCCACCACAAGCAAATGAGCCACCAGGCAAGCCTATCAAACTTGGCTGGAAGTCGCAGGATTAATCCCCATGGTGGGGGAAGGTTATGCTTTGGTTTCCCAGGTGTTTGGAGCCCAGCTCTCACTTCCAAACGGCTGACAGTGGGATGCACCAGCTGCAGGAGTCCATTCACATTAGTGTAGAACTTTCTCTACTTGCTCCAGGTGGAAACAGGACAAGCAGGCCGTGCGGTCTCCTTTCTCCCTGGCTCCAACCTTACGGTCACGCCGAGAGCCAGCTGGTGACAGTGCCAAGATAAACAGGTTGGGTGCTGCCCATTGTTCCTTGGCTGATGTTGGGTGTGACCACGGCACCATCCAATCAAGGCCAGAAAAGAGGTCACTCCTCCACTTGTCCAGGAGGTAGAGGGAAGGAGGCCAGGGATGGGTACAGACATACCAGCCACAGCCCAGTGTCTTCTGGGAACTGGAAGCTCAGCCCTGCCTTGCTGGGAACACATGGGCAGCAGCTGTCCACCTCCAACACCCCCAATATTCCTTCAGGGAGGCTCACAGCAAGCTGGGGTGATGTCAGGTCAAAAACAATGAGACCTGGGGATTTCCCTGGCTGTCCAGTGCTTAAGACTCCATGCTGCCCTGATGCAGGTTCAATCCCTAGTCAGGGAAGTAAGATCCAGGCAAGTATACTGGAGTGGGTTGCCATTTCCTCCTCTAGGGGATCTTCCCAACCCAGGGATCGAACCCAGGTCTGCAGAGCAGGCAGATTCTTTACCGTCTGAGCCACAGAGAAGCCCAAAGTGAAAGTGTTAGTCGCTCAGTTGTGTCTGACTCTTTGTGACCCCATGGACTGTAGCCTGCCAGGCTCTCATCCATGGAATTATCCTGCCAAGAATATTGGAGTGGGTAGCCATTCCTTTCTCCAGGATCTTCCCGACCCAGGGACTGAACCTGGGTCTCCTGTATTGCAGGCAGATTCTTTACCAACTGAGCCACCAGGGAAGCCCTGCATGGCCAAAACATAAATTAATTAAAAAAAATAAAGAGCAGTGAGACCCAGACACCCGTGGAAGTCACGCAGGTTCTCCACCCACTGCTGGGTCCAGGGTGCTGCACTTCTCCGGCTTTTAATGCCTGGATCCTTGGGGCCACCAGCTCCGCACCAAGTTCCCCTTCACACAGCCACTCCACCCTGCATAAGCAGAGAAGCTGCTTCAATCCAACTCCTGGGTCATGCCTAGCAGCAGAAACTGTGCCCAGGGTCAGCAACTGATAGAGAATTTCTGCCTCGCTCCTGGGAGATTTTATCTTTCGCTGCCTGGAGGTGACCACGGTTGCACCTTCCTGGGAGCCCTGTGTGAAGTCATCAGCCTGATGATTTGTCTCCATCTGTCACCACAAGTGGATTCTTAGAGTTAAGAGGTAGCCTGGGGGGATGGAGACTGAACTTGTTACACTGTGACTCACAGAAATCTGTCTTCTCCTCTTGGGGAAGAAAAACTCGAATTGGGAATTCACCTGGACCCCGACCTTGACTGTGCCTCACCTCTTTCGCCACCATCAGTGGCCAGGCTCCTCCTTCCCTATCCTCGCCACTGGCCCATTTCTTGTTTTACAAAATCACATGGCATTACAGTTGGCAGGGACATTATTTTCCTTTATATGGTATTTTCCTCCTTGATTATAAAAAAATGTAAAAGAAAATTTGGGAGCTAGGGGAAAAAAATATAAAGGAGGAAATAAAAATCACCCTAGTCCCATCCCTCAGGGAAAATATGAATTAATATGTTAATATTTCTATTTCCTTCCAGATTTTTCCAGGCCTATTTTTTTTTTTTTATTTTGGGAATTTTTATTGCATTTAAGGGGTTTTTTTTTTTTTTTTCTTTTTCTTTCTCTCTTTTTCTTTCTCTTAGGCCATACAGTGGAGTATGTGGGATCTTAGTTCTTCAACCAGGGATTGAACCCATGTCCCCTGCATTGGGAGCACAGAGTCTTAACAACTGGACTGCCAGAGAAGTCCCTACACTTACAGTTTTGTATCTCATTTTTAAGTTTTTGAATTATATATCACTGTCATATGAGAGCACAGCCCATCATAAGCCTGACGAAAGAGCTGAGAGCCCTGACGATGAGGGTCCTTCCTGGACTGACATAGTCCCATGAGGGGACACAGTACCCAAGGGGAAGGAACACACTTCACCCTGTCGTGCCCTCCGTGTTTGGGGATAATGTAAGCTCTCAGCCCTGACCTCAAGCCCATGGCATCCTCAGCTGTGAGGACTAAAGGTCCCTGGAGGTTTCGCCTTTACTTAGCTCCTCCCTGGAAAGGAGTGGTGTCACGGCCCCTGTTGAGCTACAGGCAAGGAAAATAAGTCATCAATCTTTCTGAAAGCACCCTGTAAAGGAGAACTGCTATTCACTTAGGAGATTGTTTATTAAGCCACTGATGCTGCTGACCGTGGCCTGGACTTGGGCTCTAGTTAGTAAAGCACTAACTCATAATTCTGGAAAGTTGTGGGCAGCCAGGAGCCCTGCTGACTGCACAGAAAGGCATCCCCATGGGCAAATGGAATAAACATTTCTCTCTCCTCAAGGCTGATGAAAAATGAACCAGTACCCTGGATCTGCCAGCCCAGAGCAGATGGTCTGAAAAGCAGAAAAGAGGAAAAGGGAGGAACAAATAGCAAAACTGAATTGGGAAGACAACCAATGGGTCAAAGCAATCTATAGATTCAGCGCAATCCCCCTGCCAAAATTCAGATGGCATCTTTCAGAGATGCAGAAAAAAATGTTCAAATTCATATGGAATCACAACAAACCCTGGTAGCCAAAGCAGTCTTGAATAAGAAGAGCCAAGCTGAAGGTATCACACTTCATGATTTCAATATTACAAAGTTATGGTTGCCAAAACACTATGGTTTTGACATAAAAATAGACACACAGATCAATGGAACAGAAAAGGGAGTCTGGAAATAAAGCCAACATATACGGTCAACTAATTCCCAACAAAGATGCCAACTCTCTTTAACAAATAGTGTTGAGAAAACTGGAAATCCACATGCTAAAGAATGAAATGGGATCCTTATATCATAGACAAAAAACAACCCAAAATGAGTTAAAGATTTGAATGTAGCAGTAGAACTAACTCCTAAAGGAAATATAGGAAAAAACTCCTTAATATTGGTCTTGGCAATGATTTCTTGGATCTGACATCAAATATATAGGCAATGTTGCCTATAGCAAAAAAAATAAGTGGGACTACGTCAAACTAAAGCATTTCTGCTAAAAAGTAAACTATGTAAAAAGTTAAAAGGTAAGCTATGAATTGGGAGAAAATAATTGTAAACAATATATCTGAAAAGGGGTTATTACCCCAAATATATATGGAACCCCTACAGTTGCAAAATAGCAAAATATATATATATATTTATATATATATACAGTTTATACAAAATAGCAAAAAATATATATATATACAGTATATATATATTTTTATATATATATACAGTAGACCTTTGAACAACGCAGGGATTAGGGGTGTCAACCCTCAATACAGTTGAGAATCTGCATACTGCTATCTCTGCCTCTAAACAAAGGAACTGATAAATAACTCACTGAAGGGCAGGAAGCTAAAACAGTTTAAATAGAATCAGGACCCAAACCCTAGTCCTTTTGACTCCACATATTGTGATCTCTCAGAGAAGGCAATGGCACCCCACTCCAGTACTCTTGCCTGGAAAATCCCATGAACGGAGGAGCCTGGTAGGCTGCAGTCCATGGGGTCGCGAAGAGTTGGACATGACTGAGTGACTTCACTTTGACTTTTCACTTTCATGCATTGGAGAAGGAAATGGCAACCCACTCCAGTATTCTCGCCTAGAGAATCCCAGGGATGGGGGAGCCTGGTGGGCTGCCGTCTATGGGGTTGCACAGAGTCGGACACAACTGAAGCCACTTAGCAGCAAAAGCAGCATTGTGATCTCAAACTGAACATAAACTTTTCTCACACTTAGTTGATTTAAAGTTCTGTAAAATGAACGTAAACATTTCTCACACTTAATTGATTTAAAGATCTGTAAAATGAAATACAGATATTATATTTATTGAAAAATATCTGTGTATAAGTGGATATACAGTGTTCAAACCCATGTTGTTCAAGCATCAGCTGTAATTTAATTAAAAAATGGGCAGAGGACCTGAATAGATAGTTTTTCAAAGAAGACATACAAATGAACAACAAGTAAATGAAAAAATGCTCAACATCTCTAAACATCAGGGAAATGCAAACTAAAGCAACAATGAGATATAATCTCACTCCTGTCAGAATGTCTATTATCAAAAAACAGGAGATAAATGTGGGTGAGGTGAAAAGTGAACCTTTGTACACTGTTGCTGGGAGTGTAAAATTGGTACAATCACTATGGAAAACTGTATGATGCTTTCTCAAAAAATTAAAAATAGAACTACCATATGTGGTACAATCCCACTCGTAGCCAAAGGAAATGAAATTACTATCTCAAAGAGTCATCTGCCGTGAAAAGAACTCTCACGTTCATCGCAACATTACTCAGAATTGCCAAGATCTGTCTGTTTGCCAGATGAATGGATCAAGATGTGAGAGAGATACAGATATTCCATTGTTTGTGTATACAGAATGTATATATATATAATGGAATATTATTCAGCCATGAAAAATAAGGAAAACCTGCCACCTAGAACAACATGGGTGAATCTCGAGGGTATTATGCTAAGAGAAATAAGTCAGAGAGAGAGACAAACACTTCTTATATGGGGCCATTTATATTTGAAATCTAAAAAAGACTCAAACTCATAGAACCAGAGAGTAGAAAAGTGGTTGTCAGGGGATAGGAGGTGGGGGAAACAGGAAGATGTTGGTCAATGGTATAAATTTTCAGTTACAAGATGAATAAGTTCTGAGGATCTAATGAACAGTAATGGTGACTATAGTTAATAATTCAGTATTATATATTTGAAATTTGCTTAGAGAATAGATCTTAAATATTAAGATCTTCAGTTCAGTTCAGTTCAGTCGCTCAGTCGTGTCTGACTCTCTGTGACCCCATGAATCGCAGCACGCCAGGCATCCCTGTCCATCATCAACTCCCGGAGTTCACTCAGACTCACGTCCATCGAGTCAGTGATGCCATCCAGCCATCTCATCCTCGGTCGTCCCCTTCTCCTCCTGCCCCCAATCCCTCCCAGCATCACGCATGAGGTGGCCAAAGTACTGGAGTTTCAGCTTTAGCATCATTCCTTCCAAAGAAATCCCAGGGCTGACCTCCTTCAGAATGGACTGGTTGGATCTCCTTACAGTCCAAGGGACTCTCAAGAGTCTTCTCCAACACCACAGTTCAAAAGCATCAATTCTTCAGCGCTCAGCCTTCTTCACAGTCCAACTCTCACATCCATACATGACTACTGGAAAAACCATAGCCTTGACTAGACGGACCTTAGTCAGCAAAGTAATGTCTCTGCTTTTGAATACACTATCTAGGTTGGTCATAACTTTTCTTCCAAGGAGTAAGTGTCTTTTAATTTCATGGCTGCAGTCACCATCTGCAGTGATTTTGGAGCCCCCCAAAATAAAGTCTGACACTGTTTCCACTGTTTCCCCATCTATTTCCCATGAAGTGATGGGACCGGATGCCATGATCTTCGTTTTCTGACCCCTCCCCCAAAGTTAACTATCCAAGGTGATGGATGTATTATTAACTTGATTATGGTAATCCTTTCACAATGTATACATATATCAAATCATCATATTGTAGAGTTTAAACATAATTTTATTTGTCAATTATTCCTCAATAAGGCTGGGGCAGAGGAGGAAAAAAGAAATGAAAAGAAACTGGAAAGCGTCCCTGAGCTGCCTCTCTCTTGCTATGTACTCTTAGGAGGGCTTCTTAACCTCTCTGTGCCTCAGTGACTCCATCAATGTGACGGGAATCTCCCCTCCCCTCTCCTGGTACTCATGAAACAGGAAGAAGACCCTTGGATTCCAACACTAAGACACGCCCGTGGTTAAGGCTCACCCACGGCTAGTGTCCCTACTGTCCACTCTCCATTCAGCAGCAAGTAAAACGTGAATCAGATCACATCACTTCCCAGCATAAAACTCTCCACAGGCTCCCACTGCCTTTTAAAAAAATTCTAAAGCCTTACGTGATCTGCCCTGGCCAGTCCTTCCAGCTTCGCCTTCTACCCACTCCCCATCCCTCACCTTCAGCCAAGCAGCCTCCACACTGTGCACAAACCCACCAAGCTCCCTTCTGCCTCAGTGGTTCCCTCTGTTCCCCTGAGCCTCAGCAGGCTGGCTCCTTCTCATCAGCGTCCTCCCCACCTCCACCCCAGGCACTCTGCCATCAGCCTGTTTTGTTCTCTTGTTTTCTGGGCTACCTGTTCAGTGCCTGTCTCCCCAGCCCAATAGGCACAGGAGGGATTATCCGCCCCACTCTCCGCTGCACTCCCAGTTTGCAACAGGGCGCACATAGAGCGGGTGCCCAGCATACCCGGGACTGATCAATGTGCCAGAGGCTCACCTGGTTCCGGAAGATCAAGGCCACCACGCCACCAATGAGCTCAATTATGAGGCAAATCCCAAGGATGTACATGAACTGCAAAACGAAGTTCAGTGAGTCACCGAGAGGGGAAGGGGAAGGGCCGTCTGCTTCAAGGTCAAGCACAGTAAGAAAAATCATCTTTGTCAGAGCTCTTAAGGGCTCCTGGGCCTTTCACCCCTTCCTCCTGTGAGGCACAGGATGTGGACAGACATTCCCAGGAAGGCCCGTCGCTGGAGCCTGTGATGAGGAAGAGTGACTCAGCTGTCCCAGCCAGAATGTTATCGAGGTTTGTCCCAGAAGTCCTCAGTGGGGTCTGGGTGAAAAAACACAATCCCCTCCCCCAACCCCACACCTTGAGCAGCCGCTGGTCCTCCTCTGGCTGACCCAGAGCGGACAGGCCTGTCTTGACAGGCAGGTTAGAGCAGCGTTTCCAGCTCTGCCAGCAAAACCCCTGCAAAGTGACTTCCCAGACCCCAAGGGCAGATGAGGGGATGTCTCAGGCTGAGTATATACACCACTCTTTAGCACAGAAACAAGCATTGTCCAAACTAATGTCAACAACTTCCAGCCTCAGGAAGGATCACTGAGACCACACTCATAGGGGCTTTTAGGGGCTTCCCGGGTGAGGGGAACAATGAGGTCAAACACACATGTGGGTGCAGAGTAAACAGATCTCCTATCCGGCACTCCCTGTGTTGAGAAGCCATCCCTCACCCCACAGTAAGGGGGCAGGGAGGCTGACACTACCCGTGACCCCAGGGCAGGCACTTGGCCAAGCAGTCCCATCAAAATCCTAGGATCTTGGCCAGAGTTACCAGGAAAGACTCCCCAGGACCCTGAGCTATAAGGACTGTTGGCCTAAGGCTGCTGGTGACCATGGCAAAGAGAACTCAAGGCCAGCACCTGGCATCCAGCTGGGAGGTGGCAAGAGAGAGAGCCCAAGGGTGTCAGCTAAACCCCTGGACCTAGGGTAGACTTGCTGGTTACATGAGCTAATGAGTCACCACCGACAACTTTTCTTGGTTTTGCTTGCTCTCATCTGAGCGTACCTTCTCCCACTTCCAACAGACAGACTAGACCAACATGGGGTTTAAGAACAGTCTTTGAATCAGCCTTTCTAAGCAGAAGTGGAGGAAGCTGAGCCCTTCTGGGCCAACATGGACAGGCTGACCCACGAAACCTTCCAGCAGAGCTGGTTTGAGGCAAGGACTGATTAACAGGGCTGCCCAAAGGCCCAGGGTGGTCTCCCAGCTCTCCCAGGGACTCCAAGGATCACACCCCCCCCCCCCACCAGCTGATGGGTGCCTGGGGCTGACTCACCGCTTGGAGGAGACACAAGTTGTCGCGGAGGGAAGCCAGGACGCCGATGAAGGACACGATGAACATGACGACCCCCAGGAGGATAAGGATGATGGCCGGAGCCAGAAAGGCGCTTTCCAGGGTTTTGTATTTCTGCCTCTCGACCTCTGCATAGATCCCCACAGACAGGACCAGGCCCCCGATCAGCTGCAGCAGGAAAACAAGGAGTGAGAGAGGAGAAGGACTGCAGTTGCTTGATTCTCCTACGAAGGACTCGAGGGAGGGTTCTGGTGCCTGCCGTTGGAGGGGGTCACCCCAGGTCACTGGATGTGAGGGAACCTGTTATGGGCTGAACTGTGTTCCCCAAATTCACAAGCTGAAGTCCTAACCCCCAGAACCTCAGAATGGGACTGTACTTGGAAACTGAGGCTTAAAAGAGGTAATGAAGTTAAAATGAGGTCTTACGACTCGGGTTGAATCCACTATGAATGTTCATAGGAGGAGATTAGGACACAGACACACCGAAAGAAGACCACGTGGAGACACACGGAGAAGACAGACATTGGCAAAGCCAAAGAGAGGGGCTCCGAGAAAACCAGCTCTGCCCACACCTTCATCTTGGACATTCAGCCTCCAGACCTGAGAGACAATAAACCTCTGTTGCTTAAGCTGCCCAGTCTGTGGTACGTTATTATGGCAGCCCCAGTAAATTAACACAGACCCTATTTGGAAATGCTGCTTTGGTGGGAAGTACTGGTGAGTCAGGGGAAATGCCACTGGCTAGAGGATCAGAGAACCTGGGCTGCAGTCTCAGCTCTGCCACTTGCTAACCCTGGGCTTTGGACAAACATTGGACCACACGAGTCTGTGTTCTCATCTGAAAAATGGGTATGAAGACTATCATTTCTGCCCTGTTCACCCAAGGGTTTTTGCAAGACTTTAGTGAGATAAGGACAGTGGAAACACTATGAACCTGAAAGCATGGGGCCCTGGGGTGTGTATTACACAGGGAGAACACCAAAGGAAATTTCAGACCTGCTCAGGGGGACGGGCAGTACACTCAGTGGGATTTATCTTCAGAATGATCATCAGGAAAACTGAAAGTTGGAGCAGGAGGGATTTTGAAGAGATTTTTAAGTCAAATTCCTCATCATCAGTTTTCCTAATGGTGGAAAGGTGACCACTGTAACTCCCCATCAGGAAAAATGAGGCAAAAAAGTTCTTGGAGGACCCCTTCCTGCTCTCAGCTGGCAAAGTCTCATACTAAATCTTCAGGGAGCCCTATCGGTGGATGTCACCCCAAACCCGCAGACATGTCTGGGACTGCATTGCCCCATCACCCTGGGATTCACAATAGTGTTCTAACTGGCCCCCTTCAGCCTGTTCTTCCTACCAGAGTTGACCAAGCAAAATCTAATCAGGACAAGCTGGTTCTCTGTGCCCTGAGAGTAAAAGCCAGAATCCTAACCACAGTCCACACAGCCTGTGGGAGCTCACTTCTCACTCCCCCCACTTCCTCACTCTGCTTTAACTGTACTGGGCCCCTCACTGCCGGCCAAACACACGGAGTGTGCCAGCTTGGGGCCTTTGCACAGGCTGTTCCCACTGCCTGGAATGCTCTTTCTCCTGATCTCCAAATGGCACTGTGGCTCCCTCCCTCACTTCCTTCTCATCTTTGCTCACTTCTCACCTGCTCAGTGAGGCCTTCGGGGTCATCTTGTTTAAACACAGAAAATTCTCTCCCTGAAACTCTCAATCTCAATTTCCTGATTTATTTTTCCTTTGCATTGACAAGTATTAAATGTACTACTTTTTTTGTTTTCTCTTTTAACTGTTTGTCTTCCCCACAAGAACATAAGTTCCATGCTAGGAGGAATTTTTCAACTGTTTAAGGCATCCCCAGCACCAGAACAGCCCTGACATTTAGGAAGCACAACAGGCATTTACAATCAATGTCTGTTGAACAGATGCAAGCCAGGCTTCCCAGTAGATCCCCGCTTGGGTTTGAGTCCAGCGCTGTCTACCCAGCATTCTGCCTGTCCAATGATTCTGGCATTCCAGGCCACACATTCCCAAGAGCAGATACACTGGACTTCTCCACAGAGCAGGAGGCAGTGTGGGAGAGGAGTCAGAAGCCATGGTGCTGTCAGTGAAGGTCTAAGTAAAGGAAATGAGGGATAATACAGACAAGATGTGGGCAAGATACGCCATGAGCACAGCCACTCTAGAGTCAACATCCTGAACACCAAGGAGGTGGTGGCTCCTCCAGTTACTCCTGGTCTACCTCCAGCTTAAAATGGCTATTATACAATGTGCCCTCAAAGAAGATCTCCTCAATGGCCTTCTAAAGAGCGCCAAGACTGTTCTGGGTAAAGGGAAGTGCCTGCTTCCCCTAAGCTCTACAAGTGGCAGGGATGCCAAAAGTCAAACAGACCAAACTTACTTACTTGGAAACATCGGGTAACAGAGGGTTACCGGGAAGCCATCTCCTCCGGTCCAGGGCTCTGCTGTATGTCACCGCTAAGTGCCATTCTCCTTAGTTTGAAAGGATAATCTGGGATTACTGATACCTACTCTCCAGGTCTAAAAGGAATGCCTTCTCAGCACACACAGGCCAAGAGGTGCTAAAGGCATTGACAAACTTGGCCGAGAACTGCTTATTAACAAGTTGGCCATGTCGGGAAAACCATGAGTGAAATGATGTCATCCAAATCACTCAGCTGGGTAAATTTTTTAATTTAAATTTAAAAAGTTAGGACACACACACACAAGGCCCTCTATAGGAAAATGAGGACCACAAGAAACAAAATCTACTTTTGATAGAAAAATATTAACCAAAGTTATTTGGTCAGTTCATGCTCCAAAACCCAGGACATGGTGAAATCATTGTTCAAGGCCAGCCTAAGCCCTGCGGGTCCTCTGAGAACAAAGGCAAGAAGTTTTAAAGAGCCAAATCCTCCCCTTCCTTATTAGTGCACTTACAAGGAATTACTCAACTCTAACCCTGAACAATGGCGACCCACTCCAGTACTCTTGCCTGGAAAATCCCGTGGATGGAGGAGCCTGGTAGGCTGCAGTTCATGGGGTCGTGAAGAGTTGGACACGACGGAGCGACTTCAGTTTCACTTTTCACTTTCCTGCATTGGAGAAGGAAATGGCAACCCACTCCAGTGTTCTTGCCTGGAGAATCCCAGGGATGGGGGAGCCTCATGGGCTGCCGTCTATGGGGTCGCACAGAGTCGGACACGACTGAAGCGACTTAGCAGCAGCAGCAACCCTGAACCAGACACAGAACCCAGAGATCCTTCAGCCCTAGAGCCAGGGTTGACGGTTAAAGAAGAACCCCACATTATCAGAGCCCAGGCAGGGCGTGCAACCAATATGCAAGGACACGGTGTGCCTCGGGCAACAGAAGTGGCGTTTTATCCTCTATCTTGGTGAAAACTGTAATTTGCATGTTGTCACTGAACCAACAAGATAACACCTTAATATTTTCAGGATTGATTCCACATACTTTTGAGACTTTTGTGTTTCAGTATTTTTGTTTGTTTGTTTAGATAAAAAAGCAACATCTAACCACCATCCTAGGCTGTCCCCCCTCCCTCCTTCCCATCTGACGCTATGCTTCTGGGTTCAGGTACCCTGCTTTAGAAACCATCCCCAAAACACCAAGCTGTTGTAGGCCTGCATTCTGAGCAGAATTGACCCCAGCCCTCTTTGTAAAGGCAGTCAGTGGCTTCTTCTATTTTTATAAGCTCTCCAGAGCCCCGGGACCCACTCCAGAACGGCCTTCCTGGCAGGAAACAAAACTTTCTTTGGTCTGATCTCCCTCCTGTTACAAAAGATCACATTTTCCTTGCGAGTCAGCCTTGCAGCATTTCCAGACCACTAAAGCCATAGAAAGCTACTGCAGCAAATGCAGACCCAAACCTCTGGGCTTCTGCACCACTGTGTACTGAGCCATTACAGGCTCATCTCTCCTGGTCCAGCCAGGGGTGCTGCCACCTCAGTCCTTCCAGAAGCCACCGGGTAGCCCCTGAGGTGGCTCTACACACAGCACAAGCAGATCTAGGTTTCTTATTCAAGGGTTCCAGGAGCAGCAGGCATGGGGAGAGGCTGACATACCCTTCCCAGGAACTTCATGATGTCCAAATGATATTTACATCTCCGAGAACATCAGTTTATGTTTCCCTGTGAGTATAAAATTAACTGTCAATGCTAGTGTGCAATCCCATCCCCTTTTCTCTGCTAATTATAGTCTCTCTTTGGGCACCCAGCCACTCAGCTCCAGCACAGGAAGCAAATGGCCCATTTGTCAAGCAGGACAGCTTCAGCTAAAATTGGCTGGGGGTGAGGGGCACACGGCCATGCCCATTTGGAGCCAGAGAAGGAAAGAACATGCTACTGGGAGTCCATGGGCCAGGCTAAGAGCCCCAGATTTTGCCACAAGCCACGTGGCATCTTCAAAAGGCTGCATGGGAGCCTGTTGCCCACTGTGAACCAGGCCTGAAGTCCCCTCTGAGCCCTGCAGCCTGGGAACTGTCTTCCTCTTCTGCAAGCTGAGGCCCAGCTTCATGCTGCTGCTGGCAAGCATGTGAGGCCTTCCAGCACCTGCACTGCTTCCTCCTTCAGGAAGCATCTGGTTCCGGCTGGCTCACCCCCAGCTGGGGCAGGTCTGCACTCAGAGGGGACCCACAAGGCCTACCTTTACCCCCAAAGGCACATGCCAGGCACCTACTGTGTCCCAGACCCTGATGGTCACAAGGGGTCACAAGACTGTACATGGGCTAAGTCTGGGGGAAGACAGGTTGAGAGTCTTGAAATGATCTCTATGGCCTGACGGATGGGATTCAGCGATCTCTGAACTGGGGATGGAGAAAAAAGCCAAACTTTACTATCATTATCCTTCAACTGAAATGTTCCTGGCACAAAAAAAGAGAAAGAACCTCAGATCTAGGGGAAGCATGCTGAATCTCTCCCATGGGGAAGACTCTAGGAATTTAAACAAAATTGAGAGGGCGAAAGGAAATTTCAGAAAATCAGGATGAGCTTCCTGGAGGAGCCAGTGTTTTCTTGAAGTCACCAATAACTGATCCACATTGGAACCACCTAAGGGGCGCTCAAAGGCTGTAAGGCTCTATATAGCCCAAACAAAGCCCTTTTGTAAAATTTGAGCTTAAAAGGATAAACTCCAAGGCCTGAAAGAGATTTTAAATAAGGTGGGGGTAGCAGGGCCCCTGCATCCATCCAGGAAGTCCTGTACCTCATACCCATCAGCCCTTTGGTCCCAGACTGATCCTGCCTGGCCCAGGGCAGAGCCCACCCTGCAGGCGTGTGCTCCTGCTCAGCACACTCTACCAGCGTCTGTCCTGCACAGATTGGGGCTGGATGGAGGTAAGATAAGACATGGGAGTTGGCATTCTGGGCCTTCATTTATTAGTTCAGAGGCTTTGGCCACATCACTTTGCCTCTCTGAGCCTCACTTTTCACTTGTAAAATAGTAATGCCCGCTGCCATGTACAGAGTGATTACGCGGCACCAACATCCTACAAAGTGCCATACCAGCATCTCCCTGACTGTCACACACCCTGGCACGTCTAAGAAACAGCTAATTGCATTTAAAGACCAGACTCAGTGAAGTTAAGTGACACAGAGCTTATAAGAGGCAGAGTCCGGATGCACAGCCAAAACTTGTCTGCCTGCCACTAAATCTACCAGACGGGCCTTTCACTTTGATCTGGGAGAGAATGGGTCCGAAATGTCTCTGCAAAATACAAAGGTGCCGGTAGCAGAGCAGTGCTCCCAACAGAATCTTCTGTGATGAAGGTAACATCCAGTGCGGTCAGTCACTAGCCATATGGAACTAGCAAGCCCTTGATGTTTCAAGGGCTTTTGGCTTGTGTGCCTGGAAAGCTGAATTTTTCATTTTGTTGTTATTGTTTAGTTGCTAAGTCGTGTCCAACTCTTTTGTGACTTCACGGACTGTAGCCTCCCAGGCTCCTCTGTCCATGAGATTTTTCAGGCAAGAATACTGGAGTGGATTGCCATTTCCTTCTCCAGGAGATCTTCCCAACCCCGGGACTGAACCTGTGTCTCCTGCATTGGCAGGCAGATTCTGTACCACTGAGTCAGCAGGGAAGCCCAAATTTTTCATTTTACTTCATTTAAGATAGTTTAGATGTGACAGGGGTAGCTGGTGGCCACTTGGATGCTGCCCCTTACCATTCCTGCCTTGCTCCTTTCTGATGGTAGAGACCATCCTTATCAAAGAGTCATGTGCCCTAATCATCCTACCACTGGCTAGAGGAAGTTTATATTCAATGACTTTTATCCAAGAGAAAGCAATCTCTTCTCTCACTTTCCCCAAGAAAGCTCAGCTCCTGCTGCCCCACTTCCCTTGCCACTACGAACAGCAGAACAGACCAGATCCAGAGCTCCCAACCCAAACTGATCTAGGGCTCATTCTGTCTCCCAGGAGGGTGCCAGACCCACCTCCAGAACGACAGGGCAGTATTCTAAGCTCTGGGGCCCTAGACTTGGTGCCATTGGCCTGGACCCAGCGCCAAATTCAGGCAGTCTGTGCTGGAGGAATAGGGCTCCTCTCAAGCCCAAGACAAAGCCAGCCCTGGAGGAAGCAGCAGCAGACTGCCGCTGCCAGCAAAAGAGCCGGTCCCTGGTCTTTGTCACCGATACTCTGCTGTCAACTCTGCCTTGACCCTGAACTTCTTCTTAAAACACAAAACAAAAAAAACTTGACATCCATGCAGAGAACTTGGTTAACTGCAACCCTTGGTCCATGACATTCTCTGACAATCTGCTTTTGTTTAGAATGTAACAGGCACCACTTATTAACTAGTCCTCTTGTCCCCATGGATCTGCTACAACTCTTCTGTATACACTGAGGTTCTACACATGCCTAGGTCTCTTTCTGGCTCCCAGTCTCTCCCATCAGTCAGTCTGTCTCTAAACAAACCTCCCTTCGGTAGTGACTACAGTTTTATAATACCACTGTGGCATCTGCAAGGCCACGCCCCTCCTTCCTGCCTTCTTCGGAAGAGTCCTGGATATTCTTAGACCTTGACTCTTGTGTATGTATTTCAGAATCATCTTATCAAGTTCCTTGAAAAAATCTCCTGAGGTTTGACTGGAATCGCATTGGATCTATAGATCCCTTGGGAGAAAATCAACACCTTTACCAGGCTTTCCTGCCCATAGGCCTGGTTTAATTCCTTCTTTATTTACATCCTCTTTAGTATGATCTCTCTAACAACAGTGGTCTCCACCTCCCTCAAGCTTTCCCATGGCTGTCTAGACAGATTCAGGGAGAAACTTCTGGAAGTATTTCCCAGGCTTGGCTCTCCAGCTTGGCCAGGGGTGGGAAACATGGCCTTCTCTCTAAGAAGCAAAGTGGACTTAACACCCTGTTTTGCTACCCTCCTGTCACCAACAGTTACAAACACTCATTCCTGCATGATAAATTAGGAGTCTTGGATTAACATATACACATTTGTGCATTGTGCACGTGCTAAGTTACTTCAGTCATGTCCAACTCTTTGCAGCTTTACGGATTGCAGCCCACCAGGCTCCTCTGTCCATGGGATTCTCCAGGCATTGGACAATCTGGACACTGGAGTGGGCTGCCATGCCCTCCTCCAAGGGATCTTCCTGACCCAGGAATCAAACCTGTGTCTCTCATGTCTCCTGCGTTGGCAGGAGGGTTCTTTAGCGGAAGTGTCTGTGGGAAGACTGCATATACACATTACTATACGTAAAACAGATAATCAACATGGACCCACTATAGCAAAAGGAACTCTACTCAATATTCTTAAATAACTTATAATGGAAAAGAATCTGAAAAAGAATGAATGTATGTGTATATATACATCTCACTGAATCACTTTGCTGTACACCTGAAACTAACACAAGACTGTAAATCAACTATACTCTGATATAAAATAAAAATTAAAAAGATAAAAGACCCACACACATATCTGTTCTCTATATTGTGCAGTTTTTTTGGAGGTCTGCCTTGTCACTTTCTCTCTCTAAATGATCTTCCACATTCCTATAATAATAATAAAAAAAGACTCCCACAAGCACGCAGCACATTCCAGGCTGTGAAACAGCTACGCTGGGAGGTTTGCAAGCCCCAGCTACTCAACCCAGCAGGAGCAGAGTGGAATGTCTAATCACAAACAAACAAATGAAACACTGGAGGTTAAGATCTGATGGAGCCCGAACTCTCTCTGAGAAGCGTTCAGGGGCACTCTCTCTGAGAAGCGTTCAGGGGCAGGCAGATGGAGAATGGTATAAAAAACAGCTGGGGAAAACATTCTGAAACAAGAGGCCTGGCAGTCTCTTCCTCCTGGGAAATCAGAGCAGGTCCATTGGAGCTGAGCCTGCACAGGATTTTGACCTCACACTACTGGACGCTCCACCAACACAGGGACCAGCCGCCAGACCTATCAGAGGAATGAATCTGAGAAACGCTATTGCTTTAGATGCCTATAAACCCAAAAAAGAAGCTAATGATCCCACTCCAGAGTACTCTGAGGCTTCAGGATTAAATGACTTACAGTCCTGAAAACTTGCATCAAAAAGAGAATCGAGGTGCTCAGAAAGATAGGTGTCTTATGTTATCAAGACCTGAGGCAGACCTAATTCATTATGGTGAAGAAGAGCAGATTTCCCAGGGAACCTCCATTTAAAAATAATACTAACAAGATGACTTATCTGGTTAATCTGAAAACAGAAACAGCCAAGGGGCAAAGAAGAGCCAAGAACACATCACCTCTACCCAACATACACTTCTCCCTGGTTTTTCTTTTCCCTTCCCTCTCTGGATCCCCCTCCTCTCCACCATCCACACGTCAGCACCAGGAAAGTCAGACCCCACCTCCCGGCGCTGTATTACCATGGCACCTGGGTGATTATCTCCCCGGGTCTCAGCCCAGGTGCAGTGCCTCCTGCTGGGGTACACTCAGGAGTACCTTCTGTGCCAAACCACTGCTGGACCCCATTCCTTTGTCCTCTGTCCCAGATGGCACAGGCTCCTCGCTCATAGCTGCAGGACGCTGGCAGGAGTGAGTCAGATGGCCCAAGTCTTCCCTTCACTCAGACATTTTAAAAGCAGCCACAGGCTCATGGAAGTGACAACTGGACTTTGTCCTCAACAATGGCCTCCAGTGCAGGTCCCAGAATCCACACCTGCCCACCAGGAACTGGGCCAGGCATCCCCCATTCTTCCCTGAGACAGCACAGGATTTACCCCTGGGGACCCAAAGGTCCCCCACTCCAAAGGCTTATGACTCCAAAGAGGTCAAAAGGAAAAAGGGGAAAAGAGGCAGCATTATACATTACAAAGAGCGCTGAGGGTTGGGGGAGGTGGATGAGAGGGGAGCCCTAAACGGTAATCCCAATTCTGTCCCTAATTCCCATGTGACCTTGGGCAAGTCCCTTCCCCTCTCTGGGCCTCAGTTTCCCTGCTCAAAAAGAGAGATGTTTGGCCACAAGCCCTAGGATCCCTTCATAGCTCCAGGAACCCACGGAAACCCATGCCCAGACAGCCCTCTCAAGAACCCCAGCCATCGGCAGGCCATGGTAGTCCAAAGTCTTTTCCGCTACTGAGTCCTTCTCCATGGGTCTGCCCTTGCTTTCCCACCTGGCCAGGAGATGCCACACATTCTGCGTGAGTAGGTCCTACAGGGAACAAAGATATCCTTCCCACTCCAGCCTGATCAAGGCATACGATTCCGGCACTGCCTCCCACAGCAGCCACGGAAAGGAGACCAACTGTTTTTGGAAATAACAAAAATGAAAGGGGCTAACACCCATCCTCCAAAGTTTAGCTCAAAGACTCCTCTCCTGGGAAGACTTCCTGGATCACTCCAGCTATAGAAATCTCTCTCCACTTATGATCACCTATGAAACCACCAATGGGAAGCCCTCATTGTACTGTTATTTCCAGTACTAACTATGCCCATTGAACAAATTATTCCAGCTATTTACTACCTACTGCATACAGAGCATGGTAGCAGGACTCAGCAACACACCTACCACACCGTCTTTGACTTCAACAACCTCACAGTCTGCATATATAATACAGATGCATCAGTCCCAGAAGTCCACAGGAAGCTTAGCTCAGCTCCCAGACCACGTTATCCCCACAGAAGCCATATGAAAAGTGATTAAAGCCCAAGCCAGTTCACAATGGCCTAATGAACCACAGTGCCCCTGAAACAAGATACCACGCAAAATTCCCCAGCACCCAGTAGGTGCTCAATAAATGTTACTTCTGAGTGAAGATGAAGCACTGTTGTCACCCTGACATTTCAAGACTCAAATCAGATGCCAGAAACCATGCCCCCTTTAGAGGCACTTTGGTCCAAGGATAAATCAGAAGAAAGGAAGTCCCTATTCTGAATTCCAAGGCATCACTCACTGATTCAACACATATTTTAGAAAGTGCCTAGTATGTACCAGGCACTGGACACAAAAAGGTAAGATCTAGTTTCTGCCCTCAAGAAGCTCAGTCTGGTAAGACATATCTGTATACCAACAAATGCAACAGAAATGGGGAACACTGAGGTAGAGGTAATTGAGTGTGCAGAAGAGCTAGATACGAGGAGACACTAAATCCCGGGCAATACCAGTGAGATCAAGGAAGGTGTCCTGGGAGAGGTGAGTTCGAACTGAGTTCCATTTGATGAATGTAATGGACAAGCAAGAATTTCTGAAATGGACAAGGAATTTTAGATGCCCATGAAGGTGCCACGAGGAAAGCAGGTCAGCAGAGTTAGAACCGAGAAGAGGCAGACAGGGGATGGAGGAGGCCATGGAAGAGCTCAGAAGTCAGACCACCATGGCAAAGTCTCTCAGCCTAAACCAAAAAGTTCATTCATTTGTTTGATCTTTCTTTCCTGAGAGGTTGTGAAAGCCAGTGATTCTCCAAGTTTTTGGTCTCAGGATCCATTTTTACTCTTAAAAACTTCTGAGGACCCTGGAGTTTTTGTTTTAGGGGATTATATCTATTGATTATTTACTATATAAGAAATTAAAAGACCTATTTTAAATATTTATTGCAGCCATGAAATTAAAAGACCCTTATTCCTTGGAAAGAAAGTTATGACCAACCTAGATAGCATACTCAAAAGCAGAGACATTACTTTGCCAACAAAGGTCCGTTTAGTCAAGGCTATGGTTTTTCCAGTAGTTACATATGGATGTGAGAGTTGGACTTGAAGAAAGCTGAGCACCGAAGAATTGATGCTTTGGAACTGTGGTGTTGGAGAAGACTCTTGAGAGTCCCTTGGACTGCAAGGAGATCCAACCAGTCCATTCTAAAGGAGATCAGCCCTGGGATTTCTTTGGAAGGAATGATGCTAAAGCTGAAACTCCAATACTTTGGGCACCTCATGCAAAGAGTTGAGTCATTGGAAAAGACTCTGATGCTGGGAGGGATTGGGGGCAGGAGGAGAAGGGGACGACAGAGGATGAGATGGCTGGATGGCATCACGGACTCGATGGACGTGAGTCTGAGTGAACTCCGGGAGTTGGTGATGGACAGGGAGGCCTGGCGTGCTGCGATTCATGGGGTCGCAAAGAGTCGGACATGACTGAGTGACTGAACTGAACTGAACTGAATTTAGAAATAACAATAATAGATTTACATGTTAACATAAATAGCATATTTTTTGTTAAAAATTTTCCCAAAAAATTGCGAGAGGAAGGGTGGCATGGGCTTTACATTTTTGCAAATGTAAATATCTGGCTGATGAGATGAGCTGGTAGATTCTTGAAGCTGCTCCTCACTCAGTTTGCTGCCACATCACCATCCTACGTCCTTGAAATTCCCCTGGGCAATCCTGAGAGGATGATAGCAGGAAAGCAAATAGCATCCTAGTATTACCAAGAAAACGATTTTGACTCCACAGATCCCCTGAAAAGGCTCCACCCACCAAGGATTCCTGGAGCACACTTTGGGAGCAGCTAAGAACAGGGTGCGGAGGGCTTCCCTGCTGGTCCAGTGGTTAAGACTTCACCTTCCAGTGCAGGGGATGTGGGGGTGTGGGGTGTGGGCCCGAGCCCAGGTTGAGGAGCTAAGATCCCATAAGTATCTTGGCCAAAAAAAACAAAACGTAAGACAGAAGCAATAATGTAACAAATTTAATAAAGACTTTAAAAATGCTCCACATCAAAAAAAAAAAAAGCAATGGGGTGCGGGATGGGGAGTTGGGCCCAGTTAGCAGTTAACCAACCAAACACAAACGTCTCAGCTATGGGGGAGCTCATGTCGAGTTGGGGAGAAATAAATAAATAAATAAATATATGGCATGTCTTGGTTATGAGGGCTATGAAGGCAGAAACAGGAAAGGAGGCCAGGAAGGCTGATGGAGGGGGCTGGCGTTTTCAGTACCACAGCCAGGGAGAGTGATATTGGAGTGAAGACGTGAAGGGGTAGGGGGCTCTCTACCATCCACATGGACACACAGGTGAACATCCAAGCAGCTACCAAGACCTTGGAATGTGCCCATGTGTTCAGAGAATAGCTGCTCCAGCCCGATGGTGGGAAGAACGGAGGGGAGCAGGGGAGAGGGCAGGGGTGTAGGCTGCAGAGCAGGCGGAACCTCTGAAGCTATGGAGAGGACTCTGACTTTTGCTCTGCGTGGGCGAAAGGCACTCCAAGTTTGCAGAGGAGTGATCTGATCTGACTTTGATTTTTAAATGAGTTACTCTGAAACTGCTGTGCTGAGAACTGGGGGATGGAGATACGGAATTGGAATGGTCAGGAATCTACTGCAGCAACCTAGATGCTAGGTGATGGTGGCCTGGACCAGGACAGGCATGTGCAGGTAGCAAGAAGGCAGGCTGACTGGATATAGTCTGAAGGAAAATCACTGACATCATTTAAGCAGGGAGTCCCATGCTCAGATTTGCTTTCAAAAGTTATTTGGTAGACAGAATATTCACACAGCCTCAGGTGTCACCCACAGCTTAGGCATTCGTTATCACGGGGAATGCATGCTTGCAGTGGAGAGGGCTGGGGGTCAAGGCTGGCATGGAGAGGGCTGGGGGTCAAGGCTGGCATGGAGAGCAGCTGAGTGGCCGAGCATCACGCTTCCTATACCTCCCACATATCCTGTGCAGCACTCATACGGGAAATTTATGCTGTTGTTGTTCAGTCACTAAGTCATGTCTGACTCTTTGTGACCCCAGGGCTTGCAGCACACCAGGCTTCCCTGTCCCTCACTATCTCCCGAAGTTTCCTCAAACTCAGGTCCATTGGGTCAGTGATGCCATCCAACCGTCTCATCTTCTGTTGCTCCTTTCCCCTCCTGCCCTTAATCTTTCCCAGCATCAGTGTCTTTTCCTTTGAGTCAGCTCTTCACATCAGGTGGCCAAAGTATTGGAGCTTCAGCTTCAGCATCAGTCCTTCCAAAGAATATTCAGGGTTGATTTCCTTTAGGATTGACTGGCTTGATCTCCTTGCTACCTAGGGGACTCTCAAGAGTCTTCTCCAGCACCACAGCTCAAAATGTATGGCCTGAACCTAATTACCAGGAGATCATAAATTAAATCCAGAATGCTGATATTCTACAGAACAAGGGCCTGGAGGCTTCAAAGGAATCAGAAGCAGTGAAGAGAGTCTAGGTTAGGGGAGATGAAAGAGACACATCACAGCCGAAACACGTGGACCTAGATTGGGTAAAATGTTCACTACAAAAGACATTTGGCAAACAAGGAGGGAAATCTGGATATGGACGGCATAGATGTTCTATCTAACGGTAATTTGTTTTCAGATGGACAATGGCAGCATGTGGAAAAATGCCCCTTTTGGAAAGCTGCTTGCTGGGGTATGTAAGGCTGTGGTCACAAAAGCTGCAGTCAAAAAAAAAAAGTATTGAGAGAGAAGGGTTTGGGGGAAGAAAGATAGGGAGAGAGATATTAAAAGGAAGTGAAGTCGCTCAGTCGTGTCCGACTCTTTGAGACCCCATGGACTGTAGCCTACCAGGCTCCTCCATCCGTGGGATTCTCCAGGCAAGAGTACTGGAGTGGGTTGCCATTTCCTTCTCCAGGAGATCTTCCCAATCCAGGGATCGAACCCAGGTCTCCAGGAAGACTGATATTAAAACAAGATGCTAATAATAACATAAAAGTATTCTTTGAATTCCTCCTTCAAATTTTCTATGGGTTTAAAAATTTTTTTTTCAAAGTTCATTTCCCTGTCACAGCTAATTAGGCACTATTGATTTAGTGCTTTCCTTCTTACATAAGAAGCTTCTCCCACTCCACCCCAACCAGACCCCAAGCAGCCAAGCCAAGGAACAAAGAGGCTCCAGCCCACATATCCATACCAGCTGGTTATCTGCAAACAGAGCATCTATGGGGTGTCCCTGCAGACTGTGGGCAGCTGGACCCAGGTCTCATAGCTCTTCAGAACATCGCCCCACAGCACCTGGCATAGGGCCCAGCACGTGCCACTGGTGACTGGGGTGGGGGTGAGGCGGTGGGACTCAGGGAGTCCGGTGTCTAGGCTCCAGCCACTGAGCAGTTCTCCTTCCAACAGGAAGAGGCAGGAAGAGGGCGTGCAGGCAGGGCTAGCAGATCCACATGGATATCCAGGCCCAGCAAGCCTCTCCCTCTCCACTTTCTTTGTTTTTTAAAAAATATTTATTTATTTGGCTGCACTGGGTCTTAGTTGCCGTACTTGGGATTGTCGATCTTCATTGCGTCGAGCAGGATCTTTAGGTGTGGGATTCAAACTCAGTTGCAGCATGTGGGATCAAGTTTCCTGACCAGGGATTGAACCCAGTCTCCCTGCTTTGGGAACTTGGAGTCTTAGCCACCAGATCACCAGGGAGGCCCCTCCTTCTCCACTTTCTGAATTTCCCTAAGTAAGGCCCTAGTAGTTCTTGGTGGATTAGGCAAATGTGGGCAAGTAACACATGATTATCTTCCCTGGGACTCCAGAATCTGTATCATTCAGGGCCTCAGAGATCACCCCTCGTGTTTCAGATGCACTGGGGCCGTTTTTGTTAAAATGAGATTCAATGTATTACTGGATGCTGATTATTTTTTCTAATGCACTGTGAGAAACATCTTAAGGACAACTGGCAAAGTTTTTACATGGACTTGTTTTTTTATTAGGCATGATGATGGTGTTGTGTCTATATCTAAGGACACTTTTTTTTTAAAGGAGATGCATCCTGGATATCTGGGGTGAACTGTCTGCAACTTATCCTGACATTGCCACATGTTAAAATGATTGATTCTGGCTAGTGGGCATATATCAGAGAAGGCAATGGCACCCCACTCCAGTACTCTAGCCTGGAAAGGCCCATGGACGGAGGAGCCTGGTGGGGTGCCGTCTATGGGGTTGCACAGAGTCGGACACGACTGAAGAGACTTAGCAGCAGCAGCAGTGGGCATATATGGCTTCCTTGTACCTCAGCCGGTAAAGAATCTGCCTGCAATGCAGAAGACCTGCGTTCAATCCCTGGGTCAGGAAGATCCCCTGGAGAAGGAAATGGCAACCCACTCCAGTATTCTTGCCTGGAGAATCCCACGGACAGAGGAGCCTGGTGGGCTGGTCCACGGGGCCCCAAAGAGTTGGACATGACTGAGTGACTAAGCACAGCACAGCAAAGTGGGCATATGGGTATTCACTATCATTCTTTCACCTTTTTTATGTTTAAATTTTTTTTACAATAAAAATATTGAAGCGGCAAGCAAGGTCCAAGTTCCATTTCTTCTAAGAGAGGATCTGTTCACAGTCTGAGTCTCCCTTTGGCCTGGGAGGTCTCAGTGGCCACAGCCAGGGGCTGGCTCTACGAGGGCTCAGGGCCGGCAGCTTCCTCTGGCCTGGAATTAATGCCCTCACCAGATGTTCCACTAACTGCCAACCAGGACTAAATACTGGCTGTGCTGGGAACCTGCCTATTACCCATCCAGCAAGAACACAGGAAAACAGCACCCGGGGCTGTGGGACATGCTCCTCCTATGCTTGGGGGAAAAGCCTGGAGGAAGGGACAGAGAGGGTCCCTCGTCACCTTCAATTGCATCCTTCTCTGCTTTAAGGAAGTTAGAACAGAGAAGATGCACATGGGAAACCAACAATATGAGGCCAGCCAGCGCCAGCCATGGGAGGAGGTAAAGGCCATGTGAACTGCGCTCCCTGAGGCTGCGCTGGTGGGACTGGCAGAGAGCATGTGCCAGCTGAGCCCACTTAGGGGCTGTGCGACCTCGGATAGACCACTTTCCTCTTGGAGAGTCAGCTGACACTGCTGCTAAATAGGAATGATGTGTGTGTGCGCACACGCTGTCATGTCTGACTCTTTGTGACCCCATGGACTGTAGCCCCCAGGCTCCTCTGTCCACGGGGATTCTTCAGGCAAGAATACTGGAGTGCATTGCCATGCCCTCCTCCAGGAGATCTTCCCGACCCAGGGATCAAACCCAGGTCTCCCACATTACAGGTGGATTCTTTACCGTCTGAGCCACCAGGGAAGCCCAGGAATACTGGAATGGGTAGCTTATCCAGGGGAACTTCCCCACCCAGGAATTGAACCAGGGTCTCCTGCATTGCAGGCAGATTCTTTACCAGCTGAGCTACCAGGGAAGCCGTCTTTACCACTAGAGCCACCCAAAAAGGAATGATAATACCTGCCTAATGGTCACTCAAAGGACCCAGTGAGAAGGGGAAGTTCCTTTGTAAAGTGCTGTAACACATAATGAGAATCCCCACTCTTCCGTTAAGGTTCAGCAGATACAAAGACTAGTAAGTGCCTACACCTCTCCGGGAAATGCCACAATTTTTCTTTAAATTGACTGACTTTTCTTACTAAGATACATACGGTCCTGACCTAACCTAATCTACATCTATGAAATCATAAATCTGAGGTACTAATTATTTTCTTTAATACACATTACACCTAATACACACATATTAAATTTTAAAATGCGCCCCCCCTCCACAGAAGCACCTAAAATCACTGTGGACCAGCAGCACTAAGGAGATGGTGCTGTTCCAGCCCCTTCTCTTATTTGGCAAATGGGCATCTGAGGCCCAGAGAGAAGCAGTCACTCCCACAAGGTCACCCAGCACATTAGCCCTCGGTCAGCAGCTGTGACCCAGGCCTCCAGACTCCCAGGGCCAGTGCTCTCTCCACGGCAAGCTGCCTTTTCCCATAGGGAACAAAGAGTTCTCACACCCTGGCACATCCTCTCCTAAAAGAAAAAATTTTTAAAACCTGTTTCTGAAGGACAGTGATGTTTCTGAAGGCTCCATTTCTCCCTTCCTGTAGCTCCAGAGAGCCTACAGCCTGAAGGGGACTGGCCCAGGTGCCCTGGGCCACTTCAGGGCTGCCCCTGCCCTTTCCACAGAGTGGGGCAGTCAACCCATCTCCCTGAGGAGCCCAGGGTCCTCGGCCCAGAAAGTCGGTCCCCACTCCAGTGCCCTTTCTCCTCTAGCAGCATCTTAGGGAGAATCTGACAGCCCCTGTATGCCTGCATGCACGTGCGCATGCTAAGCTGTTTTAGTCGTGTCTGACTCTGTGCGACCCTAGGGACTGTAGCCCACCAGGCTCCTCTGTCCATGGGATTCTCCAGGCAAGAATACTGGAATGGATTGCCATGCCTCGTCCAGGGGATCTTCCCAACCCAGGGATCAAACCCACGTCTCTAACACTGGCAGGCAGGTTCTTTACTACTAGCACCACTTGGGAAGCCCCCAAGTATTTCCTGTGTGCTTAGGAAATGTTAAACGAGTGACTAAAGGATAGAAGCAAAGAACAAACAACTCATCCCCAAACAGCCCCCCTCCCTTAAAAGTCTTCTCCTCCTAAGGACAAATACCTGGGACAGGAAGGCATCGAGGAATTTGCCAGAAGAGAGGGAGTAAGGCTTCGCATTTACTTGCAAGTTCCCTAACCTCTCTGAGGCTCTCTTTCCCTCAGTGTAGAGTGGGGCAATAAGCCTAAAACTGCTCTTAGGGTTGCTGGAGGATTAAAGGAAAGAACGTCTAAGAAACAGCACAGTCTAGCACATAGGAAGGGCTCATTCATTGTTAGCTTTTAAAAGACAAGAGTCTTCCCTGGCAATCCAGGGGTTAAGACTCCTCACTTCCACTGCAGGGGGCACGGGTTCAATCCCTAGTCAGGGAACTTAAGATCCCACATGCCCAGTTAAAAGGTAAGTTAATACTAGAAATGTAACTTACTATATGATAAATATAATTAACACTACTGTATGTCATACATGAAACTTTTTAAAGAGTAAATCCTAAGCATTCTCATCATGAGGAAAAATTTTTCTTTTCTATTTCTTTAGTTTTATATCTATTGATATATCAGATGATGGTAGCTAAAGTTACTGTGATAATCATTTCATGATTTAATTCAAACCATTATCAAATCACTATGTACACCTTAAACGTATACAGCTGGAATAAAAATTAAAAAGACAAAAGAGGAAGCACAAGGCACAACCAGATTAGACAGAGGGCAGACAAGGGAGGTTTTCTAATTGCAAACCGAAAGCTTAATTCTAAGTAAGGTGAGTAAAGGAGACTGCAGTGGAAAAGGAAGACAAAAACAGGGCCGCTCCTGTCTCAGGACTGTGGGCGCCTGAACAACTCCTGTCCTCGTCTTCTTTCTGCTCTGATGCTAAGCCCACTTCCTCTCCAGGATGGAAAGTCAAGTGGCTGCTTCCGCCCAGAACCCAAGCCTCCACTGCTGACTAAGTCTCCCCATAAGCCTCCCCATCAGCCGGAGCCTCCTGGGAGCTGCCGACCGGCTCCACCCCAATCACAGAACGTCTGCCGCTGTCCTGAGCACACTGCTAGGACGCAGTGAGTGCCAGCCTCTCAAGGGACAGGGACATGACTGGAACATCTGTCCCCCGACCCAGCATAGCGTCAGGCAAAGAGAGCTCCCTCCTCAAAGGCTGAAGAGAACCAGGTCAGAGGCAGGTACAGAGTTCCCGCTGCCTGAGTTCCTTCTAGCTCTGCAGAGAAGGCCAGTCTGTGACAGGTCACACATCAGGCCTCTGCAGCAGGTGCAGCAGCACGCCCGTTTACAGGGGAGGACACCAACAATGCCAGCGAGAGAGGCTGTCACTGGGGTGAAATCACGAAGCGGTTCCCATTGTCCCCTCTGAATGGAGGTATTCGAACCAGAGGCACTTTCTGTGTAGTCTGGTCTCAGTTCCCTCTGCTCCGGAAGGAAGGTGTTGCTGCACAGATGCTCTCCATGGCCCTTCGAAGTTCGCCCAACTGGAACTCCACCACATCCTAAATGCCCCAAGGGGTGGGTGACACTCCTATTCTGAGAGGTTGTAGGGGACCAGTGGGTGCTTCACAGCTCCGCTCGGCAAGCAGCTTAGATTTAACTATTTTCAGAATCTGGAAGTCCTTCCTGAGAGCTAACTTGTACTCCCTTCCCATGCTTTAACTTCTTTCTATCAGGCTTTCCTCGAAGAGGAAAAACCCTTGAGAAATCAGTTGTAGAACACAGCCTTTGATCTGCTTGGGCAGAGGCTGGAAAGGGGCGGGACCTGCGTGGAGCCGGGCCGCTTGAGGGGCGGGGCCCCAGTGGGGAGGGACTATGGGCCCTCAACCTGGCCAGCCAGGCTCCTCCCCCCGCCCCACCCCTTCTCCTCCGCATTCAGCACCTGCTGAAGGGAAAGGAATTTTCAAGGCCTTGCTCAACTGGGCCGCTCCCTAGCCAGGCAACCGGGTGAAGCAGAAAGGGCTTGCACTGGTTCTCTGGGCTGCCACAGCAAATTACCACAAAGGGCTTAGAACAACGGAAACGCATTCTCTCAAAATTCTGGAGGCCAGAACCGCACAATTGCACTCATCTCACATGCTAGTAAAGTAATGCTCAAAATTCTCCAAGCCAGGCTTCAGCAATACGTGAACCGTGAACTCCCTGATGTTCAAGCTGGTTTTCGAAAAGGCAGAGGAACCAGAGATCAAATTGCCAACATCCGCTGGATCATGGAAAAAGCAAGAGAGTTCCAGAAAAACATCTATTTCTACATTATTGACTATGCCAAAGCCTTTGACTGTGTGGATCACAATATACTGTGGAAAATTCTGAGACAGAGGGGAATACCAGACCACCTGACCTGCCTCTTGAGAAACCTGTACGCAGATCAGGAAGCAACAGTTAGAACTGGACATGGAACAACAGACTGGTTCCAAATAGGAAAAGGAGTACGTCAAGGCTGTACATTGTCCCCATGCTTATTTAACTTATATGCAGAGTACATCATGAGAAACGCTGGACTGGAAGAAACACAAGCTGGAATCAAGATTGACAGGAGAAATATCAATAACCTCAGATATGCAGATGACACCACCCTTATGGCAGAAAGTGAAGAGGAACTAAAAAGCCTCTTGAGGAAAGTCAAAAAGGAGAGTGAAAAAGTTGGCTTAAAGCTCAACATTCAGAAAACAAAAATCATGGCATTCGGTCCCATGGGAAATAGATGGGGAAACTTCATGGGAAATAGATGGGGAAACAGTGGAAACAGTGTCAGACTTTATCTTTTTGGGCTCCAAAATCACTGCAGATGGTGACTGCAACCATGAAATTAAAAGACGCTTACTCCTTGGAAGAAAAGTTATGACCAACCTAGATAGCATATTCAAAAGCAGAGACATTACTTTGCCAACAAAGGTCCGTCTAGTCAAGGCTATGGTTTTTCCACTGGTCATGTATGGATGTGAGAGTTGGACTGTGAAGAAGGCTGAGCACCAAAGAATTGATGCTTTTGAACTGTGATGTTGGAGAAAACTCTTGAGAGTCCCTTGGACTGCAAGGAGATCCAACCAGTCCATTCTGAAGGAGATCAGCCCTGGGATTTCTTTGGAAGGAATGATGCTAAAGCTGAAACTCCAGTACTTTGGCCACCTCATGCAAAGAGTTGGCTCATTGGAAAAGACTTTGATGCTGGGAGGGATTCGGGGCAGGAGGAGAAGGGACGACAGAGGATGAGATGGCTGGATGGCAACACTGACTCGATGAACGTGAATCTGAGTGAACTCCGGGAGTTGGTGATGGACAGGGAGGCCTGGCGTGCTGGGATTCATGGGGTCGAAAAGAGTCGGACATGACTGAGCGACTGAACTGAACTGAACTGAACTGAAGCCTGAAACCAAGGTGGGGCAGG
This sequence comes from Oryx dammah, assembly GCF_014754425.2. Lineage (NCBI taxonomy): Eukaryota > Metazoa > Chordata > Mammalia > Artiodactyla > Bovidae > Oryx > Oryx dammah. The sequence continues at coordinate 34,004,025 of NW_024070190.1, forward strand.
GCCATGCCTCCTCCAGAGGAATATCCAGGGGAATATCCTCTCTCACCTCTTCCAGCTTCTGCAGGTGACTCCAGGCATTCCTTGGCCTCTGCATTCACACGGCTTTCCCCTCGGCATGTCTGTCTTCTCTTCTGCCTCAAAGCTCCCTCTGCCTTTCTCTTACAAGGATGCTTGTCATTTCAGTTTAAGCCATGTTCTGTCAATCCAGGGTGACTTCATCACAAGATTCTGAGCCCAGTTATATCTACAAAGACCCTTTTCCCGAATAAGGCCACATTCACAAGTTCTGCAGCATGAACATATCTTTTATGTTGTTGTTGGGGGTGCGGGGGAGGGAACCATTCAACCCACTACAGAGCTCATGGTCAGAGTCAGAAGTCCAGTCCTCATCCTTCCACTAACTGGGCCATTACAGTGACCCCAAGCAGGTTCATCACAGCCATCTGAAACTCTGCTTCCCCTCCTTGCCGCACCTCCCCTGTAGGTTCAGTACTTTAGGTCACTGATACTCAGTAGATCACAGTCAGCCTTCCAACACAATGCTAACAGATCAGCTGTTCTCAAACTGGAGACATAACTGAAGGGGAGAAATGATCACAGCTCACCCTCTGAGTGTGTGAATCCCTGACTCAAGAAACTTCAAGTCTGGTTCTACAGAAACGTCTTCAAGTTACCAAGTTAACTACAGAGAAGCGATGCCTTTAAAGCAGATAAAGGGATGCTGTAAAGATAACGAAAGGAATACAGAATTCTAGAACTATGGCTACCCACCCACAACCAGATACATCTATATCCCCAAAGAAGCCCAGCCTCCACACAGTCACCCAGATGCCAAGGCTGGTAGTCTCTACATACCTCCACCAGCCCCGACTGGGTGCTGCCAACACCCCTCACACCCCCCACTTGTCCATGCCCACCTAGCATGCTCCCTCCACTTCCAGGACAGCTCCCTCCCAGCGAGCTTCCCTCAAACAGGCATACCGACTTCCCCAGCCCACAGACACTGTCCAGATGGTCAGCAAGATTGGGAAAATGTTCAGCAAATCAATCAGGATTCAGCTAGTGAGAAAGTTGGCTTGGAAAGCAGGCCACTCTACCAGAATTCCCTCACAGACACCGCCATGAGCGGTTTTATTCCAGCGGCTCCTTAGAATCACCTGGGGAAGTTTAAAAATTATAGGTGCTTGGGCCCCAACCCAGACCCATGGAATCAGCTGTGAAAATGGATCTTAGATACATGTGCTTGTGAAATCTGTGAGACGGGAGGCCTCACAGATCCAATGGCCTAGAAGGTCCTGTCTTTCGACCTCAGAAAGTGACCCAGTCTCTAAATTCGTGCCAGCCTCGGAAGCCAGCACCCCGCTCCACCACAGCAGGGTATTTGGCCCCGGTCTGTGATGGGTCAGGCTGGAGGCTGCCCTCTGCCCACCACCAAGCACAATGGGCCCTTCTCTGGGCCCAGTGCCCAGCTCTCAGTGGATGCACAGGAACTGACCACAGCCCCCTGCACAGAACCCAATACAGCCCATCTTCTGGTAGGGATGGCAAATAGCACAGGGAACCCTGACTTGTCCAAGGCCACCTGCCACATCTGGGAGGGGCTTTCCCGCAGGAAGGGGAGGGCTCTGAGAATGACCAGGCCAAGGTTGTTCTCCTTCTACCCTCTGGGCAAATATTTACTTCCCCGCAGACTAAGATGCAAATATCTCCATTAGTGAGTAAGTCTCCTTTGGAAAGAATTAAACAAAACACAACAGGTACAATTTTCACAGTGAAACAGCTCTGGCCTCAGGGATGGAGGTAAACAGTGGGTTGTGTCAGTCGGGTCTCCCTCTAGGCCTCAGTCCCCTCAGCTGTAAAAGGGGATGAGTGTCCAGCTTACAGAGTTGTTCTGAGAACCCAGAGAAGTGAAGTGCAAGTTCAGTGATGTAAGTGCAAAGTGGAGGCTCCTCCCACCCTCCAGCCTCTCTGCCAACACCCAGCAAGCTGCCACCTGGCTCCCACCCAGTGATGCCACTTCTCCCGGCATCCACGCTGATACTTATTACACAAGACACCCTGCTAAGAGCTCTGGAAGCACTGCCCACCCAAGCCTGGTTCTGTTCAAGGTACAAGGGTTACCTCATTTCCACAGACAAGAAACTGAGGCACAGAGTTGCTCGTGACTTGTCCACGGTCACTCAGTCAATCAGACCTGCTCCTCACCCATCAAACAAGAAGCGCTCATTCTCCTAACTAGTTGCCTAGTAGAGCTGGGCCTCCAGGCCTAGCTCCCCCGGTGGCTGTTTCTGACCTCAACAACCAGGCCCAAGAAACATCCAGTTCTGCAGTGACCCACCCTCCCCTCCGGAAGCTTATCTCCACTCCTTTCAGCCTGGCCTCTGCACCCCTCCAGCCCAGCTCCCACCTCCTGGAAGTCTCCCCAGGGCTCCTCTGCAGTCACAGCGAGACAGTCAGGCAGAAAACCACACACCAGCTCCAGCTGGCCACTGCTGCCTGATTTCAGTTTCCATCTCCCTCGTGGGCTGACCTCTTCATCTTCTCTTCTCCTAATCTGCTCCTTGGTCTCCTCCTCCTGGCCTAGGCAAGAAGGCCCAGCCTGGAGCTGAACAGTGCCCCTGTTGACATCATCTGTCTGACATTCTCTGGCAAGGGCAGACCCTGCCTCTAGGCTCCCAGAAGTGCTTTTCCCATCCCCTCTTCTCTCATCTGGGTGTTCTCAGCGCCTTCTAGTTAGGCTAGACTCACATGCTCAGCATATGGCGCAGAGCCTCTACTGGTACACCATTAAAGCCAGGAAGTAAAGGGTAGGAAGGGCCCAGCTCCTAGAAGAAGCCACATGTTCTCCCAAGGGGTCAGACTTTTCCACCCAAGGGCAAAGCCACAGCCATCTGCTCTAAGCAGGCAGAGCATCCCCAGCAGAAAGTAACCTCCTCTAGTAAGACAAGTTCCAGAAGTTATCACATCTAATGTCCCAGTTCCCTTGAGCTCTGTAAGGCTCCCCAGGTAAGTCTCCATCCCTCCGTGGACCAGGCCTACAGTGAGCTGGGAGCTTCCGCATCTCTCATCTTGCGGGATCCTCCCCACAGCATCCATAGATGAGTCATCCAGCAGGCTCAGGGAGTCCGCTCTTTACCCAGAATCACAGCAGAACCAGCACTTGATGCATGTCTCCAGATGGCACTGCCATCAAGTCCTGACAATGAAACCGCCCCCCTAGGTCACTCAGACCCCAGACTCCTCATATGACCAGACTCCCACCAGTCTCTCCTCCCATAATTTGGTCCTCTTAGGCTTCCTCCTGTGCTGCAACCATACTTGCCTACCTCAGGGCCTGTGCACTTACTGTTCTCTCCATCTGAGATGTTCTCTATAGGCCATTTGTGCGGCTGGCTCCTTCTCAGTCTTTGCATGCATGCTCAGTTGCTCAGTTGTGTCCGATTCTTTGCGACCCTACGGACTGTAGCCCGCCAGGCTCCTCTGTTCATGTGATTTTCCAGGCAAGAATACTGGAGTGGGTTGCCATTTTCTCCTGCAGGGGACCTTCCCAACTCATGATCAAAACCACATCTTCCACCTGGGAAGCCTCTCAGGCTTTGAGCTCCTCATAAAGTCTTTCCTTGACCACCCCATTTAAAGTGGGAATTTCCACCTTTCCCCACTTCCTCCCTAATTTGTTCCTTAATACCTATCACAGCTGTGTGTATTTAGTGGTTTGTCTGTCTTCCAGACAAGTCTATCTTGCTCACAGTTGTTTCCTGGTTAACTATCACTGTGCCTGATATACACAGTAGGCATTAAATAACTATTTTGTTGACTGAATAAGCAAACAAACGGTCTCCACCCTGGAGGGAATGGCGTGTCAAGACTGGACTCTCCTGCCTTCCATGAAGACGTCGATTCCAACCCACTCACATCCAGAGGTGCTCTCTGGGAAAAGTCTGTCTTTTCAATCCCCCATGCCCAGGCTTACCCAGAAGACATCTTTCCCCTGTATTTGGAGCCAGCTGCTCTAGAAATTTCATTATCCATTATCCTAGTCTGGTTGACTCTGAGTCCTACCCCAGATCGGCATTGTGAGCCACCCAGAGAGAAGAGGCACTGGGCAGGGGGAAGGAGAAGGGCAGACTGTTACTTACTCCTGCTTCTCAAGAACAACCAACTGAAAGTAGCAGTGAGCTCCCAACCCAGTCCTACAGCATAAAACAACCCTTCTCTTACAGGAAAAGGCAGGTTTACCCACAGAAGCCTCGACTAAGCACAAAGAAACTTTCTTGGGGCCTTACTTGCTCATCTGGAAAACGAGGGCATTAGAAAATTCTCCAAACCCCTTCAGGGGCTGCCTTCTGGATTCTCTGGATTGTAAAGGTCCTGTGGCCCGGCTAGGGGAGGGGAGGGACCTCCCTGGGCCTGAGACCTGAGCCCAGCCCCAGGCCGTCTCTGGGCCCATGAGGCACCGTGACCCCCTCCACTATTTAAGCTGCCTCATTTTCTTGAGTTTCACTATTTTCTCTGTGAAATGCTTGCCTAGAACAAGAAGGAAATAGAACTTCCCAATCAATCAAACACAGTAAAAAAAAAAAAATTAAATATCTACATATATGTACAAGGAAGGGGCTTCCCAAGTGGTGTCAGTGGTAAAGAACCTGACTGCCAATGCAAGAAACATAAGAGATGTGGGTTCAGTCCCTGGGTTGGGAAGATCCCCTGGAGGAGGGCATGGCAACCCACTCCAGTATTCTTGCCTGGAGAATCCCACAGACGGAGGAGTCTGGCAGGCTACAGTCCATGGGGTTGCAAAGAGTCAGACACAACTGAAGTCACTTAGCACGCACGCACAAATGTGTAATGAGATGTCCAAATGAGTATTTACCCCAATAATGGTTCTTTTACTGACAGCACTGAAAGTGACTTTTATTTTCATCTCTGTGCTTATCTGAATTGCTTGGGATTCTTTTTCAACTATGTGCCACATATTATTTTTGCACAAACAAAGCTCTTTTCAAAACTTAAAAATTCCTGCTGTGCTCAAGAGGGAGGCCAGTTACCTAGCTCCTTCCAGAAATGCTGTTGTCCACTTATACCTGGAGCCCTGACAAGTGGAGGACCACTGGGGGATGGGGGAGGGGGATACCATTGCTGGTAAAGGTCACGGGGACCCCATGAAGAAACTGAAGTCAGGTGGCTAAGTCCTGGTCTGGGTCTGTCATTAACTGCTGTGGGGTCTCCGATCTTTGCTTCTCCTCTCCGGGCCTGTTTCCTTCTCAGTAAAATGAAAAGTTCACACTAGAGGTGCCTTCAAGGGCCCTTCTAATTGAAGAATAGAAAGGAAGGCAGGGAAAGAATGGCTAACTCTTAAGTAGCTGGTGTAGTGTTTATCGTGTGGCAGGCATTGCTCTAAGCCCTTCCGATAATTAACCCATTTAAGGGTCTCAGCGACTCTCAGGTAGGTTCTGGTGTCACCTGTTTTTCAGATAAGACGACTGAGGCAATGGAAGTTAATGCCTATGTCACTCAACCTATAAGAGTCAGAGTCCGGATAGCTTGGTACAGAGTCCACACTCTTAATCATTAAACTTTGGGTAACAAGAACTGTGGTAATGAGGCCCATCCTTGAAGGGACAAGAAAGACTTAATATTGTCCCCGGCATTTATAACCTCCACCACCTGTCTGCACCCACTTCCTTCCCAATTATAGACACTGCTCAGCCCTGACACCCTTACCCAACCGAAAACCCTACCTCATTGTAAGGGGATAGGCTTGGTGCTTTCTAGACAGCCAGTGTCTCCATGATCAGTCCAGCCCACTTTGCAAATTCAAAGCGTCAGCAAACTTGACCATTGCTGGCTACACACCCAGTTTGGCCTCTGATCCGGGCGCCCATATCTCCAATCCCTGCTTCCGAGGTATAGGTCGGGACTCAGCCACCCCAATGCAACAAGCCTTTCCTGAGCACCCACTGTGTGCCCGGCCCTGAGACCGGAAGAGGACATGAAAGAGCTACTCCCCTGACCTCCAGGAGCCCACAGTCCAGTGAGAAACAAGTCATGTAAACAGATCTCTAGGATACCCTGTGGTCGGTGCTATAATTAGAGGTGTGTCCCCAGTGGGCTGAGGGCACATGTGTCAGAATGATTCACCCATGCAGTGGGAAGAGGAGGCTCCAAGAGCCTGGGGATGAGCTCATTTCTCACTGAACTGGAAACGAGGACACCTGAAGGCTAGTACCAGCTGTGCTGAGTGACCTTGAGACATGCCCAGTCGGAGCCCTGGGGTCACCCTCTAAAAGAAATGAGAGGGCCCCCAAGCATGGCTAAAGAGATCTCATAAGTGGTTCAAGGTCATGTTCATATTGACTCAGAGACTAAGGGAAGTTTTTGTTGCTCATTTTCCTTCTGATCCTTCCAATCTCATCATGGAGCAAATCTCGGCTTTGGTGTCAGTTTGTCTTTACGCCTCTCAAGACATCTGCCAACCTGCCTTTGGGACAAGCCAGCCAAGCCTCAGGTCCACAGCCTCCAGCATCTACAGTGTCTAGCTGGGATTTAACAATGTTTTTTTGCCCCCTGCACTGTATTTACTGTCACTGTTACCAGCTATTTTCAATGAGGAATTTTGGTTCCCCGTTGTGTGCGTGTGTGTGCGCGCTCAGTCGTATCTGACTCTTGTGACCCCGTGGATTGTAGCCCGTCAGGTTCCTCAGTCCACTGACTTTTCCAGCAAGAATACTGGAGTGGGTTGCCATGTAGTCCATCAAGGGATCTTCCTGACTCGGGGCTCGAACCCGAGTCTCTTGTTTCTCTCTCATTGGCAGGCAGGTTTTTTACCACTGCACCACTTAGGAAGCCTTCTCCATTGGAAGTAGTGATATAAAGCCTCCTTTTAAAAATAAAGTTAAGTTTAGGGAATTCCCTAGCAGTCCAATGGTTAGAACTCCACGCTTTCACTGGCACAAGTTCACTCCATGGTTGGGGTACTAAGATCCTGCAAGTCACATGGGAAATAAATTTAAGTTTAAAAAGTGAATCAGTTTAAAGTAATATAATATTACACATAAATAATTTATAATACTTATAACTTATAGTATGGCTGTTTTAACAACATTAATCAAAAGTTTTAATGCACGTACAAAAACAGGCAAAGCTTTTCTGTGTTATTAGGCATCCCAATAGTGATTACTACTGGTGAGGGGTGGTAGCAACTGGCAGTGGACACAAGGTGGGTTTCTGGTTCTGCCGACAGTTCTGTTGGTTGACCTGGGGGCTGATTATACAGTGATGTTCACTTTGTAAAAATTCACTAAGTTATATACACTTAAGATGAGTGCATTCCCATATGTATATTATGTATTCATATAGCCTTTAACCCAGCAATTCCACCTCTAGAAATCACCCTGCAGACATACACACACATGCGTAAAATGACACATTCAAAAATGCACTATTTGCAGTAATCAAAGATTGGTCTTAGTCCTGAGTCCCCAAGCTGGAGACAGATGAAATATATTTTGGCATAGCCTACAGTGAATTCTGGGCTTCCCAGACAGCGTTAGTGGTAAAGAATCTGTCTGCCAATGCAGGAGACAAAAGAGAGGTGGGTTCGATCCCTGGGTCGGGAAGATCCCCTGGAGGAGGGCATGGCAGCCCACTCCAGTATTCATGCCTGGAGAATCCCATGGACAGAGGAGCCTGGCGGTCTACAGTCCATGGGGTCACAAAGAGTCGGACACAAACTGAAGCGACTTAGCACGCACCCACAGTAAATTCTACATAGCCATCAAACAGAATGAGGCAGCCCCTATCAGAGCTCCAAAATTTACACGGATTTAAATTTAAGTGAAAAGGTAAGGACAGAACTGTGTATAGTATGCTACTTTGTGTGTGTGTGTGTTCAGTCGTGTCTGACTCTGCAACTCCAAGGACTGTAGCCCGCCAAGCCCCCCTGTCCGTGGGATTTCCCAGGCAAGAATACCGGAGCGGGTTGCCATTTCCTTCTCCTCGGGATCTTCCTGACCCAGGTATTGAACCCATGTCTATCAAGTCTCCTGCACGGGCAGTCAGGTTCTTTACCACTAGGGCTCCCTGGAAAGCCCAGAATGCTATTTTCTGCGGGGGGAGGGAAAGGGTATTTAACACATGCACATGTTTGTGCCTAGGATAGTATCTCAGAAAAGAATCACAAGAAACTCCTAACAGAGACTTCCCTGGCAGTCCAGTGGTTAAGATTCCATGCTTCCAATACAGGGGGCATGGTCTGATCTCTGGTTGGGGAACTAAGATCCTACATGCCACAGGACAAGGCCAAAAAAAAAAAAAGGAAGGCTAAAGAAACTCACAAAAGTTATGGACAGGGCATACCAGAGAGGGATTGAAGGAAGGCTGATAACTGATGATTACTCTTTCATACGTTTAAATTTTGTACAATGTCCTTGCATTTCCTATTTGATAATAAGTTTTAAAGCATAAAGTCCTACGGAAGGTGCATAGCTATGGTAAACCTTTTAGCTCCTTAGATAACTGAGATGAAAATGTTAGCTCCTTGGGCTTACAAAGCAAGTAACCCTTGGCCCCACTGCTCCTCCCAAGGGATGGCACTGAGCTAATAAACTTTCCTGTAAAGGTTTCCAAATAACAACAAACCCAGTCTAGGACAAATCACTTAAACTGGGCCTCCACCCTGAAGTCAAATTCTGGCACCTGAAGTTGCCCTGGCAGGTGGCTGGGTTCTTGGCATGCATAAGGAGATTATTAAGCACTAATACCTCCAGGGATGGGAAGTTAAAGATTTTTAAAGTCAGTCTCAGGTGGTTGAAAAGGGAGGATTCTGAGTTCTGAGTCCCACCCTGCTCCAGAAGGGACAGAGCAAGGGCCAGAGAGTGGTCTTTTCTTACAGCTGCAGGGACAGTGGCAAGCAGGGTCTTGAAAATTCAAGTTTCGTTTTAACTGTGTGACTTTCTTTTTTATAGCACTTGGTTTGTCCACATGTCACCTTCTCCGCACATGGCTAACCCTAAAAACAATCCAGTGAGGTGTGGGGCAGGATATCAGTTACCCATTTTGTACATGGGAAAATGGAGATGCAAAGAAATTAGGAGACAACGCTATGGTCTTTTCAGTAGTCAGGTATGGATGTGAGAGTTGGACCATAAAGAAGGCTGAGTGCCAAGGAATTGATGCTTTTGAATTGTGGTGTTGGAAAAGACTCTTGAGAGTCTCTTGGACATCAAGGAGATCAAACCAGTCAATCTTAAGGGAAATCAACCTTGAATATTCTTTGGAAGGACTGATGCTGAAGCTGAAGCTCCAATACTCTGGTCACCTGATGCAAACAGCCAATTCATTGGAAGACCCTGATGCTGGGAAAGATTGAAGGCAAAAGGAGAAGAGGGTAGCAGAGGATGAGACAGTTGGATGGCATCACTGATTCAAAGGACATGAACTTGAGTGAACTCCAGGAGATGGTGAGGGGCAGGGAGGCCTGGTATGCTGCAGTCCGTGGGGTCAAAAAGAGTTGGACACAACTTAGCGACTGACAGTAACAATGTTGAGACAAGCAGTAAAGCCAGAAAAGTAACCCCCACCTTCTGACTCCCGGTCTTCTCCTATTTCCCCCTCTCCTCACCCATCAACTTTAGCCTTCTCCCTGCCAGCTCTGACCTACAGGGAAGGAGCTTCTGAGGCCAGACAAACAAGGAGCAGACAAAAAAATCCCAGAATCAGAATCAAGGGGCCCATGAGATCATGTAGCCCGGCAGTTTTTAACACTTATTATACACTTACCTGGGGAGGTTAAATAAGTTTAAATAAATATGTATGCCAGGGCCCAGGGATCTAGAGTGTTTTTAAAATTCTGAGTTGATTCTGGTGTAACTTTGAGAGAGAACCGCTGAGTGACAGCTCGGATCATCCCCATCCCAGTTTCACGTAAAACCTTCTGCCCCGGGACTCCCCTGGTGGTCTAGTGGCTAAGACTCCACACTCCCAATGCAGGGGGCCCAGGTTTGAGACCTGACTGAGGAAATCCCACATGCTGCAACTAAGAGTTTGTATGCTGCAACTAAAGTTCCCGCGTGCCACAACTAAGACCCAGCACAGCCAAAATAAAAAATACTAAATGTTAAAAAACAAAACAAAACACTTCTGCCTCCCTAGACCATCCATCAGTGAGTCTGTGCTACATCCTCCAGCCCCCATACATCCTGCTCATCACTCTTGCTCATTACATAGAGTCAGAGAACTGAACTGGGAGGTGGGTGAGTCAATTCACAGCTCTGAGGCCCCAAACAGGGAAGTGACTTGCCTAAGATCTCCCATTGAGTCAGTAACAGAACAAATCGAGAATCTGGATGTGGACACCAGGTAAGGTCACATCCACAGAGCGGGCACAAGGAAAGCCTGATGGCAGATCTGGCAGTTCCCACCAGAAGACAAAACAAAGGTTGAAAAAGAGACCAGAGTGTGAATGTGTTTGCAGGGGATGGGTGTCAGGTACCTGGGCAAGTCTGCCCTGTGGCATACTGGGGGCAGGGGAACTATTCTAGAGTGGCAAGGCTGGCACTGGCCTGTAGAAAGAAGTCCTCATTTCTAGGAGGGGGCCCAGCCCAGTCTGAAATCTCCATAGTGAAACCCAGTCTGCTGGGTCAGCTTACCAGGAGGGCCAGCTCCCCTGTCCATAATAATAACAATGGCTAAGACTTCTTGAGCTCTTTGCTGGTCGCTGTACTAAGCAATGGACTTGATCTGTTTCAGTCAATCCCCACAACCATTCTGAAAGCTGAGTATCATCACTGTTTCTACTGGCACATGAGGAAACCGTGGCCTCAGGAGATGAAGTAACTTCCCCACTATCACTCAGCTGGAAAGTGGTAGTGGCAGGATTTGAAGCTGGTTCCTGTCCAACCACAACCATCCTGTCCCCCAACAGGAGAGAAGAGAAGGTAAAGTGCAGGGGCTTTTTAAAGTTCTGAGCACCTAAAAGCAGCTGGATATCTCCTCAGACACTTCTGGTGGAATCCCCCTGACCACACCTCCCGGAAGGCATCCTCCTTCAACCCTAGAGGAAACAGCGGCACAATGGGAAGGCATCCTCGGGGACGTAGGCAGGTATATAGTGGGACAGGATAAGGAGTCCAGGTCCCCCAACTCCAGACCACAAAGCCTGACCACTGCTCCACAGAATGATGATGGGAAGGCGAACTCAGTAACAGCCGGCAGGCGGGGCGGGAGCAGCCAAACGTGGTTAACCGCAGCCTACCGCACCAGCGCAGGCTGGTGGACTCGTAGAACCAAACTGCTGGTCAGGTGCACACAGGTGAGCCACGCGGAGCTCCTTCGTCGTAGCCCTTGCCAACGAGCTCTAAGGCTCCCCACCCGGCGGCTGAAATTCAGGCTAAGCTCGAGCAGCCAGAATTTCCTGGTTCCCAAGGAAAGTGGGACGAGAATCCAGTTGTGCGCTTCTGCCCCCTCCCTGGAGCAGACAAGTCTGCACCCAACCCAACCCCCATCCCCCCACCCGACGGCGCATCGTGTGGGTGAACAAGGGAGTGCGTTCTCCCCCTCCCATCCCGGGGCCGACTGGGGTCACTCACCCAGAACACTGTGGAGTAGATGACGAGCGAGAACTTGAGCCAGAGGTAGGAGAAGCGCGCGCAGTAGCGCACCTGCTCCGAGTCCCCGCGGGGCATCCTGGGGGGCTCCCGGGCTGGGTCCCTCGCTGCCAGCAGCCCCACCTGCGGCTGCCGGACCGGCTCCCGGCCCCGCCACCGGCGCTCGCTCGGGGACTGACACCGGCGAGCCGCAATCACAGCTCCGGCCCGGGACCGGCCAGCCCCAGCGGCCAATGGGCGCTCGGGGAGGGGGCGGGCCTGGGGCGGGGCGGAGGCCCTGGACCCAGAGGAGGCCAAGGCAGGGGCGGGGGCGAGGGTTGTGCGAACCTGGTCGCGGGCAAATCTAGAAGCGCCCGTGCTAAGGCGCGTTGGGGGCGTGGGAGAGAGTGTGCAGAGCGTCGCTACGGAGAGAGCTAGTGTGCTTCATTCGGGGCACACAGAATGCCCGCTTTCTACTGCGGTCCAAAGGGAAGACCACGGGGAAAGAACAGGAATTTATGGCTTAAGGCGTTAAAAAATGTGCAATTAAGTGTGCAAGCCATGAATGGAATAAGGAAATGGAGTTGTTCAGTCTAAGCGGGGCGGGAGGGTCGCATCTGGGAAGGCGCCGCAGAGCAGGGTGGGGCAGAGGGCCCTCATGGAAGGCCCCACAGTTCCTTTTGTAAAAGTGGGAGGCTTTCCCCCAAGTCTCCGCTCCTCTCCTTCGCTGGGACTAGGTGAGGTAGCAACCTTGCCCCCATGGCCTCCTCCTCCGAGAAGCCCTCACCCACTAGCCCCAACGCAGGGGCCTCAGCCCTTGCACACAGCCCAGGTCTGACCCAGCCTCTTTCCGCCTGGCCTTTCCTCTGTCTGGGGTCAAAGTCTGTCTTCCTGGCTGTGAGTCTGTCTCCCACGGCCCCTGCTTGACTCACTGCTGTTTTCCTTTCCCCGCAGGCCGAGCTCAGCTGGGGACTTGGGAACCAGGCAATCCATGTTTGTGGCATTCAGGAATTAAATATGAGAGTTCAAGGCATGGCTGGGTGTGGTCCCTGGTGGCGACTTCGGGAATGGCACTCTTGTCCCATTCCCGGGATCTGAATTCCCAAGCCTGCCAGAGACAGATAGAGACCGGCGGCCCAGCCCCCAGAGTTTTGCCGGTTTTACTGTAGAAGGAAGCAAGTAAGGTCTGGGTGAGGAGGGAAGCAATGCCATGCCCAGGGGTTGAAAGGAAGCCAGTTTCCTGGTACAAGGGAGCAAACTCTGCAAGGTTGGGTAAAGACATGGAACCAGGGACTACTGAGGGTCACCTTCAAATGAATAACCTGGGGCTTCAAAGGCATCCTACCTCAAGGTTAGAAGTTGTCATTTCTGTCCTTTGAATGGTTTCATTCAGTGGTGTCCGACTCTTTGCGACCCCATGGACTATACAGTCCATGAAATTCTCCAGGCCAGAATACTGGAGTGGGTAGCCTTTCCCTTCTCCAGGGAATCTTCCCGACCCAGGAGTGGAACCGGGATCTCCTGCATTTGCAGGCAGATTCTGTATCAACTGAGCTATCAGAGAAGCCCATATTCTGTCCTTTAAGGAGGAAGAAACTAACTCTTTACCCCTCTTTACAGGACTAACTTTCCTCACCAGCCCTCACCTTACACCCACGCTTTGAGGTGCTCCATCCCGGGGAGGGCTGACTCAGCACCATGCCCTCGGAGGGGTTGTCTGTCTCCTTCTCCCTGGGGTTGGCCTTCTAGCCTCCTTCCCTACTGGGGTTTTCTTTCAGTTGTCCCTGTCTTGGTCCTGGCCATCTAGCTAGCTGCACTCGCTCCCCTGCAAATCTTCCCTAATGACATGCGCACATTTGACTGGCTCCTCTCAGCTCTCCCTGAGCCCCTGTATAATGGCGCCTGGAGTGATGAGGCTGAGACACCCCTGCAGAGGAAGCCTGGAGCTGTTTGGGGCTAGCACAGCCTTTCCCCAGCTCCTGAGCAAGTTTGTTGTCTCTCCCTATCCCCGACCTGATCACAAGTGCTATGGGGTACTCCTTAGTCACACTGGCAAACACTGAAATCTCAGAAGCAGTGACAATGTATTTTCAGTGTCTCCATTAAAAAAAATAAATTATTTTCATTTATTTGACTGCACTGGGTGATTGCAGCACATAGGATCTTTAATCTTCATTGTGGCACGAAGGATGTTTAGTTGTGGCACGTGAACTCTTGGTTGCAGCATGTGGAATCTAGTTCCTGACCAGGGATTGAATCTAGGCCCCGTGCATTGAGAGCTTAAAATCGTAGCCACTGGACCACCAGGGAAGTGCCAGTTTTTCTCTCCTTTTGCCAGAAACTCCTGGCTGCGGGTCAGCAGGTCTGATGCCAAGCCGGGTTTAGTCATGAACTTTGTTAGAATATGTGGCATAAATCGTATTCCCTAATATCTTACAGAAAAAAAAGCTGAATGAAATTTTTGGCCAACCCAATATGACATACAGGCGTGAGTGTGACCCTGGCTGCTGTTTAGAACCACGTGGTGAGCTTTCAATGTTTCCTGATTTCCAAGCCCCAGCCCAGTCCAGTCAAGTCAGCATCTCCACCAACAGGGACCTGCGTATCAGGTATCAGTAAAGGTCCCAGGTAATTTCTAAAGAGCAGGCATTGCCAGTCTAGAGGTAGTCATGAGGGTGAGGTGGTCAGTCAGAATTTTATCAGAAAGGTCACATTTCTGAGGACACTCAGCTATCCAGTGGTATGCAGGTCAGAGTTAAATAACTAGCTCTCTGGTAGGGGGTGAGGAGGGGGACTCTGTTGCCACTCTCCATGGTGTAAATACTCCCACCATGTCTGAGATGTGCACAGTCACACCCAAACAGCTCAACGCAGCCCCACAGCTTTCCGTATCTCAATATTGATTAGCATAGGGAGTGCCATAATGAATGCATCAGTGAAACTCATGGCTTATTAATTAGCACAACAGGTGTTAGAAATGAGCTATTCTTTGATGAACTTACTGCCAGCTTACCTCAGAGATATTTCATGTTGAGGGTTCCAATATTGCAAGAAAGTGAGTGACATGAATTTCTGTTTCTCAGTGCATATAAAAGATAGGTTTATACCATTGTCTATTAAGAGTGCAGTAGCATTATGTCTAAAAACGCAATGTCTATGCCTAATTTAAAAATACTTTATTGCTAAAGAATGCTAATCATCACCTGAACCTTCATCAAGTTGTAATCTTTTTGCAATAGTAACATCAAAGATCACTGATCACCATAACAAATAAGGGAAAAATTTGAACTACTGTGACAGTTACCAAAATGTGACAGAGACATGTAGTGAGCAAATGCTGCTGGACTTGACACAGGGCTCCCACCAACCAATTTGTAAAAAATGCGGTATCTTCCAAATGCCATAAAGTGAAGTGCAACAAAACAAGGTGTGCCTGTCGCATTCAAGATGTATGGGTTGGCTAAAATGACTGAGGGCACTACTGATTCTTTCTTCAGAGTAAAAAAATCTTACTTAAGGGTGATGCACTGGGCTAAACCCTTGAGGCATCCCAAATCCTGAGGGATTCTGGTTGCCTAATATGACCATCTAGCTAACTGAATCCTGCCTCTAGAATATTGTATTTTTTTTTAAGAGATTGAGTCTTTTTTTACATTTTTAATTTTATTTATTTAGGCTGAACTGGGTCTTCATTGCGGCATGCCGGCTGTTTGTCGCAGTACTCAGACTTCTCTTCCTTGTGATACGAGTGCCTAGTTGCAGGGTGTGGGATCTAGTTCCCTGACCAGGGATCGAACCCAGGCCCCCTGCATTGGGAGCATGGAGTCTAGCCACTGGACCACCAGAGAAGTCCCTGTTGTATCTGTCTTGATTGGACTCTTCATGCAAGGTGATACAGGGAACTGGGGCTTCACTGACTTCACATAACACATTGTATGAACTGGCCTTGTGGCTCCTTGCTAGTAAATGCTTGCTGTATGCTTACATGGGTAGCAGAATTTGTTCTGATACCTAATTCATGATAACCTGGCAGGGAGATTGTAGGGGGAAAATAACTAACCTCACCTTTAGTGGCTACTACTGCCTATGAAAAAGAAACCTACCGATTATGCACAACCAGCCTGGCTGGCATAAGTTGGCATCCATTCCTCTGTTTCCCCCCTCTGTGAAACCATCAGTTTGGACTGTTTCTCTTCTAGTTCCAACAATCTTAGCTATAGTCCTCACAGACAAATCAGTCAGCAAATAAACACTGAGCTTCTCCTGTGACTCAAGCCCTGCCCAGGGCTCTGGGGATATAGCTATAAACAAGCCAGACAACAGCATCTCTTCTCTTCTACTGAGGCGTTGTGGGGGTGGGGAGTGGGGTGGGGATATCCAACATGTATGACCACTAATACAAGAAAAAGATAATTTCAGGTACTGACAAGTGCTGAAGATGCAGGAGAAGACCTTCTGAGTGGGAGAAGCAACAGGTACGAAGGCCATGAGAGAAGCTGCAGTTTTGAGAAGATCCATGTGGCTTGTGCAAGGACCTCAGGAGAATATAATAGAATGGGGAGAGATCAGAGGCGTGGGAAGAAACCTCACAACTTTTGTAAACAGTTTAGATTTATTTCCAGGTTTAGAAAGGACCATGGGTATTGTGTTTAGCAGGGACATGATACTGAATCTGATTTAAACTTTAGAAGGTTGCAACTGGGACTTTCCTGGCAGTCCGGTGGTTAAAACTCCGAGTTTCCATTCAGGGGGGCACAGGTTTGATCCTTGGTCAGGGAACTAGGATCCCACATGCCACACAACCGAAAAAAAAGAAGACAGTTTCAGCATGGAGGAGAGACGGGAGGGGGCCAGGGCTAGGGGTGAGGAAGGCTGGTTAGGGAGACTTTGCACAGGATCAGTGTGAAGGGCTGTGGACTAGTGGTGCACACTGGGAATGGTGACAGGTAGCTGGGGATGTATCCTGGAGACAGAGCCACCAGGGTTTACTGACAGATTGAGTGTGGAATGTGAGGAAGAGAGAAATCAAGATACTCTGAAGTGTTTTTGCTTTGAGCAACCAGGTAAAGTTTGCTCCCATTTCCAAACGTGAGGGATGTTACGAAGAATGCCGCTGCTGGGGGGCGGGGTGAGGGGTATGTGGGTCAAAAATCAATTACTTTGGCCATTTAATTTTTTGAGATACCTTCTTAAAACCCAGGTAGAATTGTCCAGGGAACTCAGAAGTGAGGCTTAAGTTAGATGATATAAGTTTGAGAGTCATCAGATCGATTTAAGTCATTCCTCCAGTTCTTCCCCTAAAGTACTGCACATCTGAGTCTATTTATTTCTTCTGGAGGAGGGACTTTTGCTGTCCTTCAGGTTTTCCTTGACTCTTTTGGGGGCCATCTCATGGCTCAGAATTTAGGCCACTTTTCCTTCCCATGCCATCTTAACTCTCAAGGATCTCCGTTTATTCCCGACCAGTTATTTATTAAGCATCAGGCCCTGATGCTTTCACATTAAGCATCAGGGCCTTCACACAACTACCTCTTAATTTCTCACCACCCATAGAATTTAATTTGATGAATCCCACTTTACAGATGAAGGATGAAGGAAACTGAGGTTCAAAGAAGTAAACTGATTTTTCTCCAGTGGGAAGTCCAAATGCTCTATGAGCCGGCAAATGATGTGCTTTCTAACGAATGCAGATGTGGCCCAGCTGCGCTAGAGTAAAATGAGTTAACTCTGTGGCTTAAAAAGGAACTAGAAATAACACACCATAGCTCAGATATTGAGTTCAATACTGGTTAGAGTTGCAACTCTCCGTAGCATTATTGTGCATTACTGCAAGATAGTAGTTCTGTGAGATAAGTGTTTTGTTAAAAAGGATCTATCAAATAAGTCTGGGAAATGCTGAAGGACTGTTTCAAAGCCTTTACCATGAGAACAGATATTGTTTCTCTGCAGGAAGAAAGAGGGGGATGCAGCTTTTCTCAACTGTATTTGACTGCACACCTCTATCTTCCCCCAGACACCAGCTTTAACATCTCAAACACTAGTATCTGTCAGTGGTTTGTGGGACTTTTAAAACTGGGACAGTCCCAAGAAATAACAGTCCACCTGGGACTGGAGGGGCTTGGGTGCTAAAACTAGGAAGGACCAGTGCAAAAGCAGGACAACTGGTCATCTTATTTCTTTCCATCCTTTCCATCATTTCACAGATGTTCAGAGGGGTGTAGCCAGTGCAAGAGAGCTTCAGACTGTGCCCCCCAAAGTCAGAGAAAGAGGAAGGGAACACTCAGGGGACAGGACCAGTGTCTTCAGGTTCTGGAGGCTGTCATGAGAGGAAAGGGGAAAGTTCATTCTAAGGGATCCCTTGGGACAGGGACCAAGGAGACACGCTGAGAATGAGTCAAGTTCCCTGAAGCAGCACAGCTTTGAGAAAAACAGTGATTCAAGAATGGGGGGTTGGGGTAGGGGCAGGGTTACATGCCAGCCCTCAGTTCAATTCAGTTCAGTCCCTCAGTCATGTCCGACTCTTTGCGACCCCATGAATCGCAGCACACCAGGCCTCCCTGTCCATCACCAACTCCCAGAGTTCACTCAGACTCACATCTATCGAGTCAGTGATGCCATCCAGCCATCTCATCCTCTGTCGTCCCCTTCTCCTCCTGCCCCCAATCCCTCCCAGCATCAGAGTCTTTTCCAATGACTCAACTCTTCGCATGAGGTGGCCAAAGTACTTAAGTTTCAGCTTTAGCATCATTCCTTCCAAAGAAATCCCAGGGTTGATCTCCTTCAGACTGGACTGGTTGGATCTCCTTGCAGTCCAAGGGACTCTCAAGAGTCTTCTCCAACACCACAGTTCAAAAGCATCAATTCTTCGGCGCTCAGCCTTCTTCACAGTCCAACTCTCACATCCATATGTAACTACTGGAAAAACCATAGCCTTGACTAGACGGACCTTAGTCAGCAAAGTAATGTCTCTGCTTTTGAATATGCTATCTAGGTTGGTCATAACTTTTCTTCCAAGGAGTAAACGTCCTTTAATTTCATGGCTACATGCCAGCCCTACCACACGCCAATCAACTCTGAATGAGGCTCTGGGAACCCGAGTTACCCTCTTGGGACACCAATGCCATCTGTGAAATGGGACCCTACAAGGTAACCAAATGAAATTATCGAGCATTGTACTTAGAACAAAGCTGGTCCTAAAGAACTGAGTCAGATCTGCCCACAGCTGGCCCAGTCCACTGGGGACCAGTAGATATGGTGGGTGGTGGGACCGACCTCACAGACTTTCCCTTCCCTCACAGCCTGGGTGCTGACCCTGTGCCTGGCATTGACCCTCCCAGGGCATTTATCCTCTGCCTGGTTTTCTCCTTCAAACTTTTTGGAGCCACCTGTCAGCACTGGGAGGCAGGCTGACTCCGTGTTTGTGTGCCTGATTACAAATGAGAAAAGAGGGTGGTTAGGACATCAACCCCATCCCCACAGACCAGAGAGGAAATTAGCAGTAAATCAAGTCTAACAGTCATGATTCAGGGAGTGGCCAAGCTGGGAGGATCTTCAGAGATCATTCGGTCCACCTCTCTCATAAATGAACAGAGGAACTCAAGCTAAAAGAAGCCAGCATCCTGCTCACAGTTGTCTATTTACACCTAATGTCCTTTTCTATATGTGTTATATTGCACAATAAAAGAAAAATGTTTTTTGAAAAGAAAACAGTTTTTAAATATGCATATCCTCTATGATTAGTGAAGTCAAGTGTAGTTTTACATGTTGATCAGTCATTTGTAGTTTTACAAATTTTCTGATTTTATCTTCTGTATATTTTTTCTTTGGCTGCGCTGTGAAGCATGTGGGATCTCAGTTCCCATACCAGGGATCCAACCCATGCCTCCTGCAATGGGAGCACAGAGTCTTGATCATTGAACCACCAGGGAAGTCCCCTTTTCCCCTTTGTACATTTTAAAATTAACTAATAGATTCCTTTAAGTAGGCAATGCCAAGGGCTGACAGACTGGGGAAATGCCATTCCCACCTCTTCTTCCCATAGGGGAGAGGCCCTTCTGGAGAAGACTCCAGGCTGGCCTCTCAGACAGAGGAAGGGTCTCGGAGCTGGCCACCTGCAGGGGTTGACCTCACTGGGGCCCGGCCGGGAATTCTGGGAAAGCAGCCTGGGTACACTGGTGCTGGGCCAGGGCTGTGTGACTCACTGGGAGTGGCGGGCACCCGGGCATCAGGGCTGCAGCAGTGGTTCCACCTGTCATGTGGAAGAGCAGGGCAGCTGCTTCTGGAAGACTGGGTGCTGCTGGGGGAGGGGAGCCTCAGAGGAGGTGGCTGGGCCCCCAGTGCAGTCAGAAGGTACCAAGATTGGGCCTTGGGGAACACAGAACTGGGGTCTGAACCTGATCCGGTAGCTACTGAGGAAGGGATGTAAGGCTTTTACACTCAGAAAACATTCATGGACTTGCTGATCTATGTCAGGAAGATTTACAAGCCACAGCATCCTGCCCTGTGCTGGTTGCTAGGGGACCCCCAGCAAGGGTAGGCCTAAGGGCAGACCAACCAGTTTAGAGCTGACACAGTGCTTTCACCCACATATTAGAGCCCTCACCTAGATTTACTTGGCTATCACCCTCCTTCCCCATGGTTGTTGGCACCATGAAGCAAGGACCACCTCACCAATTGGTATCTGAGGGCCTGGTAGGATGTTGGACACACATAGCTGCTCATTAAACATGGACACCACAGATTGGCTGTCCCTGGCCACGTGAGCCAGCTCTGCCTGCAGCTTCGTTCAGACTGCAGGTTCCGCCCTGCCCTGGGGCTTCCACCAGAAACCTAGTCCCACAGACATTTAATGTAAAACTTGTCCTGGGAGGAGCCAGTTCCCTTCTCCCAGACTTGCAGACTCCTAAGGCCTACATTTCCCTGTAGGCCGTTTCAACTTCCTCTTTCCTGTTTGCTGAGCAATTTGCGTCAGCCACGGCTCCTACTCTCTGTCTTACGTTCCCAAGTCCCTCTCTGTCTGGCTCAGAGAAAATAAAAGGCTTTCCATTAGCAAAACTCCATTTTCTGTTACAAACGTGTTGACTGAGGGATTTTTTCCTTTTCCATGGGTCATCAGAATAGCCTTGGGTGAGAAACTAGACAAGATAATTCTTGCTTTATTCATGAGGAGTGTGTGCCCAAAGGCACGCAGCCCTACAGGCTCCTCGCAGGCTAGGGCTGGTTTCCGCTTCCTGCTGAGCCTCCTCAATTGTCCCCCCAAACACTGGAGCAAAGCGGGCTTCCTCTCTGCCTCCAGCAAATGACCCCAAACCTTCACAAGAACTGCAGAGAAAGCAGGCTAGTCTGACTTCTGGAGGGTCAAGTAAGTAGAGGCTGGGGAAAGAACACTGAAAATTTAGGCTGCTAAATACTAGTTAGTTCAGTATGTCTTAGGAACCTGTGTTTAAAATCAGCTGGGGTGGAGGGAGTCATGGAATTCTTCTAGTAAAGGATCTAATCCTCTTCTCTTTTTATTTTCATGTGAAGCCAAAACAACTGCCCCTAGAACATCCTCCAATTCAACACTGCTTATAATTTTTTTTTTTTTGGCCACACCCAGTGGCTTGTGGGATCTTAGTTCCCCAACCAGGGCTTGAACTCCAACTGTGGCAGTGAAAGCACCGAGCCCTAACCACTGGACTGCCAGGGAATTCCCCTGCTTAAACAACTTTTTATAACATGATGCAGAACTGTATTTTACATTACAGTCCAGTGTACAAAACACACAACTCAGCAAAAGCCGCATGAAACAAAGTCACCTTTGCCACAGGATGCATTCCTGTATTTTCTATGGTCTCCCTTTAAACACTAGTCATCACCCACTGTTTGAAATCACTAATTCAAACTGCTGACCAAATGCCTCCGGAGAAGTCCTACCAGGCCTGTTTCAGCAAACAGGTAAGTTACACCTGGATTTATTATAACATTTGTTTATACAGAGACTACCCAGGTATTAAGCAAAAGCATAACCCATACAAACTTGGCTCAAGTGAATCCTGAGATTGCCTTGATTGAGCACTGAGTGCATAGCCCCTCCCCCTGCCTGCCACTCACTCTCTGGGTGAAATAACCAGGAAGGCAGGAAACAGCATCTAAGGCCACAGGGAGCCCCTACATCTCCAAGAACAAGAGAAGGTCTGGGGCCCCAGCCTCCGGAGCCACAGCTCAAGGACCAGTGGTGGGAAAAAAGGCACAGCTCCTTTTGGCACCAGGTAGAAAGGAACTCCTGGTTCCCAGAGGTGAACCCCCGCGCCGCCCCCCGCCCCCGCCCGCCCCGCGCAGTAGACCCCTAACTCTTCTCAGGAAGCAGGCTGCTTCTGCCTTCCAGCTGTGTGTGGTCCTGGAGGGCCTACTCCACCCAGCTGACCACCATGGGCCAGAGGGGAACTGCACTGGAGGACTGGTGGATCCCAGGCGGCCAGTGAACATCTGAGGATGCCTCGGGTGGACAGCGGTGGAGGAATGACTGTTTGCCAGACCCTTGCTTTGCCAAAGGCCCAGGAGAGCAGAAAGGGCTGTGTCTTCCACCACTTGTTGGTTTGGCCCCGCTCTGGACACGTCAACAGCCTGACCCCTAGGGGGACCAAGGGGAAAAAATATAAGCAAGTGAAAAATCACACTTGCTTAAAAGGACTCAGTAACAAAGGGAGGAAGCCCTAGGTGAACCTGTAAATTAGAACTAGCAAGACAGACAGAAGAGGACTTCAAAGAAAGAAAAAGGGGTCACGGAAAGATGTAGTTGGAGCACAGACAAAAAGATTCCTGCAAACTAAAAAGTATGAATTTCAAATATAACAATCCAATAGAGACAGTTTGTGCTGCAAATTGAGTCAATGGTCTGAAAGGCAGAGAAAGAAGTATCTCAGAATTCAGAGGAAAAACACAAAGAGGTGGATTAGAAGAAAAAGATAAAGAGATGTGGAGGCCAGGTCCAGGACGAATGTGGTAGATGCTGCTGCTGACTAACTCAACCCTGTTCCCAACCTCCTCCTTTCTACTCTGACTTCACTGTGGAGGCTGGACACGTGAAATATACTTATTACCAGCTTCCCTTGCTTTAGACTGTTCTGGTTCATAGACATCCAGAAAGATTCTTTGTCTTTTCTGATATAATTAGTGTTAGGTAGGTAGAACAGGGAAAAAGAGTCCAAAATGGCGGTGGCTACAGACAAGGAAGGGAAAAGCCCGTGAAAATGAAACAAACGAAGGTCCGAGGACCGGAATGAGGACCTCAAGTAAAACAAACAACACTCCTGGCTGGCCCAATTTACATAGGACAGGCCCAGGGGGAGATAAACATATAAATAGAAGAGTCAAAGCTAGCTCTTTCTCCCTCTCTCCCCCTTCTCCTTGTGTCTTTAGATCGACGTGCTCTCACGCCTCAAAGATGGACTTTCCTGCTATCTTCTAAATAAAATAGAGCTGTAACACTGATTTGTCTAAGAGCTATAACATGGTCTATCCAAGACTGAGAGCTGTGACTCACCGAGGGGGCTTTAACGTCCGTCACTCCAAATCTTTGTTGTGACAAGACAAAGAATCGAGGAACATACACTCGCGTGACATCTATGGTGCCGTGACTCGGAGATAACCTGGCTGAAACAATCTTCGCGTGGAAGAGGCCAAGCACAGCCGGAGCCCAACTCAGCGAAGCTCCCGCAGTAGAAGCGGAACGCGAAGAAAATCCAGCGCAGGGAAGGCCCATCGTGCTGGAAACCGGGACAGCGGAAAGCCCACGTGGCCCAGTCTCAGATCCCAGAAGACCTACAGTTAAGGTAGGAGGTCCTCGCTCCTCTGGCTGGAGGGACATGCCTAACGAAATCTTAATTCCTTTACAACCTCTCGTTTCTTGTTTCCTCGAACCTCCCACGAACAGGTGGGCGGCAGGGGGCACAATTGAGGGACTCTGGAGAGGCTACTCCTCAGTATGTCCCAAAGGCGCTATCTGCTGAGCCCCAGTAGCTGTTACACAAGCCGGTGGGGGTTCTTCTGTCCTTTCTCTTCTCTGTGCCAAGGATCAGACCAAAGAAACGGTGAGCACCGGTCAGATATTTAGCAAATTTTCCGGTGGGCTATGAATGGGATTCCTTGGCACGTTTTTCCCACTGCTTTTTCCTCCTGTCCTTCAGCTCTTTCCCGGGACTCAAGCCCGGCCAAAACTAATAAAGTTCAGGCTCTGAGGTCTCATTACAAAAATTCATTGAGAGTCAAAGCGATAGATAAGAGGTAGATTTGTTAAGATTCAGAAAAAAGCACTGCATTCTACAGGGTACTGGCCATTGAATGCGGCCTGGCTCGGTTTTGCTAGAGGGGTAAATTCATATGCTAATGAGTGTGAGGATCATCCCAGCCATTGGGGAACCACCCACTCCTCCGTCTCTTTCACAGTGCCTTGGAGCTGTCCTGCCACCTCTGGTGTGTCTGTTGGTTTATAGATTGGAGATTAAGGTTTACTTGAATTTGACTTGTCATCTTAGACCCAATTGATTTTAATTGGTTTACATTATACCCTTGTGCTATGTCATTCTTTCAAAGGTTGTGCTCTGCCCCCTCCCCTCCTGTTTCATGCTCTTTTCCTGAGCCCCATCCAGACCCACAAGGTTGCCTCTACAATCTTCTGGAGAAACAACCAGAAAATAACTGGTCTTGGGAGCGAAATACTCTATAATATCCAACCCCCTAATCCTACCCAGCACTGGTCACGCTGGAGACCTGGGGACGCCCAAACTCCAGTCCGGGGGTCCCAGGAGGTCATCACGCCTTGACCTGCCTAGGGATCTGGTCCTCGAAAGGTCGTCACGCCTCAACCTGCTCGGGGATCCGCTAGTCCCAGGGGTCCCAGGAGGTCATCACGCCTCGACCTGCACAGGGACCCAATCTCAGGAGGCTGTCATGCCTCAGCCTGCCTGGAGATCTGCACCCTGACCTGGGGACGCCTGGCCCTCAGGTTGCAACAGTTCTGGGTAAGATAAGCTTCAAAAAGACTAACCCCTAAGGAAGTCCACCCATAAAAATTGAAAGAGATCCCCTATGTCCAAATTTTCTTCCGACTAAGGGATATGAAGGAACTCTGTCTTAAATATGGGATTGTTGTACACCCTAAAAGTGAGCCCACTAGGCAAATGGTGTTAGGCACAGGCAACCAAGAGAAGGAACCCCCTTGTGAAGGCTCACCACCCACAGCTCCCGAGTTGCCTGGTGCTCCTTCCTTGTATCCAAACGTGCCCTCATATCCGGGAGCACCCCCTTCACAAAAGCCAGCTCGAGTATGTCCTTTAGTTGAAACTGGAGGAGAATTCGGACCAACCCGGTTCCGTAAGCCCTTCTCCCTCTTAGAACTAAGACAAATCAAACAAGACCTGGGAAGCTATACAGATGACCCAGGCAAATATATAGATACATTCCAACATATTACCTTGGCCTTTGACTTGACGTGGAAAGACATCATGGTCATATTTAGTCAAACTTTATCTGACCCTGAACATACTAGGGTCTTAAAGGAGGCCCGGAGGTATGCAACAGGGCTTCACATGTCCAGTGATAGACACCCAGTAGGGGAAACTGCGGTCCCCTCCTCCGATCCTAATTGGAATTATAATGACCCTGAGCACATCTGGGAAAGAGATCATTTTCTAATCTGTGTGAAGACAGGACTGAAAGCAGCCCAACAAAAAGTAATTAGCTATGCCCAGGTCTCAGCAATAACTCAGGAGCCCAATGAGAACCCCATTGCCTTTCTGGAAAGTCCAAAAGAGGCACTCCAAAAGTTTACCAATCTGGACTTAAACTCTTACGAGGAACAGGTGATTTTAAAGGACAAATTCCTGTCCCAGTGTGCATCAGATATCAGAATTAAGTTACAACAGCTACAACAGCAGGACCCCGCTGCCTCTTTAAGTGAGATCAGACAGCCACCAATACCTTTTATAACAGAACAGGAAAAGGAGGCCAAGGCCCAGGAGAAGGAGAGAAAGAAAGAGACAAGGCATGCCCAGATACTGGCCGCCCTCCAGGGAAGCCCTATGGCAAATCTTGAGTCCTTGGAGGACAAGGCACAAGACAAATGCCTGATCTGTAGACAGGCGGGGCTTTGGGCCAAAGAGAGTCCAAACCGTGACAAGTCTCCTAAAACGGCTTGCCACAAATGCCATCAACTGGGACACTGGGCGGCACTCTGCCCTCGGGACCCAAGAGCCTCAAGGTTAAGCGCGAAGCCTACCCTCACGATGGTTCAAGAGGACTGAAGCGGCCCGCTCCAGCCAGCCCGCCTGTCACAGATAACCATCACAGGGTTGGAGCCAAGGGTGCAACTGGATGTGGCAGGTAGGTCCGAAAATTCCTTGGTTGACATGGAGGCTACCTACTCTGTCTTGATCTCCTACTCCGGACCCTTCTCCCAAACCTGTACCATTTTGGGTGCTACAGGAAAAGCAACTACTAAAAGATTCACCTGAACACTTCTTTGTTGCTGGAGTGGACAAATATTTTCCCACCAGTTTCTAGTGGTCCCTGAGTGTCCTACTCCCTTATTGGGAAGAGATATACTCACTAAACTGGGAACCACCCTTGTGATGAGAAGTTTTTCAGCCCCTAGAGCCCTGCAGCTCCTGGTTACTACTGAAAAACCCATTACACCTCAATAGAGAGGGACCAAAAACCATGGGAAGACAAAATTAACCCCCAGGTGAGGGACCCGGGGGTTCCTGGACAAGCCCACCAAGCTGAACCAGTCATCATTGTCTTCCGAATTCCCACTCGGTTTCCTAACCGGAAACAATACCCTCTCAAAAGAGGCTTGAGAGGGACTACAGCCTTTAATAAATAAATTCCTTGCTTGTGGGCTATTGGTCCCCACCAGTTCACCATGTAACACCCCAATCCTCTCTAAAGAAAAAAGACGGAACCTGGCGAATGGTTCAAGATCTCCGGATCTTAAGTGAAGCTGTGGTCCCCCTCCATCCCACAGTACCCAATCCCTATGTAATCACGGGAGAATCCCACCCAGTACCAAGTGGTTTACAGTCTTGGACCTCAAAGATGCATTGTTTTGCATACCACTGGCTAAAGAATCCCAATATCTTTTTGCCTTTGAATGGGAGGCCCCAGGAGAAAAACACCAACAGATGACTTGGACAGTATTACCTCACGGGTTCAGAGATAACCCCCACCTGTTTGGACAGGCCCTTAGCCGGGATCTCCTAGATCTGGACCTGGGACCTAATGGGAAAATATTACAATACGTAGATGACCTACTAATAATGCTCTCTAGATGAGAAAAGTGCCCAACAACATGCAATTCAGGTTCTAAACTGCTTAGCAGAAAGAGGATATAAGGTCTCCCGTGCTAAGGCACAGATGGTCGAGACAAAGGTCACTTATCTGGGAGTTCAGATTACACGCGGGTCCAGGAGGCTGTCCTCTGATCGGGTACAAGGAATCCTCCAGTTGCCCTCCCCCACGACTCGAAAACAATTGTGAGCTTTCCTGGGGCTAACTGGATATTGTCGAATCTGGATACTCAACCATGGTCTAATTGCCCAGCCCTTATATGAAAGCTTAAAGGGACGAGATGATTCAATCCCGCTGATGTGGGGAACTCCTCCAAAGAAGGCAGAGGCTACACTTAAACAGGCCTTAACTCAAGCACCTGCCTTGAGGTTGCCAGACCCAGAAAAGGCATTCCAACTTTATGTCCATGAGAGAGAGGGAATAGCCTTGGGAGTGTTAACTCAGAGGTTGGGATCTGAGCCCCAGCCTGTAGCTTACTTATCCAAAAAGCTCGATCCAACTACCCGAGGCTGCCTTCAAAATCTTGCAGCTATTGCAATCATGCTAGAAGATGCTTTAAAACTCTCCTTTGGGGGCAAACTTAACTATTTTTACCAGCCACCAAGTAAAACAACTCCTAAATGGGAGAGGCCATTTATGGATGTCTGATCAAAGAATCCTCAGATATCAAGTAGTTCTGATGGAAAATCCAGGCCTTACTATAGCCCCTTGTGAGCTTCTTAACCCAGCCACCCTCTTGCCTACCCCTGAGGGCTCTCTCCCCTTTCACTCTTGCCTAGAAACCTTGGACCACTGGGCAAAACCCCGAGAGGGATTGTCAGAAGATCCTCTGACCAATCCTGAGGAAACCTGGTGCCCTGATGGAAGCAGCTTTGTCTTGGATGGAAAAAGAAGAGTCGGGTATGCAGTAGTCTCCAATTTTGAGACGATAGAGGCTAAGCCTCTGCCACCAGGTACTTCAGCTCAATTAGCTGAGCTCATAGCCCTGACTCAAGCTTTAGAGCTGGGAAAAGAAAAAAAGAATAGCCATTTACACTGATTCCAAGTATGCCTTTCTGGTGCAACATGCATATGTGGCTATTTGGAAAGAAAGGGGCCACTTGCCCACCCGAGGGTCCCAATCAAATATGGTGATCAGATTCTTCGACTATTGGAGGCAGTCCATCTGCCCACTGAGGTTTCAGTCTCCCACTGTAAAGGACACCAAAAAGGGAGCATGGAAGTGGCATGAGGGAACCAAGCAGCTGATCAGGCAGCTAGGAGAGCAGCATTACAGAACCATGACCTAACAGGGGTTGCCCCCTTAGTTCCACAGACTAATTTGCCAGAAACTCTTTCATATACTGAAGGTGAGACTCTTAAAGCTAAGAGCAAGGGCTTTCAAGAAGATCATATGGGGTGGCTCCAAAAGGAGGGACTCCTTTTTCTGCCTGGGAACCTCCAATGGAAGTTGGTTAACTCCTTACATGGCACTACTCATTTAGGAGAAAAGGCCCTCCAAAGATTATGAGGAAGGTCCTTCAGAGGAACAGGCTGCCAAACAACTGTAAGACAGGTGGTGTTCTCTTGTCCCACTTGCCAATTAAACAACCCCCAAGGAGCTCGAAAACCCCAGCTGGCCCAGCCCATCCAACGACGTGGGACCTACCCAGGAGAGGACTGGCAGATGGACTTCACCCAGATGCCAGTTTCTCAAGGGTATAAATACCTATTAGTCATGATAGATACATTCACAGGATAGATTGAAGGCTTTCCCACCCAGACTGAGAAGGCTGAGGAGGTGGTAAAAAAACTGCTCCATGAAATCATTCCAAGATTTGGTCTGCCCAGGTCATTACAAAGTGACAATGGGACATCATTTACTTCTAAGGTCACCCAAAGGGTCTCAAAAGCATTGGGCATTACTTATTATCTCCATTGTGCCTGGAGGCCTCAATCTTCGGGAAAAGTAGAGCCAATCAATTCTTAAAATCAGCAATAAAAAAAGATAACCCAGGAGACCTCCCTGGGATGGAAGGAGGCTTACCAGTAGCTCTCCTCTGCACCCGCATTGCCCCTAAGGAACAGCTTGGTCTTAGTCCTTATGAGATGCTATATGGGAGACCTTTTGTTTATGTCAGTGACCTCTTCCTAGATCCAGAGGCTCAGACCCTCCAGTCTTATACCATGGCCATTGGGCAATTCGAACAGGATATACGCTTGTGGGGTATAAACCAGGACCCAAAAGATTCTAAAGAGTCACCACTATATGCTCCAGGGACTCAAGTCCTAATTAAAGTCTGGAAAGATGGGTCCCCAAAAGCTCAACTCCAGCCCACATGGAAGGGCCCCTACCCTGTAATACTTTCTACCCACAGCAGTCAAGGTACCACGACATGACACCTGGATTCACTACTCACGAGTCAAGCCATGGAAGAAAACAGAAGAGGACACCCAATACACCTGTGAGCCCCTGGGAGATCTCAGATACCGATTCAGGACTACCAATGAGTGCCATTCTAATGAACACCCCCAAAATCTAGTTTCTGGGGATAAGATTTCTCAAGATAGCTCTAAAGAGCCAACACAGCTTGACAGAGATTGTACTCCAAAACAGACAGAGATAGATCTTCTGATCCCTGAGCAAGGAGGGACTTGAGCCATCCCGGCGATGTGAATTTAAAGTTGACTAATGCCCCTACTCGTCCTTGTTATGCTATACTGATGATTATTCCATGCACTGTCAGCTGTCTAACCCGTTCTGTCTCTGCCCAGGTCAACCAGCTACAACATACAGTGCCAGTTCAACAAAGATGTGAAACTACGGCCGGCCACAGAAAATATCACTCACCCTCAAATGGACACCGCTATAAGGACTCTGAGGCTTGAGACTAGCAAGAGGGGGAGGCCCAATACCCCTCGCCGCCCCAGTTCAGCAGGAAGTAGCCAGAAAGACCTCGACGCCCCTATTCCCAAAGAACTGGGCCTCCCACCTCTTGAGGGGGGAATGTTAGGTAGGGAGAACAGGGAAAAAGAGTCCAAAATGGTGGTGGCTACAGACAAGGAAGGGAAAAGCCCGCAAAAATGAAACAAAAGAAGGTCCGAGGACCAGAGTGAGGACCTCAGGTAAAACAAACAACACTCCTGGCTGGCCCAATTTACACAGGACAGGTCCAGGGAGAGATAAACATAAATAGAAGAGCCAAAGCCAGCTCTGTCTCTCCCGCGCGCTGGGGCGCTCTTCTCCTTGAACAAAAGAACCCAAGTCAGCAGCTGCCTACCCAGAGCCCTGTGGGGTAAGGAAAATAAGCACCTATTTATTCAAGTCATTCTTTACTCAATTGTTCTGCTACATTCTTACATGATGTGAGAAGAAATTAAGAACTTATAGAAGAAAATTTCCCTGTGAAGAAAAACTTGTTTTCAAACTGAAAGAGCTCACTGAGTATCATATTTAAAACCAATACCCTTAGACACCTGATATAAATTTGTCAATTTATACCTGAATTCTACAGAAAAAAAGAGAAAAAACTACAGTCTTACAGCAGAGAGAGCAGCTTCCTTAAAAGACACAAACATCAAGCAAACATTAGAGTTTTCATTTTTAGCTCTTGAATCTGGACACCAGAGAAGCAATGTCAACAGATAATCAAGGAAATAACAAATCAGTTTTAAATACAGGGTGTTTTCCCCAGTCTCAAGTTCCCTGGGTAATTATTAGCCACAACTTGGGAATTTCAAATAGAAAACAGATAAAAACTGGCTTGAAGAGTTCAAAGAACAGACATCTTTACATCTATGTGCCACTTCCTACTCCAGGATATCTTCCCGACCCAGGGGTCAAACCTGTGTGTCTCTTACATTTCCTGCATTGGCAGGTGGATTCTTTACCACTGTGCCACCTAGGAAGCCCCCTTTGTATCTATATCCACATTTAAAGAGAAAATGCTTTTCTTCGTGCTTCAAACACTGTAAACAGATAAATGGCAGAAATCTGGGCAACATTCAGAATCATAAGGTTAATAAAACTGTTGTGAAGATTAGTTGCGTGCATGTGTCCACTCAGTGGGGAAGGAGGTGGTGGTAAGTGGGGGAAGGTGGGGGAAAGACATTTGAAAAAGCAATAGCAACACAATGTGGTAAGTGTCAACATTGGGAAGGAGCAGTTGCTTAGACCTGTGTGTTCAGGGAGGCTTCCAGGAGGCAGCAATGTTGAAGAGAGACCTGCCAGATTAAGTGGACATTGCCCCAATGAAAGGATGTGTAAGAGGGTCTCAGAACAAGGGGAGAGTGGTTCCCAAACTTGACTGCAAACTGGAACCACCTAGGGATCTCTAAAAAGTACTGATGCCTGGCTCCCATCCCATGCCCTCCGTGCTGTGCTAAGTCTCTCAGTCTTGTCCGACTCTTTGTGACCCCATGGACTGTAGCCCACCAGGCTCCTCTGTCCGTGGGGATTCTCCAGGCAAGAATACTGGAGTATTTATTCTGGGTTGCCATGCCCTCCTCCAGGGGATCTTCCCAACCCAGGAATCGAATCCAGGTCTCCCGCATCGTGGGCAGATTCTTCACTGTCTGAACCACCAGGGAAACCCAGGAATACTGGAGTGGGTAGCCCAGCCCTTCTCCAGGGGATCTTCCCGACCCAGGAATTGAATGGGGTCTCCTGCATTGTAGGCAGATTCTTTACCAGCTGAGCCAGCAGGGAGGCACCATGCCCTCCGCCTCCTGCCTTAACTCATCTGAGCTGTGATGTGGCAGCAAGCATTTTCAAAGCTCCCCAGGTGGTTCTAATGAACAGCAAAGTTTGGGAACCACAGACCTACACCAAGCTTGAGGCCAGAGCCTGTGGCTCTCTGTAGATGGAACTAGGAATTGGAGGCAGAGAACAAACTGGGAATGGAGAGAAGTGGATGGGTTAAGATTTAGGATGTAGAGTGGACAGGAGTGAGTGATACTGGGTGGGGAGCAAGTGTAGAAGCTGCTGTCTGTGGTGCCCAGGTTTCAGGCTTGGGTGACTGGGGGCATGAGGTCCGTTTTCTGAGATGCAGAACACAGCAGGAGAAAGGGGGTGCACGCAGGACCGATCTCCTGATTAGAGGTGATGCATGCTTATTACAAAGAGGTTTGGCTTAAAAAATCTTAACCCTGGCCGTGGTTATCATCACCATCTTCCTCATCTGAGTCTGAGAGGCTGCTTGAAGCCCTTGTGCTCACAAGGATTAAAGTAATGATGTCGCCCTCTGGTGCCACTATCTGTATATTACAGGCACTCAGGCGTCAGTTGACACATGCAGGAGATGGACCCAGGACCTGGGCCCAGGTAGGAACTGGGGCTGGAGGTGAGCGATCAGAGATAATCTCTTTTAGTGCTCCGGCTAGTCTCCCAGGGAGCCCCATGCTTGGCCCAACTTGAATAAGGTCTCCATGGGATAAGCCGCTGTCCTTGCAAAGTGCTCACCTCATGGAAGGAGCCTTGAGCAGGGGCTACTGAATGGGGAGTCTGCTGGTGGGAGCTGCAGGCACGGCTCTGCCAGTACTGGCTGTCTGACCTGCAGTGAGCACCTCACCTGGGCATCAGTGTCCTTACCATGACGAGGTGCTCCTGGAGGACTAACAGTGTATCCGTGTTGATGATCACAACAGTGGACAAGACTGACCTCTGCCTCCAAGGAAGAGACAAGTGGCAGTTCTCACGTTCTCCAGAAAGGCTGCCACGTGCCAGTGAGGAGTAAAGTCTCCAGGCAGGCTTCTGGAAGGAGGTAGCATTCCATCCTGGCCCTAAAGTGTCTGTGGCCAGACACCCCACCCTTGGGACATTCAGGAGAAACTTGTCATCTCAGAGAAGGCCTGTGATCGGAGAAGAAAGGGTATGGGCTCTGGAGTCAGACTGACCAGGCTTGACTGATGGTTCCTCCAGCTGCATGACCTTGGGCAAGCTCTTTAACCAGAGAAGGCGATGGCACCCCACTCCAGTACTCTTGCCTGGAAAATCCCATGGACGGAGGAGCCTGGTGGGCTGCAGTCCATGGGGTCGCTGAGGGTGGGACACGACTGAGCGACTTCACTTTCACTTTTCACTTTCATGCATCGGAGAAGGAATGGCAACCCACTCCAGTGTTCTTGCCTGGAGAATCCTAGGGGTGGGGGAGCCTGGTGGGCTGCCGTCTATGGGGTCACACAGAGTTGGACACGACCGACGTGACTTAGCAGCAGCAGCAGCAGCAGCAGAGCATATAATCTCATGTATGAAATGAGGATATAATGAAATGACAACTGCAAACTCTTACTTAGCCCTGTGCACCAGGTACACTTTGCATGTATTAACTAATTTAATCCTATGAGATAACTACCCCCATTTGACAAACAAGGAGGAGGGGGCACAAAGAGGTTATTTCACTGGTTCAGTCCCCAGGCACATGGGCAAATGGTGGGTGGACAGTTACTGCTGTGGCCACAGAGATGACAGTCAATGGATTTTACGGGAACAGGTAAGCTTGTTGGCAGAGCTCAGCCTCCTGGGAAGGTCAGTGTCAAGGAAAGAATTTCAAGAGGCAGAAAGTGACGTTCTCCAGCAAGCATTAAGCACAGAGCATGATGCTCTTACGTGTGACCACATAATGGTACCCTGTGGTCCCTGGGACTTCCCAAATGGAAGGACCATTTGGCTAAGGAAAGGCATGGGCTCTTAGAACTGGCTTCTTCCTACCAGCCTCAGCGAGCCCCACGGTACCAAAACACAGCTGGGTCTTAAAAAAGGAAAACATTTCCTCTCCCAACTGCCCATGTAGCTAAGGGTGGTCATGTGACCTTGTTCCAGTCATGTGATATAAGGGACATCTGCTCAGAGGGTGCTGAAAAAAGAGTTCCCTCCCTAACAAAGGAGAAATGCCTAGAAGGGGAATTCTTTTCCTTCCTGCTCCCTTCCTGGAATGGGAACGCTGTCATGTAAGAAACTGCTACTTGGAGCTGTTGCAGCCATCTAACAGCCAAGAGGCAAAGGTCAAGAAAAAAAAAAAATTCCTAAAGAACTTTGAAACTGTTGCACTGTATAGCGTGGAGTCACTGACCTCCTGACTTCTGGTTATGTGAGAAAATAAGCCCCCATTTGTTTAAGTCACTATTGCTTATAGCAAAAAGTTTTCCACCATTACACCCAAGCTGTTTCAATATATTCATTTGTTTGCCCAATCATTCATCTTATTTAACCAACAAATAGCATCTAGCGTACACAGTGTGTCAATCATAATGGGGGGAAAGGAAGATATGACCATAATCAAGACAGACAGGATTCCTGGCCTCGTGAATTTCTGAGCATGGGTCAGGGTATTAACAAGAAGGAAAGCACAGACATGCTACTGGAGTATAGAACAAAGATAGTCGACCTGTGGAATCATCAGGGAAATTATTGAAGGATAGTGTATCATGAAGGGCTCAGTGCTGTAACAGAGCCTAACATGCAATGCCTTAAATAAGAGAGAAGTTTGTTTTGCTTTGTTTTCTTTTTCATGCAACAACCCTGGGTTTTGCCAGCCATAACACAGGGCTGCCCTCTCTGGAATCAAAATGTCAGCTCCCGTTGTTACCATTTCCCACCCAGTAGGAAGAGGGGAGTGGAAATGGAAAGCAGCCAACTCCTTCTCTAAAGATGAGACCTTCAGAATGGCCATCATCAAAAAGTCTACAAATAACAAATCCTGGGGAGAGTATGGAGAAAATGGAACCCTCCTAAACTGCTGGTGGGAATGTAAATGAGTGCAGTCACTATGGAAAATAGTATAGAGATTCTATTTAGAAAACTAAAAATTGAACTACCATATTATCCAGCAATCCTAGTCCTGGGCATATATCCAGACAAAACTATAATTCAAAAAGATACATGCATTCCTACGTTCATAGCAGCACTATTCGCAATAGCCAAGACATAAAAACAGCCTAAATGTCCATCAACAAATGAATGGATAAAGACGTTGTACAATATACAATGGAATACTACTCAGCCATAAAAAAGGAAGGAAATAATGCCATTTGCAGCAATACGGATGGACCTAGAGAGGCTCATACTAAGTGAAGTAAGGAAGACAGACAAATACCATATGACATCACTTATCAGTAGAACCTAAAATACGGCACAGATGAACCTATATGTGAAACAGAAATAGAATCAGGGACGTAGAGAGAAGACCAGTGGTTGCCAAGGCAGAGACGGGTGGGAGAGGGCTGGACTGGGAGTTTGGGATTAGCAGATGCAAACTAGTATATATAGAATGGATAAATGAGAGAAGTCTAATTGTATAGCACAGGGAATTAAATTCAATATCCTGTGATAAACCAGAACATAAAAATAAGAAGAACATTCATATATGTATAATGAGTCACTTTGCTGTACAGCAGTAATTAGCACAACATGGTAACTCAACTATATCTCAATAAAAAATAAATTAGAAAAAA
Organism: Oryx dammah; assembly: GCF_014754425.2. NCBI lineage: Eukaryota > Metazoa > Chordata > Mammalia > Artiodactyla > Bovidae > Oryx > Oryx dammah. The sequence continues at coordinate 34,039,367 of NW_024070190.1, forward strand.
AAGATGAGGACTTACCTGGTGGTGCTATGGATGAGAATCTGCTTGCTAGTGCAGGGGACACAGGTTCAATCACTGGTTCAGGAAGATTCCACATGCCGTGGAGTAACCAAGCCCGTGGGCCACAACCACTGGCCTGTGGGCCACAACCGTTGAAGCCCACCCACCTAGAGCCTGTGCTCGGCAACAAGAGAAGCCACCGCAGTGAGAATCCCACACACCCCAACTAGAGTGGCCTCCACTCGCCATAACTAGAGAAAGCCTGTACGCAGCAATGAAGGCCCAGGACAACCAAAAATTAATTAGTTGATTAATTAGAATTTAAAAAAAAAAAGCTGTTTGTTAAAAAAAAAAAAACAGATGAGACTTTGAAGTTGTCTGTATACACATATAAATCGCTTCTGTCACATCCTATTGGCCAGATCTTAATCATGTGATCACATCTGGCTTGGAAGGGAGGCTTGGAAATACAATCCATTAGCTGGGAAGCCAGGTGACAATAGGTAACAACAGGGGAGGTTCTATTGCTAAAAGAAGCAAGGGGCAAGTGGTCCTGAGAAAGAATTAGCGGTAAAGGAATCAGGCTATTTTTCTCAACCCAGAGAGCAATGGGGATTAAGCAGGAAGTGCGTGGTCAGATTTGTGTTTTTAAGAGATCACTGTGGCAGAGGATGGAGTGGAGAGGGACAGATAATACAAGGGGTGGTAAGTTCTCTCTGCTCTTCCAGGATTTGGCTCTCCATCTCGGCTGGAAGCTTCATGAAGGTAGAGAGATGATGCTTTCTCCTAACCCCGAGACGATCGCAGGGAGTCTCTCCACTCCCAGTCCAGTTGAGAGCCCCTGCAGGGCCCAGGACTCAGACCTTTCAGCAGAAACCCTGACCCTCTGTCAGCCCCCTTTCCTCATTCGTTCCCCACTCGACAGCACAATTGCCAGTACCAGGGCAGACACCAAGTCCCCTCTGTCTGCAACACCCAGGCTGCCTCCGGGATGACTCCAGTCATCTAACTAGCAACTCCCTCCTAGGCAAGCCTCGCCCACTTCCTCCGAGGCCTGCCATAGATGGGCAGATTTTGCAGAAGCCTGATGTTGGGAAATGAACCCGTTTGGTGTTAAGAGTTTCTGAGCTCTGTGTACACCAGCACCACAGCAGATGTAAACACTCACGGCCTCTCTTCTCTGGCTAGATAAACTTCAGGCTTTTAGGGGGAGGCACCGCCCCATCACACTCACAGTGTTTAAAAAAGGTGTCAGCTGCAGCGCGTGCTCTTGGCAGACTGCAACTCTCCCTTTCCCAGCTGAAGTCCCAGATTCTGGGCCACTGATGCTCAGGCCAGGGGGTGGAGGGCCCAGAGTTATCTTCTAAAGGGGCCATCTTGGGACCCTCTGGTTTGTGGACAAGGCAGGGTAAACTGTGAGGAATAAATCCTAAGATGCTGTGGAAACACTCAGCATCCTCCAAAAGCTCTGCCTGACCTACACAGACATGTTTTTTTAGTTTAAGCTTTAGATTCTGTGAAAATAAGAATGCCACTCCCATCACCCCTGACCAAGTGATGTTCTAAACTTTATTCATTATTTGTTATTCATGTATTCATCTGAGATTTATTGAGCACCTACTGTGTGCCAATGTGCCAGGTTTTACACTGCCCTGCCCACTCAAAGTTCCCTATAATCCCATCACTGCCAATCCCATTAGTTTAAGGTTTTCACATCTATCTATCTATCAAGTATCTCTCTCTCTATTAGACATGTATCTACCTATTATAGATAGATGCTTTCATGGTGGCTCAGATGGTAAAGAATCTGCCTGCAATGTGGGAGATTCAGGTTTGATCCCTGAGTTGGGAAAATCCCCTGAAGAAGGAATGGGAACCCACTCCAGTATTCTTACCTGGAAAATTCCGTGGACAGAGGAGCCTGGCAGGCTACAGGCCATGGGGTCGCAGAGTCAGACACAACTGAGCCACTAAGCTGCAGTATTATAGATAGATAGACAAATAGATGAATATGCAATTTACCATCCCTCACCCCGAGTCATTTTTAATTTGATTCATCATTTTCCTTCAGCCCACATTGAGAGGGTACCTGTGATATGCTCACTGCTCTCCTGGACAAAAGATATAAACTAGACACAGCCCAGGCCCTGAGGAGCTCCCCACCTGTGTGACAAGGAGGTGACCAAGAAGTGGCTTCGTGAGAGTGGAGGCAGGCAAGCCAGTGCAGACTGTGCAGGACGAGGGAAGCCATCAGGAAGCAGCCCCCTTCACAGGCCAGAGGACCTGAGGCCAGCCTACTCCTCTCAGGGGCTCCCCCTCTCTTCTCCAAATGAGGAACTAGATCAGGGCTCCTGTGTCTTTGAATTTCATGGACCAATAAAATATCAAAACACCTAATTGAGGGAACCATACAGCTCATCAGCAAGGTATTCCACTGAGTAAGAAACGTAAAAGGAAACGAAAAACCCGGGAGGCAACTACCATCTGCCATCACCATTATTTCCTGAAAAAAAGGGATATTTTAACCCTCAAAGCAAGAAGGGCATAGTTTCGGAATGAAGGCTGATTTTTCAAATGGGATTCATGCACCCAAATAAACAGCTCACTGTGCTGTCCTCGTCCTCGTCTTGCCCAGCCCAGGTGAACTTCGTGGTGGCCAGATGACCTGCAGCCGCATGTCACCCGTTGAAGCCGTGACCAGGTGGTCCAAGCCCAGCCATAGACATGGTCGGGCAACTGCCAAAGGCATCTCTGGGATACTGTTGAGGGGCACCTGGGCCACAGCACTTCCTGGAACCCCCTTCTTTCTCCCATCCCTTACCCCTGCAGCAGCTCCCACTGTCTCCCCCAAACTCCCTGAAGTACAATTCCTCTCCCATTCTAGTCTTCAGGACTCCAGCTTCAAAACCACAATAGCACAAACCATGAGGGTAACTCTAATGGATCCTTCTAGCTCAGAGTGATCCAACCTGGGGCTGTCCAAGGCCACTGTCTCACCATCACTGCTCAGCCACCCCCTTTGCCCACACCTGCTTCTCTCCCCTCCCTTCCCCAGGGGTTGATCCCATGTGCTCCTTAATAAACATCCTGCACTCTAAAGTCGGAACCAGAGTAGCCTCCCGGGGTACCCAACCTGTGCTGCTGCTCAGCCCATCCAAACAGAACCGATGGGCAGCAATCTCCTCCACTTCCTGGTGGAGGAAACTTCCCATACAAATCCTCAAAGACCAAACTGGAGTCTGGACTTGTGCAGAGGAGCTAAAGGAATTCAGAATGTTTTCCTGTCTTGAGAAAAACCGGCTTTCATGGCCATTGTTTAGTGATGGACTCCACAGGCCAGCTCTGCGCGCCCCTCTGTCCAGGGTGGCCCCCACCCTCTCCTTCTACGAGGCCACCAGTACATAGTTAGAAAGCTACAAGAGCACATGATTTAAGGGGGAAATAAAACTCTTAGATTTAACAGCTCCAAAACATAATCCTCACGTAAACACGAGGTGGTGGGATGCTGGCGAGGAGGAGAAACGGGTACTGTTTGGGGCTTCTCTGATGGGTGACACACGCTTCGGTGTCCTATCCTTGCACTCTGCTTGTACCTGAAACTCAACAAATTCTGACAGCCTGAAGGAGGAGGCAGAACCGCCAACAGAGTAGGTTGCCCCAGCTTACATCCTTATTTCTACACATTCTGCCTCCAAAACCCTGCTCAGTGGAGCATAAGACAAACAAGCCCCGAACTGGAGTGTCTGCGGCTCTCCCGCCAAAAGACATCAGAGGCAGAGGTCGTTCAGCAAAAGGCAGTTGTCCAAACAGAGGATGGTGGCCCAATCCAGACAGGGAACAGGCCTCCCTCTGCCCCATGGCCTGGCCGGGGTGGGAGCCATTGTGTCCTAAGCTGACTCTGGGAGGGCAGGAGGCCCAGGGTCCTACAGTATACACACCCATGGGAAGAGTAGGGGTCCCCGGAAGCTGGCTGGAGTCCAAGGAGACAGCACACTCTTGGCACAGCAGGGCTGCCCATGCTGGTGACTGGGAACCCTCCAAGCGTTAAGGAGGGACATGCCCTGCCCTTCTGAGGCTGCGGGTCTTGATGGTCTACACCCCGACGGGTGTGCACAGGTGCACAAATGTGCATGCGCTTACACATGCCAGTCACACACACATACAGTCACTCAGACAGCAGCTTCAGGCAGTGCCCGACACATCACACAGTCAGTGCGCAAGAGTGGAGTCTGCGGGCCGCCCCTCAGGGTTTTCTGGAGCTCACAGGAGAGGCGGTGAGCCCTGTCCTTGTCCTAAGACAGTGGTTCTCAAAGTGAGGTCCCTGGGCCAGCAGCATTAACATCACCCGAGAACGTGTTGGACATGCTTTGCGTTCCATCTTGGTCACAGAGCCCTGAGCAGGCCCGGGGGCCTCCCACAGGGCTGCGACTCCTTGTCACGCCTTTTATGTGTCAGCTCCTGTGCTAAGCAGACTTAATATACACTATCTCATTTAAAACTCACCAATACACTGTGAGTTGCACACTGTATGGTTCCTATTTTTTTTCAGATGGGGAAACTGAAGTTCGGAAAGGTTTAGGAGTCCTTGCCTGGAGTCCCCAAGGCTCCCAAGCCCGTGCCCCTAGTCACATTCTAGATGTAGCTCCGGCCCCGCTGAATGTAAACACCCTACTGAGGACTGTGCCCTCCATGCCAGGCCCCACCCCTGCCACCCCCTCAACTTTCCCTGGGTCTCTCCCTGCCTCAGCAGCCAGTCCTAAATCTTTCCTCAAGAGATGAAGCCTGGCCATCCACGCAGGAGGTGGGACAAAGGGCGGAGGCAAAGCCCCAGCTCGTGAGAAGACAGCACCTCTGCCAAGGCCCTCGCCCGCCCTGCACTGCACGGCCCCACCCGGAGAGTAGCGGGACGGCCTCCCCGCCTGCACCCCAGCGCCTGGAGAGACAGCCTGCTGCACAACTGACCTGCGGGATCCAGACAGCTGCTTTGCGCACATCTGATCCCTAATGTCTCCTGAACCACATTAGGAGGGACCTGGGTTCGAGTTTATCTCCAGCTTACTACATGACCTGGGCTGGTCCCCACTTGTAATCTGTTTTTCCATTTCTGCAGTGAAGACGCAGGCTGATGATTTAGAAGGATGCCTCTTACTCTGAGACCACGTCTTGGATTCTAGATATCCACGTGACGTTGGAGAAGGCTGGCCAGGACATGGGAATCTGAAGTGCCTAGGGCTCTGGACCCGGCTGTCTGCGCAGCCTAACTCATCTCGTTTTGAGACTTGGGAGTGACCCCCGGCTCCCTGGGCACGCCTGGCTCGGCACCCACTCCTCCTGTTCCCCACACTCAGAGAGGATTTGTGTGCTCCCACGGGGCACGAGGGCCTGGAGGGAGCCAAGGAGCCTTACCCTTTGTCCCAGACTCAGAGGCGGCCATGGGGGCCTGTGTCGTGATGACCGATATCAACATCTCGTCTGGCCTTGACAGCAACGCCACGGGCATCACAGCCTTCTCCATGCCCGGCTGGCAGCTGGCACTGTGGACCGCAGCCTACCTGGCCCTGGTGCTGGTGGCTGTGATGGGTAATGCCACAGTCATCTGGATCATTCTGGCCCATCAGAGGATGCGCACAGTCACCAACTACTTCATCGTCAACCTGGCCCTGGCCGACCTCTGCATGGCTGCCTTCAACGCTGCCTTCAACTTCGTCTACGCCAGCCACAACATCTGGTACTTTGGCCGTGCCTTCTGCTACTTCCAGAACCTCTTCCCCATCACAGCCATGTTCGTCAGTATCTACTCCATGACTGCCATTGCTGCTGACAGGCAAGAAGGGGCAGCGAGGTAGTGGGGCAGTTGGGGGGAGCCGGTTCACTGTGTTGGCTTCAGACAGGGCTGATACCACGCCCACAGTCACACAGCAAGTTAAGTGTAGAACCCAGGGAATTAATTGCCTCCTAACCTGTTCATGATCCTAAACTGCATCTGGAATAGTTTCACAGAGGACTGTGGAACTGAGACGAGAACGGATAAGGTTAGACACGAGAAAAAACTTTGCCCTAGATGGCTGTTCAAGGCTACAGGGGAAGAACAGTGTTTTAGGGACCTTCTGGAGTGTTCTTCTCTGGAGTTGATTTTAGTTTTGGTTTCTTTCTTTTACAAGGAAATTGCTTATTTTGTTTCCTATTCCTAGATAGATGATGTGAGGGGAAAATTAAACACTGCATGCAGTCACCACATAATTATGATGGGGCCAATTACCTCCCAGGTGCTGTATCTCCGGGGCTGCAGACCAAGCCTCTGGAGGGGTTGGGGGGCAGGAGGTTGGAGGAGTGATCAGTCGGCAGATCTGAGTCACCTAAGACTTTTTCATTCACTCAGTAAGTATCTGAGGCACTGTTTCAAGCACTGGGGAATATACACCAGTGGGAAAAGCATGGTCTCATGGAACTTCCGCCTTAAAGCTCAGGTTGGGGGGTGGGTAGTATGGACTGTAGAGGGCAGGGTGGAAGCCAGGAGTCCAGACAGGCAGGAGGCAGTTGACTAGTAACTCAGGAGGGAAGATGGTGGCTCAGGTCAGGATGGTAATAATGGAGACTCGTCCATTCATTTCTTTATTCCTTCTTACGTTCAGTGCCCACTATGTACAGATACTGTTCTGCACATTCAGGTAAAAACAGATAAAGATGCCTGCCCTGGTGAAAATTTAAATAGAAACACAAGACTAAATAAATTATACATTGTATTTTGAGGTCATGAGGGCTATGGGAAAATATTAGGAAGGGGATAGGGGATTCGAGATGCTAGGGTTTGTGTTTTGGCGGGGGGCAGGTAGTATATCAGATATCGTGTCAGGATCAGCGAAAGGGTGGGATTTGAGCTTTGTCTTGTCCTGGCCATGTCTGAAGGTTCAGATTAATCCCAGGGAGGGAGGCTCGGGGGGGTCATCTAGGACGAAGGTCATTTCTTCATATGTAGAGCACTTCCTCCACGGCAGACAGCTGGTGGGCAACTGCTCTGGGCTTTGTGCAGAAGACCCTCCGGCTGTTAGACTTTCTGAACAGAAGAGAGGCTGTGCTGCAGAGGAACTCGGCAGGGCGGAGGCGTAGGACAATGCCCCAGATGGACTGCTGGCGTGGCCACACTGCCCTCTTGTGGCCTTCTGAGAGCATGTCCACACTCAGAAGGAGGTGATGAGGTGGACAGAGGTTTAGGGTGCTAGTGTGCCATGTGTCGACAAGACAGTCCCCAGCCCGGCAGCTCTCTGCAGGTCACCAGCGGGGTGCGGGGAATAGGCTGGAGAGTGTGGGCCTGGACGGGGAAGAGGAGGTGCAGGCTGGTCTGCTGGGAGTGCACCCACGACTCACACCGCCCTCTGCTCACAGGTACATGGCCATCGTCCACCCCTTCCAGCCCCGGCTCTCAGCTCCTGGCACCAGAGCGGTCATTGCTGGCATCTGGCTGGTGGCCCTGGCCCTCGCCTTCCCCCAGTGCTTCTACTCTACCATCACCATGGACGAGGGCGCCACCAAGTGCGTGGTGGCCTGGCCTGAAGACAGCGGTGGCAAGATGCTCCTTCTGTAAGGCCTGGGGGTGAGGGAACGTGGTGCGTGTGCATGCGCCTGTGTGTGCGTGCGTGCACATTCATGGTGTACACATGCGCAGTGTGTAAGCGTGAGTGCACAGGTATCTGTGAGTGAACTGGGGATAATGTGAGCACTGCTGCTGCTAAGTCGCTTCAGTCGTGTCCTTTAGACGGCAGTCCACCAGGCTCCTCTGTCCCTGGGATTCTCCAGGCAAGAATACTGGAGCGGGTTGCCATTTCCTTCTCCAGTGCATGAAAGTGAAAAGTGAAAGGGAAGTCGCTCAGTCGTGTCCGATTCTTGGCGACCCCATGGACTGTAGGTAGGCTCCTCCGTCCATGGGATTTTCCAGGCAAGCGTACTGGAGTGGGGTGCCATCGCCTTCTCCAATGTGAGCACAGGATCAACTAAAAGTGACTCTTAGTGAATGTCAGGTCCAGTCTAAGCACTTTACATACATGAACTCATTTAATTCTCATAACAGTATGAGTATGTATTATTATTATTTCCATTTCTCAGATGAGGAAACCAAAGCACTAAAAAAATTAAGGGCTTAGGACCACACAGCTATTAAGTGGTAAATCAAGGATTTAAATCCAGGCAATCCTGCTTCAGAGCCCAGTCTCCTCAACACTCTTGCTTAAATAAGGGGCATATCAGGGTACTGAAGCAGAAAGAAAGAGCGGATGATGGAGTCTGGGATGTTTTCAGGAGGAGCCTGGAGACAGCCTTGAGTTGAGGCAGGCACCATGGGCTAGGGGATGGGGGCAGAAAGCAGAACTCAGACTCGGTGCAGCTGCTGTGTGACCCTGGATAAGTCCTTTCCTTTTCTGGGCCTCAGTTTGCCTAGTTCTCATGTGGCTTTGTCACCCCCAAGCACCTTGGAAATTCAAAATAGAGGATAAAGAATCAGTTGAGGTTCTGGGGACAGTATTTGGTTGGAATCCTGCTCTGTCCCCTGCTGGCTCAAGGATCCTTTGAGTCACTTAACCTCTCTGAGCCTTTGGCTCTTTCTCTCTAAAGGAGATTCGCAAGAGACCCTTGCTCAGGGGTTGTTGTCAGGCACGTAGTACCGAGCCTGCAGCGGAACCTGTGCCCAGTATGTGGTCGTTTAAACGGGAACAAACGAAAACAAACCCGTCAGACTTCGTCCAAGAAAAGCCTGGCTGCCGCAAGCAGAAGGCTGTACACGCTCTAAGCCCAGAACCGCCAGATCTCGCCGATAATTCAGGCCCCTCGCCGATAATTCAGGCCCCTCCCCGCCCCCGTGACAGCCCTCTCCCAGCGCCGGCCCCTACTTCTCCTCCAGTCCCAGGCACTGGCCAGAAGGCGCCATTCCTCTGAGCAGCCTGTTCCTGGGGACTGCTGTGTTTCGAGGGCAGGCCCTACCACGGGTCTTTGGCCTCACCCTGTACCCCCACGTTCTCAGGATTCAATGCTCGGTGGGCGGTGTCCATGTAGGGACACGCCCCTCTTCCTGGCTCCGGGAAGGGATGGGAGCAGAACATTTCGAGACTGGCCACTGGGAGGCGATGTTTCTCCACCTTAACATGGAGCTTTTCTCCTGGAGGCTCGGAGTAGTAACTCAGGGTACCAACCAGTACCAGGGTACCCCAGTTTTCTGGGGTTGGTGATTTGTGACCCTGATTCAGACGGCGGCAGAAAGCAAGAGGGCAGAGGTGGGCTAGGAGGCTATACTTTGGTGATACTTCGAATTCTGAGAGGATTGGGGCCAAAGCTTGGTTTCTTGTGTGTGAGAATTTATTATTCCTTCTTGGGTTAGGGAGCTTCTGAGGTTTAGACTGGGGGCTCCATCCTTACAGGCTCACATTCTGTGTGTGTGAATCTGATAAAATGACAGATCCCCTCTCCAGGGAAATGAACATACACTTGCAAAATCAAAATGCAAAAAAAAAAAAAGGCAGTCTCAGCTGTGGGAGAAGCCATTCCTGATAATGGCGGGCCCTAGAAGATGGTCCCCAGAGCTCCCTGGCTCTCCCTTCTGGTGGGAACTTAGCCCAGAGTGAATCCCCATCCTGCACCGACCCAAAAAAGAATGAGGCAACAAAGGGGCATCACTCACACTCGGGAAGCATGGTGGAGATCATCTCCATGTTTTACAAACGGGGAAACTGAGACTGAAGGAGAGATCTGATTGCCCAAGGTCACGCTTTAAATTAGAGGCTGGACAAGAACCCAGGTCTTCTGACTCCACAGGGCTGATTCTCAGCGAAAGGGAAATCATTTAGGTGTTAAGTCTGTAGAGCTGTTTCATGTGACACAGACTTCCTGTGCCTCTCTGAGCCTCGGTTCCTCGATCTGGACACTGAGGCAGATGGCTCAGCGGATCCTCAAGGTCTAGCTGTGACCTCACAGTCAAAGGTGACAGGGGCCTGGCACTCGCTGCTCCTCGTCTCCTTACCTGCTCCACAGTAGGATAGATGGGGATCAGGGTGTCTAGGAGGTGCCAGACATTTTGTAATTAGAAAGTTGAATTCTAAACTCAGGTTTTAGGGAAGGTATTTAGGGAAGAACCCATCTGCTCTCCTCCCTCCAGGTGGCAGCCCCTCTTGAAAGGGGCCCAGAAAGGCTGGCACACGTGGAGGAGAGAAGTGGCTTGGGAATGCCTCAGTTTTCCTAGAAGAAGGTCACATGACAGGGCCAGGGGTCTTGGGTCCACTCACCAAATGCTCCTGCCTGGGTCTTGTTGGATCATGACTGCAGCATCACTCAGAAACCAGAAGGGGCAGCATGAATGTCCTTTACCCCAAAGGAAATTAAAGGGCCTCAGCACAGCCCTGGGTATCCGCCATGGGGACTGGATGAGCACCATCAGTGGTGTTCCAGGCCACTTGCTCACAGCAGAAAGTGTGTCTGCTGATGTGAGCCGTGTTCCCAACAATGCTCACAGTCAGGAAGAGGTGATCCGATAGCTTGAACAGTGTGGCCCGTCCTCACTGCCCCATTCCCTGGTAGGCATGCTGGTGCAGGATAGAAACATATCAACTCCAGGAAATCTATTTAGACAGACAGATGCAGATATAGACGATAATCATAATCTATCTAATACATGTGTGTATACACACATATAATGCATGATTCTGGAAGAAAATATTCCAAATCGTTAATAGTGGTGGGGGTGGGATACGTAATTTTACTTCCTCCTTTGTGCTTAATGGGGCTTCCCTGATAGCTCAGCTGGTGAAGAATCTGCCTGCAATGCAGGAGACCCCAGTTCGATTCCTGAGTTGGGAAGATCCCCTGGAGACGGGAAAGGCTACCCACTCCAGTATTCTGGCCTAGAGAATTCCATGGACAGTCCATGGGGTCGCAAAGAGTCGGACACGACTGAGCCACTTTCACTTGTGCTTAATGTCATTATAAATTTTAAACAAATGTATTGGTTAACTTTTTCATTCCTATTTATTTCCTCGTTTGATAACTTGTCTGCCACTTGGAAGGACTCAGAGCTTACACTCGTGTCCCTTTTGCGGCAGGGGAAGCCCTCACTGGGCACATATGCTAGTCGGTTTGCCTTAAAAAAAAAAAAAAAAAAAAATTAAACCAAGGTCTTGGGAGGTGGCCCCGGGGTGGCCTGTCAGGAAAACTCAGGGGCACCGCAAGGTCCTGGGGACTGAGCCCTGGCAGTCGCCAGGTGCCCAGGCCCTTGACTCTCCCTCCAGGTACCATCTCGTAGTGATCGCCCTCATTTACTTCCTGCCTCTCGTGGTGATGTTCGTCGCCTACAGTGTCATCGGACTCACGCTCTGGAGACGCTCTGTCCCGAGGCACCAGGCTCATGGTGCCAACTTGCGCCACCTGCAGGCCAAGAAGAAGGTGAACTCCGGGGCCGGAGGGGGCGGGGTCAGGGCGGAGGGGGCGGGGTCAGGGCGGGGCCGGAAGTTTGGTCACGCCTCGGCATCGGCCATTCTGGGCCCACTCGCGAAAGGGCGCTTCGGAGGGTAGACTCCGCCTATACCTTGCGTTTGTCCCAAGTTTCTGGCCAGAGCCTTCATTCCTGCTTCCCCAGGCCGGCCGACTTGCCTTTGGTCTTTGGGTTGTGACAGACACAGATTGCAGCGAGTGGGGTCTTGCGGACCCATAGCTGGCAGGGTCTCTCCCCAAGGATGGGGTTAGGAGCGAGAGCTCATCCACTCTCCAGGAAGGGGAGCTGCTTTGCTCAAAGAATGATCCAGGACGCCTTTTACAGAAGGTGGCATTGAACTGCCCTTTGAGGAATGAGGACTAAGAAGGAAAGACAGCAGTGTGAACCTAGAGACCAGCCTGAGCAAAAGGCCTCAGGTAGAGGGCCCAGGACTGCCTGGGTAGCAGGTGTTCTGGGGGACTGAGGCTGTGGACGCAGAGGGGACCTGATTATTGAGGGCTTCTCAGGCTGGCATGAGGGGTGCCCCACCCTCACCCTCAGGAAGACTGGTGGGTCTTGGGGCATCCGGGCTGCGGAGTGACCAGAGTGTCTCCTGGCTCAGTTCGTGAAGACCATGGTGCTGGTGGTGGTGACGTTTGCCATCTGCTGGCTGCCCTACCACCTCTACTTCATCCTGGGCACCTTCCAGGAGGACATCTACTGCCACAAGTTCATCCAGCAGGTGTACCTGGCGCTCTTCTGGCTGGCCATGAGCTCCACCATGTACAATCCCATCATCTACTGCTGCCTCAACCACAGGTGAGCCCTCACCCCAGCCCCTCTCCTCAGCCTGGCTCCATCCGGACCCCCCTGCACAGCTTCACCCACCCCCATGGCATTGCCATCCTCACAGGGATCCCCCAGCATAATCCTTGCTTGAGCCCCCGCCCCCTCCCCAAAGCTCTGCCCAGTGCCCAGCCCATAGCTTTCACGACCGCCTGCTCCTGCTCTTTCCTCTGGGGGCTGCACCTGGGACAAGAAGAAGAGAGAAGGGAGGGACAGAGAGATGGAGGGAGGGGCAGAGAGGCAGAAGGACAGCCAGAGAGGGAGGAAGGAAGGAGCCAGGTAAAGGAGGGAGGGACTTGGCTACTTCCCTAGTGGTCCAGTGGTTAAGACTTTGCCTGCCAACGCAGGGGGTGTGGGTTTGATCCCTGGTTGGGGAGCTAAGATCACACGTGCCAATCAGCCAAAAAAAAAAACGAAAACAAAACATAAAGAAGCAATATTGTAAGAAATTCAATAAAGACAGAAAAAAAAAAAAACCAAAAGGAGGGAGGTACTGATGTTTTTAAGAGCTTTCTACATTGAGGAGGCACTGAGGACTGTCTGTGGGCGAGGACAGTGCCAGCCGCAGTGAATGAAGCACTCAGCCTGAGGGCTGGGGCCGCGGCTGGAGGGGAAAGGGGTTGCTCCCTGGAAGATCACAGGAGGGGCTTTCAGGGGCGTGAAATCACCTTGGCAGAGACTGCCAGGGAGGAAGGAGCCCAGTTCTCACTCCCTGCTGCTCCGTACCTCGAGAGAAGCGGAGTCTCACTGAGGACTGGCATGTGCTCTGGAGCATACGCACAGGTGGGAGATGCTGGGCCCCGCGGGAGCCCCAGTGCCCAGGAGTCCTTGTAGAGCAGGCCACTCAGCCTCAGGACGGTGCGGCCGGGTGAGAGTCGGTGAGAGGTGAACACTGAGTCCTGGCCTTAACAAGGCAGTGATGTGCGTGACATGGACCCTGGGCCTCTTTCATCACCTCTCTGCACAGATATCCAGGCCATTCATAAGGCCAATAGAGCCTTTGTTGCTCAGACATCCTAACCACCTGGGACAGGCCAGAAGGAAGTGAGAGACTGACTTTTATCTTTTGAATGTTTAATAGGCGTCAGAACCCTCCACTGTCTCCTGACAGGCAAGTATACCCCATGGACTGTAGCCCACCAGGCTCCTCTGTCCATGGAATTCTCCAGGCAGGAATACTGGAGTGGGTTGCCATTCCCTTCTCCAGGGAGAAACCTGCCTCTGCTGCATTGTGGGCAGATTCTTTACCATCTGAGCCACCAGGGCTACCCATGTAATGGGATGGAGGTGTTATCCTCATTTTACAGATAAAGAAACTGAGTCTCAGAAAGGAAGACTCTCCTAAACTCATACAACAAGAATTCCATGTGTTTCCAAGGTCTGTAATCTCATTCCCACATCACACATTTTTCTCCCATGCAGTTGTAGAAGTGAGAACTTAGAGACAGGGACTGTCACAGCAGGGAGGGCCCCCAGCCTTCTGTGTCTATGCACTGGTACCCAATGACATAGTCCATGGGAGTCAACACCCCAGGGCTCTATGAGTTCCTGAAACAACCTCTGATCGTTCAGGATTTGAAGACACCAGCTCTGCAGTAGGACTGTTCCTTCTGGTGCAATCTTCTTTTCTCTAGAAAATAATCTCCAGTGGCTTTGTGTGCCAGCTCTGTTCCAGGCCCTTTGGGATATGCTGGTGAACAAAACCAGTGATCCCTTTCCTCAGGAAGCTGACCTTCTAGGGGGAGCAGGTGGAGATAGACAATAAGCAAAGCTAATGAGTCAGTGAGTCACAGTGTGTATTAGGTGATAAATCCTATAAAAAAAAGAACTGGGTAAGGGAGGACAGGAAGTAATGGGGGAAGTAATGGGCATAAAGGTTGCAGTTTTACAGGATGGTCAGGGTAGGCCTTACTGAGGGGCCTTTTGAGCAGATTTGAGGACTGAGTGGGCCCTGGTAGCTGTCTGGATAAGAGTTCCAGGCAGAGGGAACACCCAAGGTAAGGGGGAGAAGCGGGGAGAGGATTAGGCAGTTGCAGTAATCCCACCAGGCAAGAGATGGTGGGTTTAGATGCATGAGAAGTGGTCAGAATCTGGAGATTGCTAAGGTAGAGTCAACAGAATTTGATGGAGAGGAAGTCAAGGATGACTCCAGGTTCTCGGGTGGTCAGTTATCAGGAGCTGAGATGAGGAGGACTGTCAGGGGTATGGGAGGAAGAGGATAGGGAGCTCAGGTTGGGACATGCTGAGTGTAGGTATAAGGGACAGTGGTCATGAAGCTCCCATAGTAAAGGCATTTATTGCGCTGCACTGTGGACTCTCTAGAGCTACAGGGGAGGAACCAACGTCAGGTCCGCGCTTCTGCAGCACAGAAGCTTGCGTCTCCTGGGAACAGACCACTCAGTTATCTGCCTCTCTGCACCACACAGGACCTCATCTATTTCTGCTCCTGACAGGACAGTGTCTACCTCCTGCCGGCTCTGTCTCTTTTCTTCCACTCACTCTCTCCTTCCTCTGATCTCTCATTTCCGTGGGGACCCTCTGTGCTGCCATGGGGAGAGCTCACTTAATCTTAAGCAAATGTCCCCAAACTTGGTCGTTCCATGTGGATATTTCCTTTCAAAGCAGTCCCCTTGGAGAGTATCCTTATTCCAGCCAACGCTGCCAAACCCCCAGTTTCTTAAGATTCCTCTTTGCATACTCCTTTAGAAGCCAATTAACAAATCAAACAAGAAAATCTGTTGTGTTATAATTGTACTTGGTTTGTTTTTGTATGTTTGTAATAACAAATGGTCTTGTCCAGCTGAATCACCCACTTCAAACTTGGACTTGGCTCCAGATTACTTCTGGCTGTTTCCAAAACCCCAACCCACTAAAGAACATGTCTCTGAGGTCTTTTTAAAAAACTCTTTATTTTTGGCTGCCCTGGGGTTTTTGCTGTGGAGCACAGGCTCTAGGGGACTCGGGATTCAGTAGTTGTGCTCACGGGCTTAGCTGCACGGGCTTAGCTGCACGGGCATGTGAGGTCTTAGTTCCTGGACCAGGGATTGAATCCTCGTCCCCTGCATCGGCAGGATTCTCAACCACCAGGTAAGTCCTCCAGAGACCCTGAGCTCTTATGAGTGAATTTCTGAAGCAACTTTCCTCTGGACGGGAGATCGGCTCCTGGAGGTGGGGCAGCCACAGGGCAGTTCCCATAACTTGGCCTCACTCCATTTCTCAAGATGACCCTCCACCCCTCAGGTTTCGCTCTGGATTCCGGCTTGCTTTCCGTTGCTGTCCCTGGGTCACGCCAACTGAGGAGGACAAGATGGAGCTGACCCACACTCCATCCCTCTCCACGAGGGTCAACAGGTGTCACACTAAAGAGATTTTTTTCATGTCTGGGGATGTGGCCCCCTCTGAGGCTGTCAACGGGCAGGCTGAAAGCCCCCAGGCTGGAGTGTCTACTGAACCCTGAAGCCTAGTGCCTGGCTGCAGGGAGAGGCTCCGCACCCTTGAGAAGTAGCCAGTCGAAAGGACCACATCTGAAAGTTTGGTCCATGCCTCACCCTTCAGTACATCAATGGGAAGACGAGACAGGGCCAGGAACTCTGGAGTGGGTACTACCTCTCCCTGCTAGCCCTTCAGACAGTTCTTCAGGGGATCCAATAATTCAAAGAAGACAGGGTGAGCTAACACTTATCTAATCCAGGAGTTGCAAGGTTGAATGCCTTCCTGGGGCATACAACATAATGAGTAAATTGAACCTAGTATAAAAGAAAAATTGTAGATATATTGATAAAAGATAACTGGCTTCCAATGTTGGGCCAATAGGGGACTGTGGCAAACTGGAGGGCCTAGGAATCCAAAGGGGACAGTAGCTGATCAGCTCTGGGCAAATGGTGCCATGTGACTGATCCTCTACATCTTTCAAGAGAAGCCAGAAATCCAAATTTATGAAACTTCCAGAATTGTTAAATTTGGCTCACATTTTTACAAATGTTGTACGAACCAAACAAAACACACCCGTGGGCACTCAACCATGACACTGATTTATTATCAGGATAAAGACACAAGGAAAGAAGCTTCTTAATTTTGCAAAGCCCCTAACCTGTGAGCCAATCCAGGGCTTCTCTGCTTTAGCATCTAAGAACCCAGATCCACCCCAGGGGAGATGGTGGTTAAGGGTCAAAAGGAGCCTCAGCTGGGTGGTCTCAAGACAGTGACCTTCACATTGCCTTCCTCTTTCAGTCGCAGAGCTACTTAGCAGGGAGGCTGAGGATGATGGGAGGGATGCCTATACCTCAGCAAGCCCAATACATGTTAAGTGCTTCATAAACAGTGTGTGTGCTCAGTCACTATGTCATGTCCAACTCTTTGTGACCCCACGGACTGTAGCCCACCAGGCTCCTGTCCATGGGATTCTCCAGGCAAGAATACTGGAGTGGGGTGCCGTGTTTTCCTCCAGGGGATCTTCCCCAGGGATCAAACCTGTGTCTCCTGCATTGACAGGCAGATTCTTTACCACTGAGTCACTGGGAAGCCCTGATAAACAGCAGCCGTGACTTTCATTACTACCATGGCAGCCGTCTGACATGAATGCCTCTGCAAGTCAGCAACACAGCCGTCACCCTTACTTCTGCTCAAGAGGCTGGCAGGCAGAGAACACCAGCCGTCCCATCCCCTAGAAAGCTCCAGGCCCAGCCGGGTCCACACCCCACTCTGCCTGCTGACTCACCCTTCCTGCCTCGGGCCCTTCCAGAAGAAGCACATAATGCTGTAAACACACGCCTAGAGTTTAATGTTACCTGTGTTCTGCATAAAATCACTGTGCGGTAGGCACTGGCAGTGCCAATAAAGGGACCCTGGTCTCACCAAACCAAGTGAACATGCAGTCGGTCCTGGGGAAGACCACGCAGAGGTGTGCCCACGGCCAGGGAGACTCACGTGGCACTGCAGTCAGGGCACCAGAATGTGGGCTAATGTGGGGTCTGCTGACCAGCCTGGGGGGAGGAACCCAAAATGGCAGCCACAGAGTGGAAGAGCACCCTCCAGGCTGAGGTGGGACAGGGATGGGAGGGCTGGACAAGGGCCAGTTTCCCATAGAAGGGGTTAGTTTTCAAAGGGGGTGTGTGTGAGGGGGGGCCGCAGGGGGAGAGCACCACAACCCTGCTACCCAGGGCTGCTGCAAGGCTTCACCTACTCAGGGCAGGGGGTCTCTTCATCTGTTGGCCTGGAGTTGGCGGACAGGATGATGAAGGCAGGACCTGCTCGGGAACAGCGGGAGTGGCGGGGGCCAGTGTTGCCCCGTCCTCTCGAGAAACCCAAACAGCCCCTGCAAGCCAAGCGTCTACTTTCTTCCAGCTACAGGTGAGGAAGGCAGGCTATTGGAAGACAAAAGCCTTTATCTTCTGAAAGAGGTCGAGGTGGGGGTGCAGGAATCCCTCCCCAAGGCAGGCCCCTGGGGCTGCAGCAGGGAGCCTGGAGGGCAGGTGCCAGAAGACACGGGGAGAGCACAGAAGTCCTTGAGCCAAAACACAGCCTTCATTTCAACCTCTGCCCCCGACCCAGAAGGCCACAAACCCCCCAGGGTTTGGTTTCTGCCACACTCCCCAATATCCTCCCCACTCCCCAGTCATTAAGCATCACTCGGGTCTTTGAATTGGTACAAAGTTTACTAGGTCATACAACATGGCTCACAAAAGCGATGGGTAATTTCAATGAGCGTACTGTTTCTTGATTGGTTCCTTTTACCTGAATGGAGACAAGACACTTTCCCGCAGGACTGCCCACCTCCCCTTCCCAAGACAGACAGAAAGCAAGACTGTCACAATGTGGCTATGACCAGTTCCACGGACACATAATTCAGTGGCATTGCCATGCCCAGATGGGACACCAGACAGCAGTGGGTGCGGGGCCGGGAGGAAGCGGCGGCCACTGCACCCATGGGAGGAGAAGTCCCGGCAGTGTCTGCTGGTGATAATACATTGCACATGGGGGATGGGTCCCCAGGGACGGGCAGCGGAGGCCCTTAAGGCCTATCAGATGGTGTGACTTTTCATCTTGGGCCAATAAATAACTGTTGGACGAATGCATAAATTAGAAATGGACGCCACTAAACTTCACATGTGGGGAACATACGACCGGGTTGAAATCAAATCATGCAGAGTGGTAGGGCAGGTGAGGAGGGACCTGGAGGGCAGGGAGATTATCAACAGCACACACTCTATTTTGTACCCTACGTTACGCGCCGTTAGTGGGCTTCTGGTTTCCTCCCTGCGGTGGTGCAGGCGGGTTCTGGCGCCGGCATCTCCCAGCACAGCTCGCTGGGCAAAATAAGGGGTCGCTGCTTGAAGAGAGAAGTGCTGGAAGGGCAGCAGGCTGGGGGTCAGGACTCTTAGCTGCTCATTTCTTGCCGGAGCCGAACGCCCACTGCTGTGATGAGGGCGGCTCCCTTGCCGCTGCCGTCTTCAGATAAGAGGAAGGACACATTACACTTTGGTGACAGTTCCTTCACGGTTTGGTGCATGATTCTGGAGAAGCTGAAAAAGACAAAAGATAGGGATGGGTTGGTAGAGGAATAGAAGAGATGCGGGACCCACCTGAAGATGCTGAAGCAGCCAAAGGGAAGGAGGGAAGTGAGAGGGGTGGGGCTGCTCTGAAGCAACGGAGACTTATTGAGAATGGCTGGGAGGAAAGCAGGTTTACTGCCAACCTAGTTACAATTTGCAGCAGGGAGGCACGGCGGAGAATCCAAAATGAGCTCCTCTGGACAGCTTCTGAGGGCAATGGCATGAGTAACACACCCAGACAGCTCCTGTCCTCAGAGCCTGAGGATCCGAGAGGACCGAAATCCAAGAAGGGGGTGTCGAGACCTGGGCGTGGACCACTGAGGTGCGCCAGGCCGGGTCAGCTGTTCAGCTCAGCAGGCTTCATGGAAACAAACGTCACCCATCCCTAGCCTGCAGCCCTCTGAGACCCCAGCCCATCAGCACCTGAAGCTGAGAGGGAGCCTTCCTTTCCACCCCAATGAAGCATAATCTCTAAATGAGAAGCAACTCTGGGTTCTTGCATTTTGTGCTGCAAATGAGATAGGGCCAGGCTGAGAATGCTCAGGGCAGTGGGGCTCCTAGAGGTAATACTGCTTGCCCTCTGCTGAGTATCTCCTAGGTGTCCCACACGTGATATACGTAATGTCCAGTCTGCCAATGGTTATTATCCCGCAAAGAGGAGACTTGACAGAGATGAAGCAATTGAGCACAGCTTCTAAAGGGTGCTGTCAGGATTAAATCCAAGCCTGTCCATGTTGGGCTCCAAAGACTAGCTCTAAACACAGTGACAAGGAGGAAGAAACAGCTGGGGATGCAGCCAGACAGCCTATTCCATCCCAAGCCACGGCCGTGAGGTAAGCAGGTACCGTCCACAATGAGTCGGGTATGCCTGCTTGAAAGCAGGGTGACATGGCTGGTTTACTTGGGAACGGTCCCAGTGTAATTATTAGTAGCCCCCTCTCGACTGGCCAAAGTACCTCTGTTTTGACAATAATAAGGTCGCTCCATTCGTAAGAGCCCAGCTTTGAGACCTGCGGCGGGTCAAAGAGCAGAGGGGCCCACCCCTTCTCCTCCAGCATGGGATGTGGGACACCGGGCCTAAAGGAGGTTGATCCTGCCCGCCTCCGTGCTCCAAAGCCCAGGGCCACGATTGCTCCTGCCTTCCAAGGCTTTTGACAGACTGATGTAGCAGATCAACAAGACAGTGGGGCCTCTCCCTTTCCTTCACTCCCTCTTCCGGCTTCTAAAAAACAGCTTCTCCACCGGCTGATGGGTAAGCCCGCGCCCACCCTGCTTTCCTGCTCCCCGCCCAGGATACAAGGGGCCCGGGAGGAGCAGCAAGCAGGAAATGTCAGGACCACAGGGTGAACTGGCCAAGTGAAGCCCCTTCTCCGCCCTGCGCCCCCTTCCTCGTGCCAAATGAGCCCCGCCCCGACAGCACAGCCTGCAGGCCGGCTGTGTTCCCGGTGAGGAATTTTACTGGGGGGCGGGAAATCACATTCTGGGGTCCCGGAACCAAAAGGGGCCTCGCCCACGCGCCCACCCGCAATGGAAGCCCCACTCACTGCGGGTGAAGCTTGTAGAGCGTCCCGTCCACGCCCACAGTCACGTTGAGGCGGTCCAGCCCCCTGTTTTCGCGGATCTTATCCACCACAGCAGCCATGCCTGCGCCACACAGCTGCGCCGCCCTCTTGGACACCACCCCACACACGGTCTTCACGAGGATACTGTCGTCGCATGTGCTGTTCAGGCCCAGCTGCTGGAGGATGGCCCGGACCTGCAGCAGCGCTAATCGGTCGCTGTGGGGGATGAAAGTCAGGAGGCGGGATGAAAGGGAACCCGCTGGAGAGCAGCAGGGGGCATCCCCAAATCTCGGAGCTTATCCGCGAAAAGGGTCATGGGGTTTTCTCTTCCCTTCAAAATAATATATATTTTTAAAATGACCCTCCAAGTATTACAAGTTAAATTGTAGAAAAACTGGCAACTCTAGAAAAATTAAAACTCTACAATCCCAACACTGGGGAAAACACTATTAAGGTTTAAATATATTACCTTCCAATCTAGTTTTCTTGAATATCATTAAACTGCGTTTGTTCTGTATGTAAATAGGTTTGTCGTTTATTTATGTTTAACTTTTTATTTTATACTGGAGTATAGTTGATTAATGGGCTTCCCTTGTGGCTCAGCTGGTAAAGAATCCACCCACAATGCAGGAAACCTGGGTTCAATCCCTGGATTGGGAAGATCCCCTGGTGAAGGGAAAGGCTGCCCACTCCAGCATTCTGGCCTGGAGAATTCCATGGACTGGACAGTCCATGGGGTCACAAAGGGTCAGACATGACTGAGTGGCTTTCACTTTCACATAGTTGATTAATAATATTGTGGGCTTGCCCTTTATATATGGTTTTCTTTCTTGTTTTTTTCTTCATATATCTGAGGGAGTTCCTATCTCCTTATCCAAGACCAGGATTGAAAAAGGCTGCCATAGTATTCCATTCTGGGAATGACCATAATTTATTTAGAGAAATTTAACTTGAAATTTTTTGCTACTATAAAGTAACACTCTGATGACATTCCTGTTTATAAGTCTTTGTGTGCAACTCAGATTTTTCCTTTAGGATACATTTCTGGGTCGGAGGGCTTTTGACCCAGAAGGCAAGTGCCTTTCTGAAAGTTGACTCTTGGTCTCCTGGGATATTTGTCTCCTCATGAAATTGAAAGAGTTGACAATGAAACAGTGATGATGAAAACAGTGACAAGAGCAGTGAGCCTTCTTTGAGGACCCACTATGTGACAGGTATTTACATACATTACTTCATTCCTCTTCCTAACAGCCAACTGATCCACATTTGACTGTTCCCATTTTAAAGATGTGGCAATTGAGGCTGGAAGAGATTGAGTAACTCACCCAGAGCTCACAGCCAGTGACGTAGAGCAGGTCTCAGGGCCAGAACTACCAAAGCTCTCACCCACCATGCCATGCTCTGTATCTTATCATATAGAATGCAAATATTTTCTTTGGTTTGCTGTTGTTTCTTTTAAGCTTGATGATTGATACTGTTTTTAACTTACAGAAACCATGCAGCCAAAATTTGCAATTTTCTCTTTATTATTTCTCCCTTTGATATGACACTTGAAAAGACCTTCCCCAGCACTTCACACCCATCAGGATGGCTCTTATTAAAAGAAATAAAAACAGAAAATATTGTTGATGAGGACATAAAGCTGGAGCCCTTGTATATACTGTTGGTGGGATGTAAAATGGTACAGCCACTGTGGAAGAGTATAGCAGTTCCTCCAAGTAAATAAATAAAATAATTATGTGATCCATCAATTCCACTTCTAAGTATACACCCAAAAGAATTGAAAGCCGGGATATGATCATGTGTTTGCACACTCATGTTCATAGCAGCATTATGCACAACAGCCAAAAAGTGGAAGCAACCCAAGCGTCCATGGATGGATGAATGGATAAGCACAATGTGGTGTATACAATACAAGGAATTATTCATATTTGGCCTTAAAAAAGGAAACTCTGACACATGCTACAACATGGACGAACCTTAAAGATACTATGCTAAGTGCAGTAAGCCAGATGTGAAAGGACAGATGCTGTGTGATTCCACTTACATGAAGTCACTAGAGTCAAAGTCATAGACAGAAGGTAGAGCAGTGGTTGCCAGGGGCTGGGGGGAGGGGATATGAGAGTTAGTATTTAATGGGTACGAATTTCAGTTTGGGAAGATGAAAAAGTTCTGGAGATGGATGGTGCAGATGGTGAGACAACAAAGTGAATGTATTTAATGCCGCTGAACTGTCCACTACCAAAATGGTCACAATGATAAAGTTAACACTATGTGTATCTACCACAATAAAAAGGGCTTCCCTTGTGGCTTAGCTGGTAAAGAATCTGCCTGCAATGCAGGAGACCTGGGTTTGATCCCTGGGTTGGGAAGATCCCCTGGAGAAGGGAACAGCTACCCACTCCAGTATTCTGGCCTGGAGAATGCCATGGATGGATGGAAGTTGTAAAGAAGTCCATGGGGTCACAAAGAGTCAGACTCGACTGAGCGACTGTCACTTCACCGTGATAAAAAAGTATTAACAAGAAATATTCACTGATACTTTCTTCTCCTTTTCTGGCTGCTATTTTCCACACTTGGCTCATGGGTGAACTGAGAATGAAGAGAGAAGTGGGAAACTTGGTTCCCTATCACGGCCCCTCCCTCTCCTGAGGCTGTGAATTGCCACCACTCTGGGTGCCTCCAAGGTCGGGGCCTCGGGGCTGCTGTCTACAGCAGCAAGCACTATACTGCGTGGGTTCTGGTGGGCAATGAGTTTCACCTGCAGGTTACAGACCCAGGCTTGGGGGACAGTGAGGAGCAGGCCCTGGCTCATTGGCGCTATCATGACCATCCTAAAATGTAGGAGGCTTCTGCACAAGCGCTTTTGCTGAGCACTTTCCTACTTTCTCCCACAGTTCACTGTGCAAGATGGCAATGCTGGAGATGAAATGTTCACTCCATGTGAGAAAAACAGGAGGAAGACAGAAGCAGCTTGCTGGGACACTGTGGGTGGTGAGCCCTGCATCCCAAGCTGCCTTTCAGAGGAGAAGAGGGTGAGGTCAGACCAATGGCACTTGGCTCTTTTGGACTCAGTGCTCCTTCGATTCAAATATCTGCAATGCACCTTTCCTATCTTGAAATCTAACCTACTTACACACAGGACGATTTCAAACAAATCAATATAATGCCCTAACATACAGAATGAATAAAAGGGAATGATTTACAGTAAAATTATGGAACTTCAACATGCAACTGCTCAGGGTATACTACTCCAGAGAAGAAAACCCTCACAAATGGCTGATATGTCCCCTAGATTGCCTACCACCCCCATCACGGCCCCCTGGCCAGGTCCACCTGTGACTTGAAGGCCCTGCCCGCTCACCTCTCGATCTGAGAGAGATACTTGGTCTGAAAGAGGCCCCGAGTCTTCAGCGGCTCAGAGATCTGCCCCCGGAAGAGGAAGCCCCTCTTGGCGAAGTCGATCAAGATGTTGCGGACAATCTCACCCAGGTACATACCACTGATCATCTTCTCATACCTGGAACAAGAGGAGGGAGGCTGGGCATCTCTAGGAGTCCTCTGGTCTCGCAGTAACCATGGGCGCCTTCCTGTGCCTCACGGGCATCACCACCCCGCGCCCCCAGCCCTGTGCTCCCTGGCAGAGGCAAAGTGCAAGACCAGGAAGGACTGAGGAATCCCCAGCCCTCCCAGGATCAGATGCAATACCTACCACCAGCGCTGCTTCATTGCTGGATCATCCTCTTCCTCACCCAACTCCCTGCCTCTGCCTGGTGAAATCCCACTCAAGCTCCTAGCTCTCAGTTCAACCATCACTGCTCCAAGGGGTCTATCCTCCCCACGGTTCACCTGCCTGTCTCAGCTTCCAGGCACCCTCCCTTCTTCCCAACACACGCGGGTCCTCCGCCTCTCGGCATCCTTGCAGTGAAAGCCTCGAGGGGACAGTGTGAGTACCTTGCTCAGTTTTGTGTCCCAGGGCCTAGCACAACACAGTGCTGCTCTCAGAAAAGCGCTCAATACCTAACTGGAGAGCTCGCAAGCGGCTTAAAGGGATAGGACAACACGGAGAGTGCTTCCACTCGATTTTTGAAACATTTTGCCACAACTCAGGGTGCTGGTCAAGCACCCACAGAGTAACAAAGCCACACGGGCTGGAGGACCCAGGCAGCCACCACACCCCTGGGGGCCACTTGTTTTGGGGGCTTTTAATTCCTGCCCTCTCCATGCTCAAGGGCCTCAAGAAATGACAAGGGATTTAACTGCTTCCATGCACACACCCCATATCTCAGGGTCCCTAAGCTGGGAAGACTCCCCTGGAATCTGTATACTCCAGAAGATCTGGGGTGCTCCACAGGAAAAAAAAAAAAAAAAGAAAGAAATAGCACAATTATCCTTAATTCTCACCTAGTCTTTCTCATTCCATCAAGGAGACATCTCCTTGGTGTGGAACAGTTTGGTGCTGATATGGCTCTATCCCCTTCCAACCCCTACAGATCTCCCTTTTAACAAAGAGGGTCTTCCTGTAGAGCGTTTGGTGGGCACAGTAGGTAGGACAGAAATAATGCTCTTCTTCACTATATCCATTTTATGGTAATACTGGTTTTTCCTCCCTTATTAAACTCAAGAATACAAGCTGATTTAAAGAAAAACATGCAGCCTAGGTGGTATTTGGAAAAGACGTAAATCTTGAGGTTAGCTGGAGAATCACTTATGTTTGAGAGGTACTACCCCAGCTCTTCGTTCTGCTTCTGGGGACGTGACTTAGACCACCCCATCTTGGCTATGGCAGAGGATGGCCTGATCCCTGGGAGCCTGAGACAAGAGATCATTTGTCTCTTTGCTGGGAAGGGGGAACACTGGGGAGGGTCCCTGAAACCCAGGCTGCAAAGCTCCAAATAGCCACTAGGTGTTGCAAGAGGTCTGCTCTGGGAAGGCTAAAGGGCGGCAGGCCTCAGCCTCACCCCTGACCTGGAGCCCCCAACTCCCATCCCCACCCCCACTGGCAACATCCTAACTTCCCTTGCCCATTAACAACTGCAAGTCAAGAGTGTTCTGCTTCCACTAAACAAGTGAGCAGCCTGCTGACCAAGAGGTTTCTATTAGTCTATGGGGAGGAAACATAGAGCAACAGCAAGACCACAATGTTCCAGAATAAACATGGTCACTGAGAGGACTGCTGTGACCACCGCCACCCTGTACCCAGAGGAGGCACCTGGACAGAACATCAACCTGGGTCATCCTGTACCATCTGCTGCTGCCACCCCCAAGTTCTCTGTTCTCCTTGGGCCAAAAGAAAAGGTCAGGAGTTATCCGAGGGACCACAGTCTCCAGGGTCTGTGCAAAGCCCCCTCCCACTAGAAACTTCTTTCACTGTAACAGGCAGGGGACTTCCCCGGCAGTCCAGTGGTTAGGACTCCATGCTTTCACTGCAGGGGGGCCCAGGTTCAATCCCTAGTCAGAGAACTAAGATCCCACACGCTATATGACTCGGCCAAAAAATAAACAAACACAGGCACCCCCACCCCCCACCCCCCCGCCACTGTCCTGTCTCCTCTACCAGGTAGAATTACCTTTGCTTCCCAGAGTTTAGAGAAAACTCATCCACCAGTTTGTCATAGATTGTTCTGATATCATCCAGACACCCATTGTCTCCAAAGGCCCCCCACTCCATGTTGATACACATTTGTCCCTGGTTTCCTTCTAGCGTCTCGACGTTTTTCATTTCCTCCATGTAGCAGGCGTTGCTGCCAGTCCCTGAAATACATAAAGTGGGGAATGAATGGCCATGTCACCATGCTTGGTGGGGAGGGGGATTGCAACTAGGCCTGGCACTCCACCGGGGCACGCTTCTGAGATGAACATTTACTTTCCCGATGTCTTCCAGGAAAATGTCAAAATACAATGGGAAAGTTAGAGTGAAAACTGCCCAGAACATTTGATTAACTCACTTTATACCAAGGCACCAATACTAACAGCCTCAAATGTTCACCTGTCCAAGTAGGGCTGCTGCTGCTGCTGCTGCTGCTGCTAAGTCGCTTCAGTCGTGTCCTACTCTGTCTGACCCCATAGATGGCACCCCATCAGGCTCCTCCGTCCTTGGGATTTTCCAGCAAGAGTACTGGAGTGGGTTGCCATTTTCTTCTCCACCAAGTAGGGCTATGCTTACTTTAATACAAGACGGTGTTAGAGCAAAGGGATGCATCTTAAAAGTGGTGGAGGTTTATGCAGCATTCAGATTGAAAGGATATTATTTCTCCATTTCTCTTCCCCCACCCCCCCAACACACTGGCCACAGATACAAACACACACACACACACACTATATATATATATAAATTGGGCTTCCCAGGGGGTAAAGAGCCTGCCTGCCAAAGTAGGAGATCAGTCAGGAAGATCCCCTGGAGGAGGGCATGGCAATCCACTCCAATATTCTTGCCTGGAGAATTCCTTGGGCAGAGAAGCCTGGCAGGCAAGTCCATGGGGTCGCAAAGAGTAGGACACAACTGAAGCGACTTAGCACATATGCATATATAAAATACTATTAATACATGGAGGTGTTGTCTACTATCCAGCCACATATACCCATATATCTTATCAAACCTGGTGATGGACTCTGCCTGAATAAACTCTCCTGCGTGTTCTACGGTGAGGCCTCTGGTCGGTTCACCGACGGACAGCATCCTGAGCATGTCCAGGGCGCATTTTTAAAGCAATGGTTCCTCACCATTTTGCTATCACAGATCTCTTTGAAATTCTGATGATTCTCCTGAGAAAGGAACTTCCCTGGTGGTCCAGGGGCCAAGATTCTGTGCTCCCAATGCAGGGGGCCGGGGTTCGATCCCTGGCCTGGGAACTGGTAGCACTAGTGGTAAAGAACCCTTCTGTCACTGCAGGAGACGTAAAAGATAGGGGTCTTTTGAGGAGGAAATGGCAACCCATTCCAGTATTCTTGCCTGCAGAATCCCATGGACAGAGGAGCCTGGCAAAGAGTCGGACACAACTGAATCAACTGAGCACACACACACTCCTGAGAAAAGGGACATCTCCCCAGGTGTACCCTTATAGGGTACACACATAGTCTCACAAATGCCTTCCAGGGGGTCAGGAGCCTCTGATTTCCATCCCTGATCTCCCAGGACAGGGCTACTCAGAGTGCGGCCCCTTAAGGACTAGGGTTGGAACCCAAACTGTTTCCTGTTCTCATCCAGGAGGATTTAGGTCCAGATGCTGGAAGTGTTCTAAAACTTTCATAACAGTTTTAATTGCCAGATATCAAACTTGTGGTTGTTGGCTTTGTCTCAGTGAATGGATGGGAAATTTAAAAACCAATCAACCAACCAAAGAGTCCCTCACACAGATCTTTTTCTATATACCTGAATCCTCTGAGGAGTTGTTAAGATGGATTTCCTGATTCAAGAGGTGACGGGTGAGTCCCAAGACCCTGCATTTCTAATACGCTCTCAGATGATGCTGACGTTGCTGGTCCATGGACCACATGTAAGATTCACAAGGCCCTAGAGCACCATGGACCCACCCTGGGTGGGATGCAGAGGTAGATGGATTTTCAACATCATTAAGGGACACAAAGACACCCTTATCAACTAGACAAGTGGGCTCAGGTTGTTTTATGCCCTTTAAAGAAACTTAAGTAGAATTTGCAGATGCTTCTGACTGTATAACTATAAGCAGATAGGGTAGGCGGTCCCCGGAGAAAGACAAACAGGCATGATTTTATTAACATTAGTGAAGCCATGTTGGCCTAACGCATTTTGTGATCTAAGTTTGGCCACAATTCTTGCTCTTCAACAGGTCTCAGTAATAATGATCTTAAGAGACAAAAGAACAAACTATTATCAGGCAAGAGAAGTAATAATAGCAAAAAAAAAACAAAAACAAAACAATCAGTTGTAAAGATTCCTAGTTCTGTTTCATGTTAAAGATTAGCCTGAAGCACTTTCCTGAGCTGTTTTGCAGACTTTAAACCCCCCCTCAGGCACTCAACTGCCAGATCGTCATGTATGGATGTGAGAGTTGGATCATAAAGAAAGCTGAGTGCCAAAGAATTAATGCTTTTGAACTGTGGTGTTGCAGAAGACTTTTGAGAGTCCCTGGGACTGCAGGAAGATCAAACCAGTCAATCCTAAAGGAAATCAGTCCTGAGTATTCATTGGAGGGACTGATGCTGAAGCTGAAGCTCCAGTACTCTGGCCACCTGATGCAAAGAACTGACTCATTAGAAAAGATCCTGATGCTGGGAAAGAGTGAAGGCAGGAGGAGGAGGGGACGACAAAGGATGAGATGGCTGGATGGCATCCCCGACTCAATAGACATGAGTTTGAGCAATCTCCAAGAGAGATAATGAAGGACAGGGAAGCCTGGTGTGCTGCAGTCCAAGGGTCGCAAAGAGCTGGACACGACTGAGCAACTGAACTGACTGAAGGGATGATGATTTTGACCTTTCTGACCCTTGTGACTTAAATCAAATGAAGCCTGGACTCTGTCAACCTTTGCCCCAACACTATACTGAATTCTCCTCCGCCCAAGCCCAAGGTATTTCATGAATATGCAAGTACCCTTAGCTTAAAAGTTCCCCAATTTTTCTGTTGTAGGAGACACTGCTTTGGGAAAGATCCCCAGTGTTCTCCTTCTGATCTTTGGTTTGGCTGTGTCTTTTGGCTCAATGCCCACCAAGAAGCCAACCCAGTTTTGGATTAACATCACTGGATTGCTTTTGCTTTCTCAGTTCCCTTTCAACCAGAGGGTAAAATTGAGAGAAGAGGCCCAGAAATGGAAGGTGTACAAAGAAAACCAAAATATGCAAACCATACTTCTTGCTGGGGGAGTTCTGCAGAGATCAATTGATGGCAAAGTGACTCTGAAGGCAGGAGAAAACCCCCTACACCTCCCCCACACCCCTGCCCCCACATCTGTGGGTCTGACTCAGGCCGGAAGCAGAGAAAGTGCTGAGTCACTCTAGCTTTGCATTTCACACCTAAGGCCATTCATAAGCAGAAAGGGGAAGGGACCAGGAGGAGAAAGCAAGCTTTGCAAAAGAAATAAAGAAACAAAGTGCCCCAAAGTCAGGCCTCAACCAATCTTCCCCTGGAGCTGCTCCTCTTCTTTTAAATCTCCACTGAAGCCAAAAGTGGATTAATAAAAGAAAAGGTCTTCCTGGCACCAGGAAGGCAGCCTGCGGGGGCCTTCTCCCAATCGCCCAGGTCTACGCAGCAGGGTGCTAACCCTCTCTGCCCAGGGAGGTCTGCAGGTGTTGACTAAGAAACCGGGCCTTTTCTCAGCATTCCTGAGCCTAGGAGCAGGATCAGTTAAACAAATGGTTTTCTTGCAACCTAAATCAAGATGCTTTTGGAATTCTGTGCTCTCAAGGCCCAGACCCCTACTTGGATTATAAAGGAACAACCTGAAAAGCCAAAAGATAATCCTTCTGGCTATAACCAAGCAGGTCCCTGGACAGACCCTTCTCCCACACTGTCTGCTTTAGCTCCTCTCTGAAGTGCCTAGATAATACGTCTGAAGAACATTCCCTGAGTTGTTTTACAGATGCCAAAACCCCCACTAAATGGAAGATACTAGCTACTTGCTGACCTTGGGCACATAGCCCACAGGCCTGCTGGAGCCTAAGGATTGATAATGTTAACCCCTGTGACACCACGCTGCTGCCTCACCTCAACCAGTCAGAGAACTGTGCACGAGCTGATCACATTCTGGGACTCCCTCCCTCACGTGGCCTTCTTAGGGACCCCATGAACTTTAGCCCACCAGGCTCCTTTGTCCATGGGATTCTCCAGGCAAGAATCCTGGAGTGGTTGCCATGTCCTCCTTCAGAGGATCTTCCCAACCCAGGGATCAAACCCTAGTCTCCTAAAATGCAGGTGGGTTCTTTACCATCTGAGCCACCAGGGAAGCCCTTTAAAATGGCTTCGCTGAAACCAACTGGGAGTTCAGACTTTTTGAGCACTGACTGTCCTGGGTTCCTTGTATTGCGCCTTACAATAAATGCTGTACTTTTATCCTATGCTAATAAACTACCTCTTTTTCTATTAAAAAAAAAAAAAAAGTGGTTTTTCCTTCACTATATCCCAGTGTCGGTAGATTGGCTTTACTGGGTGAGCAGACCCAGGTTTTGGCTCTGTAACGTGCCTCCCTCTTCAGCAGCTGGCAAGCCACTGCTGCTGAAAGCCAAATGGCATCCAGACTGGTATCTGGCCCTTCTCAGGAAAAGAGCAGGCTCTGCTTCCTTCCCAGCCACAGACCTGGCCCTGCAACACCTGCCCAAGTCCCTCATGCAAGCCCTCTGAGTTGCCCTGCTGAGCAGGTCAGCTCCAGACCCTCCCACCCTGTCCACTGGGGCCACGAGAGCCACCAGGAGCCTCAGTCCCGAGAGTTCAGTTTCTGATAGTCTGCTCATGGTCAGTGCACAGCCTCATGGGGTGGGTTTTAGGAGGGGAAACCTCTGGAGAGCCCTGCAGCCTCAGTCCACAATGCAACTCTGGAGGTGTAAGGGGACAGTGCCAACAGATGTACGATGTCTCCCACCGAGCACCGAGATGCTGACTCAGGGCCCCACAAAACAGGAAAATCCAGCCTTCTCTGCCACGGAGAAAGACCTTCCAGGACACCCACCTACGATGAGTCCAACTTCGCAGCTGGGCTCCTCATAAGCACAGGTCATCATGGTGCCCACTGTGTCATTGACCACAGCCACCACGTCCAGGTCAAATTCCTTTGGAAAGAAAAAGACAAGTTTAGCTTTAGGGGAAGGACACGCACTGCCCGGCTTGAGGTCTGCAGGTTCACTCTGCTGCATGCCAGTCAGAAAGCCACCAGTGCGTCATCTGAAATTGTTTCCTTAACAGCCTGTGAAAGGTAACAAGATGCTCCTTCACTAAACATCTGCTATTAAAGGTGCATCTGAAGCCTGAACTCGGGAGAAAGAATGCATTCTACCCACTTCCAAGATGGCACTGAGCACTAGAGAGGCAGCCCAGAGGGTGCTGTGGGATGGGGAAAAGCCAAGGGATCATGGCCACGCAGCTCTTTGTCTTGGCAGGTAAAAATGATAGCCTTCAGAGGGCGTGACGGAAATACCAAATCCATGTCTCAGAATCTGTCCAGACAAGCAAGTACACAAAGGCACACACAAGCGTATTTTCTCCGTAACTCAGGAGAGCCGGGAGAAATAACTAGAATGCAGATCAAAGGGGGCTATGGAAGGCCCTACGCAGACAAACCCTGGAATCCTGTGCAGCCAAGAAAGCGAGTGAGGTTGGCCTCTATGTAGTAACATGAAAGACTCCTGGTTTCATATTAAATGGAAAAAAAAAAACAAGCAGCTGTAATATAGTATATATGGAATGACTCCCATTTTTAAAATGTGTGTATATTTGTATACATATGGAAAGTACATTGGAAGAACACTAAAGGTTTGTGAAATGGGCAAAATGAGTCATCAGATTTCTTTTCAATGAAATATTAACTGTTGTTCAGCATATTCTTCTAGGAACAACCGGCTCCTCTTCATGCCTATTCATTTCAGCTTTCCTAACTGCCTATGTATTTACCTGCTCTTCTGAACCAGAGAGACTTGAGTGGATTTTTTTCTTTAACTTCTTACTGATTCCCTCATTAACTAAGGAGCTAATTTTTCATTTTACATTTTGTCAATGTCCTCCAGCCAAAGACCATACCCACAGAAACGCACCCACAGTGGATAAAGCTGGGCTTCCTGGCTGGTTGGCTGCAACACGGGCAAACACATCCCATGGGGCGACTCAGAATGTGTTAGAAAGCACAAGTATAGGATTTGAGCCTGTGCTGGTGGTTTTAGGGAGGGTGCCAAGAAGTGGGGTTTGGCTCTGGACTGGGTGCTGTCAGGAGGCAGGGCCATTTCCGAGTGTGTGCCAAGTTCTGCTGTGATGACGGAATGCTTCTTTCTCACCTAATTCCATCACAGGGGGCTGCGACGGCGGCTATGCCCTGCAACAGTGCCAGGCTGTGCCCCACAGTCAGGAGCTGCTTTTCCCTTTTTCAAGCTAGAGGAGAGCCATGATTTTACATTCCTTAAACTATCCCTTAATAACACACAGCTGTTCTGATATTTTATTGCCATCAGTTGGGGGGAATGTTAGTACCCTTGTTGCATACTTCTGTATCGACTGAATTCTATACAACAAACAAGTACAACCTTTTTTTTTTTTTTGGTCGTACAGAGTGGCTGGTGGGATCTTAGTTCTGCAACCAGGTATCAAACCTATGCCCCCTGCGGTGGAACTGTGGAGTCCTAACCACTGGGTCACCAGAGAATTCCCAATCAAGTACAATTTTTATAATCTGAAGAAAGGAGCAGTTCAGTGGTTAAGACTGGCAGATCAGTGGTTAAGACTCCGACTTTCCAATGCAAGGGCTGAGGGTTCAATTCCTGCTTGGGGAAATAAGATTCCACATGCTA
Source organism: Oryx dammah (assembly GCF_014754425.2). Lineage (NCBI taxonomy): Eukaryota > Metazoa > Chordata > Mammalia > Artiodactyla > Bovidae > Oryx > Oryx dammah. Next base: position 34,072,234 of record NW_024070190.1, read on the forward strand.
TGTGGTGCAGCCAAAAAATCAAAACATAACCTGAAAAAAGTAGTAAGGATTTTTTAAAACATCCTTTTAATAGTTACCTCTCTCCTTTTTATCGCCTCCCTCAGTAAGGTTGCTACATCGTGCCCCACGCAGTCGGTTGCCTTAAAACCTTTGGTCCAGGTGATTAAGATACCCTGCAACAAGAAGGGCCCACAGAGTCTTGTGTCATTAATCCTTCCAGGCAGAACACAAAATGCCACTCCCACCTTCCAGAGTAAACACCTGCTAAGCAGTACAGTGAGATGACGTTGGAACATCAGAGGCACAACGAGTAGAATATGAAGAGTCCTCCCAGGCCTGACCCCTTCTCACAGTTCTCACAGTGGTCTGGTTTAGAAGCGCCACTTCACAAATGGAGAATCTAAAGGAGATCAGCCCTGGGATTTCTTTGGAAGGAATGATGCTAAAGCTGAAACTCCAGTACTTTGGCCACCTCATGCGAAGAGTTGACTCATTGGAAAAGACTCTGATGCTGGGAGAGACTGGGGGCAGGAGGAGAAGGGGACGACAGAGGATGAGATGGCTGGATGGCATCACTGACTCGATGGACGTGAGTCTGAGTGAACTCCAGGAGTTGGTGATACACAGGGAGGCCTTGCGTGCTGCGATTCATGGGGTCGCAAAGAGTCGGACACGACTGAGTGACTGAACTGAACTGGGCATAGAAAGTTAATGGTGCTGCCCCTGGTGTAACCAACTAGTTCTCCTGAAGAACAGTTTGCCAAAAACAGAAGTGGAGAAATGTAAACTTTTATTAACTCTGTTACTACCTAAAGTCAACTTTAGGCTTTATTGGACTGTAGTTTATATGCTTGCTAGCTGTGTACTCACTATGATGATGGTACAAGTGAACTGCTTTTGAAAACCACCAGACCTTTGAAAAACCACCCTTAAAAACTGCCAGAAACAAGTTTACATGGATCCACCTGTTGAGATCTCAAAGCCTTTAAGAGGGAAAAAGCCCTGAGTCAGCACTGTGACTGGATTAACTGGCTTCAGAGGCAGGTGGCCCTATCCAGCCTCTCAACTGCTGCCAATCATATGCTGCAAACCCTGGCCTAAGACCTATGCCATGCGATGCCAGCACCACGGCTTCCTCCCTGGCCATACCCCTACCTGGGAAAACACGGGCACCCGCAACAATAGGACGGGGCCTGCCTGCACGACTCTGAACAGTCAGCTCCTTTCACATGGACTGTCCCCCTGCCCCACCAGGACCCCTAAGCGTGGCGCTGGAGCTGCTGGTCTAAGGGCTGGGATGCTCCACTAGACTGGGGGCTCCCTGAGGACAGGAACTGCCTGCCCAGGGTTCTCAGTGCTCAGCAGGTGCTCAAGCCTTGACCTTGAACCCTGTGTCATCCCATCTACTGAATAAACATTTATTAAGCATCTTTTCTGCTAGCATACTGGGCCAGGGCCTGTGGGGAACACAGGTCCTTGGTTCAAGGATCAAATGACACTAAGGAAAAGAACGACACAGGAAAGCACAAAAACTGGGTAAAAAGTGCTACAACCAGGCAACGTGAGAACAGGGAACACTAAGGAGGGTGAGATTCTTTTTGCCTGGAGGCCCAGAAGGCTTCCCAGAAGAGGTACATGCTTTAAATGATAAAAGAAGAGTAGAGGAGTCTGAAGATGTTTTGGAGGGTGTGGCATATCAACCCTCTGTGACGGCTAAATTGTCCAGAATCGAGGGGTGACACAGAGCCTGGAGGAGGCTTCAAGAGCTGACCCACACTGGCCAGCAGTCGGTCAGCACTGCCCGATGTCTGAGGCCTGGAAAAAAAGAGACTCACCGCATCTAAGCTCGTCTGCTTGCAAGGAAACGAAAATGTGAAGCCCAGAGGCATTTTAGGGCCCTTGATGCCCATGTAGTCCAGGAAGTCAGAGATGCAGGAAACGATGTGGTCAAACAGCTTTAGAAGAAAAGAAGGGATTACTCATGCACCTCTGGGTTCACACCCTCAGTGCACGCGCGCGCGCACACACACACACACACAATGACACAGGCAGAGCAAGCTGCCCTCCCTCGGATCTTCAGAGGGGCCTGAGCATCCTCAGCCCAGACGGGCTGAATGTACCTGACACTTTCGGGCTGCTCGGACCCAGCTGCACTGCAGCCTGTCTCACATGGAGCCTCTGGGGCCCAGCTATCTTACCTCCTCCCCAGTGCCCTGCATGATTTCAATGGGAATGGCGTAGATCTTATTGTGCATTTCCACCGATCTCTTTTTCCCACTACGGATTTTCACCAGCAGGACGCGGAAATTCGTTCCTCCAAGATCCAGGGCCAAGAAGTCACCGTTCTCTGTTGTAGTCAAGAACATTGAGAAGGTCAAGAAGAGTGAACTTCACCTCCTGGCAGCCAGTAAGTCCAAGACTTCAAACTTTCAAGGGAGGAAACCCCATATTAAACACAGGGGAGAAACTGTTAAGTCTTTTCTCAGCATACAGCCCAGGCTCAGAGAGGTGGGCATGAACTCATAACTACCACAGTCTCCAAGTCACACCAGAAGACAAAAGGCCCCATGGTTGAGCCAACAAGACCAGCAAGGTCACAGTACAGGTTGGATGCTGAGCTCCAGTGTGCCTGGATGTAAAACTCCCCGGGCCTTCTGTGGGCTTCTCACACTCTCCACCTAGGAAGGGAATGTTTATCCTCCTTCTGCCTTACTGTGTTTAGCAAAGGACCTAGAAGCAATCTCAGTGCTTCAGAATCCACCCAGCTCTGTTCTTTAAACAATACTTTCTAATTCGGAGTCAGGGCTGTGGTAAGACAGCACCTGCCTGGGAGTCCAGACCAGGGGAGGTCAGCTGCCTCGAGTCTCACATGCAGGAAGCAAGTCGGTGGTAAAAATGGAAGAGAGGGACTTCACTGGTGGTCCAGTGGTTAACACTTCACTTTCTAACGCAGGGGATGTGAGTTCGATCCCTGGTTGGGGAGCTAAGATTCCACATCCCTCATGGTCAAAAACACAAAACATAAAACAGAATCAACATTGAAATGAATTCAATAGACACTTTAGAAATGGTCTACATAAAAATAAAAAATCTTTGAGAGGTTTGAGTGAGTTTCTAACTTTTGCCAAAATCATGCCACCCATCCCAGTGTCAATGTGTCCCCCGGAGAAGACAACCTCCCGGCAGCCCCGCAGTGATTCGGCCGCTGGTATGAGAAGCAGGAGGCACGTGTGAGCCCCAGCCCAGGTCCTCACCAGTCCCATCAGGAGTGCTCCGGACGAAGGAGGGCAACATCTTGACCACAGCCTTGTCATGCGTCTGCTTGCCCAGCCCCAATTCCATCTCAGCCCGCATCCTCTTTTTCACCTCCAGCAGCATTTCCTTGGTAAGACTGAAGTGGGCCAGGGTTTCCTCTATCTGCCGGTGCTGCTCAGCCAGGCGGTAGGCCACAGCAGTCACCATGGCGGCCCCCTTGCCACTGCCGCTCTCAGAGAGGAGGAAACGCACATCGCAGTCAGGTACCAAGCGCCGCAGAGTCTTGTGGAAACGCCGAGAATACCTGGGGCGCGGGGCGCACAGTAGACAGACTGAGCCAGACTGTAGGGACCTCTAGGATCCCCTTCTTTTTCCACACTTTAATTCCATCTTCTACACTCACTTTCCTCGTTACTCAAGTCATACAACACATGCACTGTAGACAAGTCAGCAAACGCAGACAGGTAAAAAAGGAAAACTGAAATTACCCATAGTCACACACAAAAAGAGAGGGCTCTCACTATTATATGAATATCGAGGGCCTTCTCTGGTGGTCTAATGGTTAGGACTCCATGTTTCCAGTGCAGGGGGCACAGGTTTGATCCCTGATCAGGGAACTAGGATCCCACATACTATGCAGCCAAAAAAAAAAAACTGTATCAAGTACAACAGAAAATTCAGGGTTCAAAAATCTGTTGTCCACCATGACAAGCAGATAATATAGTACACTGGTTAAGAAAGAGCCCAGTGTTTAAAAGTCAGACCAGAAAGGACTTCCTTGGAGGTCTAGTGGTTACGACTTTGCCTTCCAATGCAAGGGGTACAGGTTAGATCCTTTGTCAGGGAGCTAAGATTCCACATGCCTCAGCGCTAAAAACCTCAAACATAAAACAGAAGCAGTGTTGGAACAACTTCAATAAAGACTTTAAAAATGGTCCACATAAAAAATCTTTAAAAAAAAAAAGTCCCCACTTCTACAACCAGGGGACCTGAGCTTGTTACTTAATCCTGGAGTCAAGCAGATGACAGCATCTGGCTGACAATGATGAGGAAGGAACTCAGCTGAGTTCATCAAATGCTTCAATGAATAACTGGCGCTAAGCAGGGGCTCAATAAAGAATTGCTCTTGTTTTTCATTTTCACTTGGCCCTTTCCCTCAGTCCCCAAGAGCTGAGATATTTTTTAGTGGTTAGAAGAGGACTTTAGGACAGGACTCAGTAAGACACAGAATTTTCTCCTGGTTTCTGATCTGTTGTAAGTATGGAAGGCTGCTTGCCAAAGGAAACTGGGAATTTAGAACCCCAAAATGATAAGAATGGTCAATTCCAGGGGATGGGATCAAAAATGGCTTCTCTCTGGCATTTTTTGAACTATTTGAAGTTCCTATACCAAAAATATGTTACTCTGTATTTTAATCTGTATTTAATCAGTTATTTTTTTTTAATATGATGTTGTAGATGAAGAGTTCAAGAGATGGCTGGTGGTGATGGCTCCACAATAGTATGAATGAACTTAAATTTACTGACCTGTACACTCAAAAAATGGTTGAGATGGTAAATTTTATATTATGTATATTTTATCACAACTAGAAAATTATTTTAATGTGATGTAAATGCCTAAGCTTTCTTGTCCAAAAATTAGCCAAGAAATTTTTTTTTAAATGGCTAATTGTATTATCAAGAATTTTACAAATACTCTTGTGAACCTGGCAGATAACAGCAGCTAACTAGCTCAAACCCTATCCTCTCAGTAACACTGAATTATTTCAGTTTAAGTCAATCTACATTTAACTGTTTCGAGACCTGGTATGAAGGCACAGTATCTGCAAGGCTACTTCACAGGCACATTATATATACAATGGGAGAAATATCTGAGGTCATGTATTAAAAAAAAAAAAAAAACATCTTATAGGCAGTCATTTTTAAAACTCAATACAGGGACTTCCCTGGCGGTCCAGGGGTTAAGACTTCACCTTCCAGTGCAGGGGTGTTCAATCCCTGAATGGGGGACTAAGATCCTACATGCTTTGTGGCCAAAAAAACAGAAGCAACATTGTAATAAATTCAATGAAGACTTTTAAAATGACCCACATCAAAAAAAGCTTTAAAAAATTAATTAAAATAAACAAATAAAACTCAGTACCTAAAGACTTAGAATTCACCTTTAGCTTTTTTAAAAAATACAAACCATGTTCTTGAGGCCAAAGAAGGCTCCTGACACTAAGGAGTCCAACAGACAAGAAGGCAGCATCTAAGTGAGGACTACTGACAACCTAATCTCTCATTGGCTTGCAGATGCAAAGCGTTGACAAGCTGCCTGTTTTTAAAAATTACTATCTGAGTGTTTGGGGAGCTTTAGAAACTCACAGGAGCTTCTAACATAGGGATGTGGGCAGCACATGTATGACCCAAACTATAGTGACGATGATGGTCCCTGATTAAATGCAGACAAGTAAGAGAATTGAAGATACAGACACATTCCACCCAGTGCTCCTGGCAGCTAGAGAAGTCTCTAACAAGACTTATGAAATGAGGAGAGATGCCAGAGCAGCGCAGAAGCAACACCAGTGGGAATCAGCTGAGAGCCAGATATTTCTCCAAGTGGGCAACTCTGACCCTTCTGTCCAGCTAGATATTGTCTTATCTGCCAAAAACTTTCACTGGGTGCAAAAGTCTGACCTCTGGAGACGGTCCTTAGCCAGGGCAGGTACTGAGTGCCAATTAGAGCAAAGGGGACTCACTGTGGGTGCGTCTTGTAAAGGGACCCGTCGACACCAACCGTGGTCCGCAGCCTGGGCGTGCCCTTGTTATCTCGGAGGCGGCTCAAGATGGCACCCAGGGTCGCCGCCACCAGGTTGGCAGAGCGAAATGAGACGATGGTGCACACGTGCTGAACCGAAACACAGTCGTCATCAGACGGCTCCACTCCCAGGCGGGTCAGGATTTCTTTGGCATTGTGGAGGCCTTCCTTATTCCTATGAAGTAACAGGCCAAAACTTGTTAGTTAAGGACTACAGCCGGCAGCGCACTGGTGGAGCACTGGGGCTTGAAGGTCCTGGGGAGGTGAACTGACCATTCATCATGTGTGTACGGCAAGGGAGAAATGCCCGAGACGGGGTCTCCTCCGTAAGAAGTCAGAAAGCAGCAGGAGGAAAAACTGTGATGGTTAAGTTATGTCAGGCACATAGAGAAGAGAGGCCAGACCACATGGGCTCTGAACAGGTGGAGAAATAGCTGCTTCCATCCCAGGGCTCAGTGCTTCAGAGATGTGAGGGAATCTCCTGGTCTTTGGGTCTGCAGGATGCCCCTGGATTCTTACACATTCTTCCACAATTTTTTCAGTAAGAGTTTAATTTCCTGCATTTTTGTTATTTAGTCGCTAAGTCGTGTCCAGCTCTTCTGCTACCCCATGGACTGTGGCCTGCCACGCTCCTCTGCCCATGGGATTGCCCAGGCAAGAATACTGGAGTGGGTTGCCATTTCCTTCTCCAAGGGGATCTTCCTCACCCAGGGATCGAACCCACATCTCCTGCTTGGCAGGTGGATTCTTTACCACTGAGCCACCTGGGAAGTGCATAATTTGCTGCATATATGCTTTGTATAGCTTTTGTTGGATTTAAAGTATATCCTGGAGTGTATAGCTTTATTACTATTGTAGATGTTGTCTTAAATAAAAAATACATATACACATGTATTTTAAATGTACCATATTAAAATGTTAACAATGGGAAACATTGGGTAAGAGGTATACACTATCTTTGAAGTTTTTCTGCAATTCTAAAAACAGTCTAAAAGATTTTAAAGTATGTACATATTTTAATTACTGTCAATACATAGAAATAGAATTAAGTTTGTATCTTATCTCTAGACATCATTCCTAACCTCTTCTGTTATTCTAATCACTTGTCTAGATATGTTGGTATTCCATACAAATACATCTGCAAATAATGACAGTTTTACTTCCTCTTTTGGATTCTTATGCCTTTAATTTCTTTTCCTTTTTTCTTTCATAAAAAAAATATTGGAGCTAAGGCTCCAGGACAATGCTGAATAGAAACAGGTGATACTAACACAGGACGCTTAATTCGGTGCTCTATGACAACCAAGAGGGGTGGGAAGGGGTGGGAGAGAGGTTCAAGAGGGAGAGGACATAGGCATACGTATGGCTGATTCATGTTGCTGTACAGCAAAAACCAATACAACACTGTAAAGCAATTATCCTCCAATGAAACAAACAAAAAGAATCAGGTGATACTATCTTGGTCGTGAATTTAAAGAGAATGCTTCCAATATATCTTCACTGGTAAGATGTTTTTAATAGATTTTTTCTTTTTTCTTTTTTGAGATAGGCTTTATTACAATATAGATGCCTTCTTGAGCTAGTTCAAGTGGGTTTTGTTTCTTGGTAACCAAAGAGCCAACACCATAAACAGGCCCAGAGGAAGGCAGGCATTTCCTGACTTTGTCAGTGATTCTGAGATAAGCCACACATCTCTTGCTCCCTCCCCTCCCAACAGCTGAGCAGGGACCTGAGAAGGGAGACTGTTGGAAACTCATTAGTGTGGCTCCCTACTGACTGTAGCGCTGCAGGTCCTGAAGGAGAGGTCCTAGGACAAAGGTCAGGACTCGAAAAGAGCAGGTTCAGATAAACCCCTTTCCACTTACATCAGCATCTTCTCCCTGGAGCCAGAGCTATGATGCCACTGGTTCTGAATTTCCAGGACCACAGCATGGGCAGTGGGATGACCGCCTCATGCAGAGATGAAAGGGCACTTCTAGCATCAAGCTAACCCTGTCGTTAAGCAGGTGGCCTCACGTGGCTACGTGGAGTCTCCTGAACCAGGAATAGAACCTGGTGGCAAATGGAACCAGCCACAGGACAGGTGCCCTTCAGACATTCAGCTACATCAAGCTGCCTGGCATCAAGCCACCCAAGGCCTGCCTGCAGACAGAGAAGACTGGGTTTGAGACAGAGAAGACTGGACTTGAGACAGAGAAGACTGGGTTTCTTATGTTGAGGTCAAAAGATAGAAGCCAGGTTGCTGGCTGGACTCTGTCCTTCTATGTCTATCTGTCCTATCTCATCTATTAACCAATGCTTCTCAAACTTGTGCCAAGGAACATGTGTGGCTGTGAACAAGTGAAAGAATGGGGAGGGTGAGGGGTGGGAGACAGAGAGGGGCATGGGGTAGGAAGAGTGGGGAGGGTGCTTCAGGCACAAAAGGATTTTGGGAAATGACCAGTTAACCAAAGTGAATTAGGCTTTCTTTTATATGCTAATGAACAGTTCAGTTCAGTTCACTCACTCAGTCATGTCCACTCTTTGCGACCCCATGAATTGTAGCACACCAGGCCTCCCTGTCCATCACCAACTTCCAGAGTTCACTCAAACTCAAGTCCATCGAGTTGGTGATGCCATCCAGCTATCTCATCTTCTGTCGTCCCCTTCTCCTCCTGCCCCCTATCCCTCCCAGCATCAGGGTCTTTTCCAATGAGTCAACTCTTCACATGAGATGGCCAAAGTATTGGAGTTTCAGCTTTAGCATCAGTCCTTATAATGAACGCCCAGGACTGATTTCCTTTAGAATGGACTGGTTGGATCTCCTTGCATTCCAAGGGACTCTCAAGAGTCTTCTCCAACACCACAGTTCAAGAGCATCAATTCTTTGGCACTCAGCTTTCTTCACAGTCCAACTCTCACGGCCATACATGACCACTGGAAAAACCATAGCCTTGACTAGATGGACCTTTGTTGGCAAAGTAATACCTCTGCTTTTTAATAAGCTATCTAGATTGGTCATAACTTTCCTTCCAAGGAGTAAGCGTCTTTTAATGTCATGGCTGCAATCACCATCTGCAGTGATTTTGGAGCCCCAAAAAATAAAGTCTGACACTGTTTCCACTGTTTCCCCATCTATTTCCCATGAAGTGATGGGACCAGATGCCATGATCTTCGTTTTCTGAATGTTGAGCTTGAAGCCAACTTTTTCACTCTCCTCTTTCACTTTCATCAAGAGGCTTTTTAGTTCCTCTTCACTTTCTGCCATAAGGGTGGTGTTATCTGCATATCTGAGGTTATTGATATTTCTCCCGGCAATCTTGATTCCAGCTTGTGCTTCCTCCAGCCCAGCGTTTTTCATAGTGTACTCTGCATACAAGTTAAATAAGCAGAGTCACAATGTACAGCCTTGACATACTCCTTTTTCCTAGTTAGAACCAGTCTGTTGTTCCATGTCCAGTTCTAACTGTTGCTTCCTGACCTGCATACAGGTTTTTCAAGAGGCAGGTCAGGTGGTCTGGTATGCCCTTCTCTTTCAGAATTTTCCACAGTTTATTGTGATCCACACAGTCAAAGGCTTTGGCATAGTCAATAAAGCAGAAATAGATGTTCTTCTGGAACTCTCTTGCTTTTTCGATGATCCAGAGGATGTTGGCAATTTGATCTCTGGTTCCTCTGCCTTTTCTAAAACCAGCTTGAACATCTGGAAGTTCACGGTTCACGTATTGCTGAAGCTGGCTTGGAGAATTTTGAGCATTACCTTACCAGCATGTGAGATAAGTGCAATTGTGTGGTAGTTTGAGCATTCTTTGGTATTGCCTTTTTTTGGGACTGGGATGAAAACTGACCTTTTCCAGTCCTGTGGCCACTACTGAGTTTTCCAAATTTGCTGGCATATTGAGTGCAGCACTTTCACAGCATCATCTTTCAGGATTTGAAACAGCTCAACTGGAATTCTATCACCTCCACTAGCTTTGTTCATAGTGATGCTTTCTAAGGCCCACTTGACTTCACATTCCAGGATGTCTGGCTCTAGGTGAGTGATCACACCATCGTGATTACTTATACTTCTCTAAATATTTCCCAGTCCCAGTGGCCACAAAACCCTTTCTTCGGGGGAACACCTAATGATCTTGAGGTCCGTAGGGTTCCCTGGAACACTGTCTGGAGAAGACCTTGATATCCCAAGGGGGGATTAACCCAGGCCTGAGCTCAATCAGTTCCTGCTCACCTCCAGGATCAGCTGTATGTGGGACTGGGGGAGAGTGAAGAAGAAGGGGATCTTTGGTAATCACAGCATTCAAGGAGCATTTGCCCCTAACTAGACAACTTTTTAATGTGCAGCCACCAGGTGCCCGCAGGGAGAGCAGCCCAGGGTGGGTCAGCCAAGTGAGAGGGGAGACCGGCCCAGAAAGCCCTAACACTCCTCAGGAGAAGCCCAGCAAACCAGGACTCAAGCAGGTAACAAGAGACCCGTCGTTCTTCTCTGCCCCATGCCCCCCGGAAAGCCTTGAGGGGAGGCACCTACTTTTCGATGGCCGACACGTCACTGGTGTTAAACTTCCCTCTGGTGAGCAGCTCAGGGGTGATCCGCCCTTCAAATAAGAGGCCCTCCTTGGCCATCTTGACCAGGATCAGTCGGACCAGCTCGCCCAGGTACATGCCACTGACCATCTTCTCAAACCTGCAGGAGAAAAGCACCAGGCACTCGTCAGTCGCTCCTACGTGCTCACCACTGTGGCATCTCATGAGTGGTGGGAGAGACGTGAAAGCAGAGGAAGACACGGCCTCAGTTCTCACAAGCACACAGTCTCACTGGCAGGCAAGACCGCGCGTTTGTGTGAGTAAACAATGAACAGACAGCGGGGGAACAGGGTCATCCAGACCCCACACCCATTCCCAGGGAAGGAAACAGGAGGAGAGCGCCAAGGGCAGGGGCAGTCAGGGAAGGCTGCCTGGAGGTGGAGGGAACATCAGGATTTAGACGGAGGGTAATGAGGAGGGACCCAGACAGGAATGAGTAGGATATGATCATCTTGTGCAAAACCTTATGGCTTACTTTTTATTTTTATTATTTTGGGGCCATGCCACCTGGCTTACAGGATCTTAGCTTGCCTGGATCTTAGCTCTTCGACCAGGGATTGAACCTATGCCCTAGCAGTGTAAGCACTGAGTCCTAACCACTGGACTGCCAGGGAATTCCAATTACTGCACTTTTCAAAGGGCTTTCATCTTTGTCCCTCTATCAGGAAGCTCTCCAGTTCCTGTGGCGAGGTGGTCAGGAAGTATTCTCTCCAGTTCCCAGCTCAGAAAGTGCAGACGAGACGACAAGGCTGAAATGCAGCCACTCCCCATGGGACCTCTGTCGCTGGTCAGCTTCCTGGCACCCATGTTCTCCTTCTCCAGCAGAGAGACCAAGAGAAAAGGTCTCCAGGAAAACGCTTTGTGCAACACACTCCTTCCCCACTGACCTGCCCTTACACTCCAGGAGAGGGCTCCCCGAGTAGCTTAAAACCAAGCAGCTCCTCCTACAGCTCCGGCCACATTCAGCCACAGGCCAATCACAGTGGCTCGGCCCTCCTGCCTCCCCTGGGAGGTGTGGTGGGCGGTGTGAGTGCTGTGACTGCAGCAGCCATTTCGAGCCCAACACGGCAGGGGAGAGGGAGCCAGGAGCTAGGGCTCGAAGCCACACCTGAGCCCAAGCCAGGTCCTGAGTCCTGGCTGATGAGAGGTCGGGAGGAAGCCGAGAGCAAGACAGACCAGAGGCAGGTCCACATCCAGGCAGCTGGCCTCTCCTCTGAGGGTGCCCAGCTGGCACACCCAGGGCTGGCTATGACACAGCAAAACAATCTGCTCCATTCAGAGCCGGCGCGGGAGCCAGGGATGCTGCCGGGACCTGAGCACGCACCCACCCCCGCAAAATCAAGGAGTGGAGAAACACTAGGTCCCACTGTTCAGACAGGACCAGACAGGACTGCCCTGGCCCCGGCTGTGTTGAGAAGCCCTGGCAGGAGGGCACCCTGCTGAGTCCTAGCTGCCCCACCCAGTTCCTGGCCCAGGCACCTGTGGGAACAGCTTTAGTGCCACCCAAACTGGAATCTCAGAGCAGACAGGAGCCAGACTGCCTGACTTGAACTCCAGCCCCACCACTTTATTATGCTACTTACCTCTTTGGGCCTCAGTTTCTTTACCTGCATAATGGGGAGCACACAGGGCCCACCTCTAAGGTTGTTGTATGAAAGACAGAGGTGGATATAGGTAAAATGCTCCAGTGCCTGACTAATACTGAGCCATGGCCCTTGCTAGGTCTCCTACCTAATTAAGCACTTTATTTGTATTAACTTATTTCATCCTTATTATAAAGCCTATGAGATAGACATTATCATTATCCCCATTCCACAGATGAGAAAACTGAGGGATAGAAAGGTTATAACTTGCCCACAGTCATAGGGCTGATGAGTGGCAGATTATTTTCAATCCAGTTAAATCCAGCCTTGGATTCCATGCTCTAAGCACTGTGCTCTTCTGTCTCTCCCATGGACAGTATCATTAAAAGTCACCTGTATTACTGTCATCCTGGCAGCCATCAGCCCCAGCCCAACCCAGCCTCTGCTTGTCTACCTCCAGCTCACTCCTCTAGGCAGCCTGCCCCCGCTATTGGGCAAATTTGACAGCAAGAAGGTTTTTCCCCCTTAAGGTGGACTACAGTCAGCCTTGTGCACCTCTACCATTGCTTCTTCTTTTTTATTTTTGGCTGCGCCAGGTCTTCATTGCGGTGCCCAGGCTTTCTCTAGTTGTGGGGAACAGGGGCTACTCTCTAGCTGCAGAGCATGGGCTTTAATGCTATCGGGGTTCAGCAGTTGTGGGGCACAGGCTTCGTTGCCCCACAGAATGTGGGATCTTCCCAGACCAGGGATCAAACCATGCCTCCTGCATTGGCAGGTGGATTCCTAAACCACCGGACCAGCAGGGAAGTCCTACCCATTGCTTCTTGTTCTGCCTTCTGGAAACACTCAGAATGACCTGCTCCCTTTTCTACATGATGTCTCTTAGACACATAGACACTGCCATCCCCCTTTTCAGATAAAGGAAGCCTGAGGCCAAGAATCTGTCCTTTCCCAGTCCCTAGAGTCCCCAGCTGGAGCAGCAGAACAAGGAAACAGCCCTTCTCACAAGCCTCCAGCGAAAGCCAGCAAGCCGTGATCTGCTGCTCAGCAGTCAGATACCTACGACCACGGGCCAGTGGGTGGCACCATGGTGTTGCAGCCTTGCTGCATGCTGGTGGGCACAGGCAGGGCTGCGGCCCACAGGGCCTGGGGGAGTCTGGGAAAGGTGGGCAGGGGATTGGATGCTGACAAGGAATGCCCTTGGCAGCCAGGGTCTGCTCCGACGGGGAGCCCAGGGTCAGAGAAGGAAGGTGAGGTCTGTGGGCACCTAAAGAGGGTTAGAACTGCTGAGAGAGTCTATGGAGCAGGCAGAACAACAGTAATGAAGGTGTTTGGGGGATGACTTGAAAAGAGGTGCAATTACGCCACCACCATCCAGGCCAAAGACTTCTAGGCAATAATATGTTTTTTAAAGGTCTCTACGTAATTCTTCTTTATTTTTTCTGGCCATGCCATGCAGCTTGTGGGATCTTAGTTCCCTGAACAGGGATTGAACCTAGACCCTTGGCAGTGAAAGCGCAGAGTCCTAACCACTGGACCACCAGGGAATTCCCCTTTTAAAAAAGAAAAAAATGTTTTAATGTAATTCTAGTGAAAAACATTCCTCTAGGGGACTTCCCGGGGAATTCGTCTAGGGAATTAAGATCCCTCATGCCGTGTAGCACAGCCAAAAAAAAGAAAAACATTCCTTTAGACCATTCATGATAATGTTTGCTCATAAGTGATGAAAGGGCTCTTAAAACATTCTGGAAGTTCACTATGAAAAACATGTACTTTCCAGCAGGACAGAAAACCACAAACTTAAGCCAAATTAAACCAGCTTTGCCCTGTCCTAGGGTCCTTGTGCCTTAATTTCCCCGTCAGTCAAATGGAGCAAACACCTTTCCCTGCGGGTACAAGGAAAACGAAACAGCTTTGAAGAACTTGACATTGCACAGAAGACACAGGGAAGCCCCCCAAAATCAGGCAGATGCTTAGGAGACTAGCTACATTAACTTTGGCAAAAAGCCCTCTGACCAATAGCCTATTTCTAGCAATATATGATACAACTCAAGATCTGTCATCTCTTCGGAACTGTTCTTACCAAGACCTGCCCTATGGTTCAGTCAGCAGGGAAGATGGAGATGGACCTTATCCCACCTGTCTCACTCTTATACACGCACGTATTTCCCAGCCACACTTCTTATCCACTACTCATCCTCCAACCCCCATCCATCCATCCATCCATCCACTTATCTTTGCATGTCCATCTTCTATCCATCCACTATTCCAAATATGTTTATTGAAAGTCAACTGTGAGGCCAGTTCACATTTCAGCCTGAGGATACAGTTCAACTCTTTAGAGAAATTCAGAACTACATCAAAATGGATGACAGACAATCCAGGTTTCCACCCAAGCCGCGTGGGATCCCTATGTTAAGCCTAAGGAAATAGCCTAGGCCCTGGGCCTTATCTGCTCAGTTATCACAGGTAACTGCCCAACCTGCTCTGCTGAGAGGGGTGACTTCAGATTCAGTGATTGACAGTAACTACAGGTACATCATTTCTTATCTGAAACCCCTGGGGTCACATATGCTTGGGAATGTGGACATTTGAGGATTTTAGAGATGTAATATGGTATACATGCCACATAGTACAGAATAGCTCCAGAGGTGCCTGAGGCAGGACTGTAATCAAGCACAGATCTCCAGTGACATAAACACACAAGTAAATAGCTTCAAGGCAGCTGGGGTCAGGCTTTAGGACTGGGGTTTAGGTCAATGGATTGAGGGGAAAAAACCTTTGGTTATCAGAGCTGGGGCTCTTTATTACCCAGCTGGTGTTTCAGTATGCAGAGCAGATGTTCAATGCTAGGTCTAAGAACTCAGGATTCTCCCAGTGAGAGACCTCATTTATTCACCACCACCACTCCCAGTGGAGGGAGGTTGGCCATTTATGCAATTCCATTAACTCAGGTGGAAAGCCTATTAGCCAGCCTGGGGGGTTGAGATCTTTTGGGTGACAGATTTCAAAATGACAAACTCCCTGACAGTGTCTCTCTGGCAAAGGATAAGGGCAATTAAGCTCACAGGGTCAATGAACATCTCCCAGCGTGCTGATAGCACACCCAACTCCAGAATAAGGCTGCTGGGAGGTCAATCAAAGAGGGCAGCATGCTAGCATCACAGGGAAATATGAATATGCACTTTAGGAAACAAGGAGCTCACAGGAAGAAGCAATGCCCACACCAGCCTAAATAATATCACTCATACTTCTGTGGCCAGAGCTCTCCAAGGCCAAGACCAACTTGCCAGAGAAGTCTGATGCAATGTTCTTTATTAGCTGTGACCCATCTGGCTTATACATGACATGGAAGAAGGTCTCCCCACAGTCTGCATGACTCACATGGCTCCCGACCACTCCCCTGCATGACAGGTATTTGCAGATGTGACTTCCCTCCCCAACTGGACCTTAAGTTCCGGAAGGGAAGGTGCTACTCTGTATGCCTGGAGCCAAGCACTGAGTTGGCACATCTCAGGTGCTCAAGAAGTGTGTGCAGAATGAATGGACACTTGCTCACTCTCCCTGCTCACCAGACACCCCACATGCTGAGTGGCCTCTCCCACCCTCAGCAGCAAACCCTACTGAGGACATCATATGGAAATGTTTTTAAACCTTAGCTTCAGGCTAATGCTTCTGTGCTTTTAATTTTTAAAACGTTTACAAGAACACAATCACAGTGTAATTAAACAGAAATTTGGGGGTGGAGTGGGGGGGGTAAATTGGGAGACTGAGATTGATGTACACGTTATTACTATATATAAAACAGATAACTAATAAGAACCTACTGTATAGCACAGGGAACTTTACTCAATACACTGACCTATATGGGAATAGAATCTAAAAAAGAGTGGATAAATGTATCAATATAAGCAATTTGCTTTGTTGTATAGCAGAAACCAACACATTGTAAATGAATTATACTTCAATAAAAATTAATAAGGAGAAAATAATTTAAAATACGCTTTCAATGTTGCACACGCCACAGCTGTGTGTCTCAAAAAAAGTGAGCTAATATACACTTGATGGGTGATCCTTTTGTGATCACCTGGCTTCCTGCCCCTCTCATCATCCACCCCAAATCTCCCCTTAAGTGTCCCGTAGGTCCTCTATACGACTAGTAAGAAAGGGTGGGACTCACAGCTGCTTCCCGGGGTTGAGCGAGCCCCGGTCTATCTCCCGGTCGAACTCAGTACGGATGTCCTCCAGGGCCCCGTCGTCCCCGAAGGCCCCCCACTCGGTGTTGATGCACATTCTCCCCTCGTCGCCCTCCACCAGGTCGATGTGCCTCAGTTCCTCCATGTAGCACGCGTTGGTGCCGGTGCCTTGGAGAGAGAGACGAGATCAGAAGCCGTGACCACACCACGTCATGAGAGAGACGGCAGCACCTGCTGGAAACACCGGCTTCAGGAAGGGACAAGGACAGGGTGGGCGTTACCAATGATGAGGCCGACTTCACACTGCTGGTCGTCGTAGCCACAGGTCATCATGGTCCCCACCGTGTCGTTCACCACAGCCACAATGTTGGCATCATAGTCCTGGAGGGAGAGAAGAGGGGTCACTGCCCACTCACATGTGGAGCAGCGATCACCTGCCTTTAAGATGGCCTGGCTGGAGGGCTCCCACTTCATCGCTTCCGCTGCTCTCATCACTGCGGGCACTCAAATTCACCGGACTCAAGCCCAGTGATCACATTATGGAGACAAAAAGGTGCCCTTCGTTATTTGGCTTACGATTCTTTTCAGTGTGGAGTTCACTCACAGAGCCACAGCCCTGTGTAAACCATCCCAATGCATCCGTGTGCTTTCTGCATTTGCTGCAACCCTGGCACGCTGCACTCAATCACGCCAGCTCCCTGCACAGCTGCCCTCACGTCAAAAGGAGGCTAACCCCTGCCCAAGAGCTTGGCTCTTTGGTAGCACCTCGGACAGCTCTACTTTGAACCAGCCCCGACCTTCCAGAGTGTGAGCTTTCACTGCTCACCTGCCTCGGTCTTCAAAGACCCGCACCCACCACACCACCGCCACAGGCCATGCACTACTGTCCCCCGAAAGAACCTTAGTCACACAGCCTTCTCCCCACACCCCCCAACTCTAGGTGGTCAAGGCAAGTGGCTAGTGAGAAGTTACCCCACGCTTTTTGATGGCTTTGTCAAGCAGCTTCACCACATCAGTTCCCTCCACGCCGCTCGCTTTAAATCTCTTTGTCCAGGTGATCAGGATGGCCTGCACAGGAGAGCACAGAGGGGTCGGAAGAGGGCTAGGAGGCCTCCGCAACCTCCAGGTCCCTGGGGAGTCTGCTCAAGGACAGTGACTAAGCCGAGGCCCGGGGAGGGGAGACACATCACATCGGGTAACAGACCCAGACTCTTATCTCCTGCTTATCTATCCACACAGTGGATTTCTCTGGGGGCTGCCACAGGGAAAAAAAAACCCTGCAGCTCACACTCAAACATAGTCAGTGGCTGGCTAGTGTGGTGGGGTCACACAGCATGCAAATCTAACTGGCGTCAACTGCACAGCCCAACTTCATTTAGAAAGAGAAATGCTGTTATTACCTGATCAGCTTTCTGTATTTTCAAACCTGACCTTGGTTTCCATGGCCCCAAGGAACTTTCATCAGAGCCAAATTTCGAAGAGAAACAAAATGCTAAGAAAATTCTTGGCTACTGTGCTTCTAAGAGCCAAGTCCTGAGCTTAAAGGATAATACTAACTGTGATTCATGCCTCTTCCACAAGTTTGGAATGTAACTCCCATTTGTAAGCGATGACTCTGTGTATACAGTATAATCCATTTCCGTGTGTATATTTCTAGAGAAACACTAAGGACATATATCCAGTGGTTATTCACTTGAGACTATAAAAGCATAGGAATTTCACGTTTCGCTTTACACCTTTATATTATTTCAATAGTTTTACATATTGCTTCTGTATCTTTTTCTTTAAATCAAGGATCCAAGAAAAGAATATTGTTCTCTGTGACTATTCTCCGAGTGCAGGAAGTCATTATAAATGCGGCTTGGTTGGGAAGAGCTGCTATTTAGGCCCCGTCGTCTCCAGGGTGACACAGGGACAGGGAAATGTCCGCACCGGGCTGCCTTGCACTCCGAAAGCCGGGTAGCCTCCATGCAGGATGCATCAGGAAGGGCGGGCAGCAGCCTGCAGCTGACCAGGCATTCCAAAAGCCCTCAGACACTGTTATCACCCCTTTGATGCTCAGGCCCCCCAAAGCCTTGGAAAAAAAGGTGATGTGGAAAGAACATGGATTGGAAATCAGGACATCAATCCTATCCCCACCACTTCTGTCCATTTCCTCGTGGGCAGTCTTCCCAATTCCTCTTAGGGTGACTCTGTTCATCTGTCAGAAAAGGCAGCTGGTCTAGACACTCTTGAAGGTCCCAGGCAGCCTTGAGGAGTGGGCACAGGCCGCCAGATGGGTAATTAGATCCTGAGATCCACTGGCTTCCTAGCAGGCAGCATGCCCGACTGAGCAAGCCCTCCCCAGAGAAGGGTCAAGGCTGGCAGGTGGGGGCCACATTTTTGGCTCTTTTTCTGCCAGGCACCATCTGCTCTGCTCTGCTCTGCCCTGTGGGGCTCTTGTGCCCCCGAGGACGTTCCCTATCCACTTCTGCAATGCCTTCTTTCTTGGAAGACAGCACCTCTGCCAGGCAGGCCATATCTGTGTGCAGCTTTCTCCCAGGGCCTAGCCCAACCCATAAGGATGGCACTCAGTCCATGGCCATTGATGAACAAGCAAACAGCCAGCAGCCGCTTCATTCTCGGCCCATCTCCTGCCTCTTCCGGCGGGAGCAGGGAAGTCTCACCCTGTCTTCTGCCCAGGGAGTGTGGCTGTCAAGCCTCAGCTCTCAAAAGCCAAGGGAAAACAGTACTGACAACAGTCCTCGTGAAAGGCCACTAACCCTACTTTCTTTTCTTTCACTTGCTTGAGTTTAGAAATGGTTTTCTCTACCAAATGGCCACAAATACCATGATTTGTCATGAAAAATACACATATAACTAAAGCAACCGAAAAATAAACATGATTATCATGACCTTACATTCATTCTACAAATGCTTCTTAAAAAAAAAAAAAAAAAAAAAGACACGCAGACCATCCAGAGGAAGGAAAAGGGAAAGGAAAAGGGTTCCTTAGTATTTCCCCTCTGGGATGTCTGGGAAGCCTGATAATCCCAGAATGTCTTACCTCGTCTATTCTGGATTGCCGACAAGGGAAAGAAAACGTGAATCCCACAGGTAATTTCTTGTCCTTGATTTTTTTTTTCTCCATGAAGTCTCCCAGGCACTCTGCGACGTGATCAAAAAGCTGGAAGGAGCACAAGAGAGCAGTTGGGAAGGAGAAAGAGGACTTAGCATTTCAGGAAAAATGTGAGGGATTCTCCGCCCAACGTGGAAAGAAGCCTGGCTACTCTAGCTGCCCACCCCCAAGGCACCTGGTGGCCAGGCGGGGCTTTTCCTGGAGGCTCAGTGCTTAAGACTCCCCATGCTTCCACTGCAGGGGATGTGGGCTCGATCCCTTGTTAAGGAACTAAGATCATGTATGATGTGCAGTAAAAAAAAAAAGGAAGACAGAAGCCAAAAAGTGCATGACTGGCAAAGAAGAGTCCCTTGAAAATAGCCTGCCTTGTGGGCCAGCACGGCTTAGGAAGCCTTTTTAAGCCTTCACGTGGCCTCTCGGGTATCACCTGGGTACTAAGATGTATCATCTGGGTATTTAGGAAATGTGAAAATAAGAGAAAGACAGTTCATCCTCCAAAACACACAGGCCATGGACCGCCAGCAGCCACCCAGGCAGCGTGGCCATCTGGCCCCTTCTCTCTAACTCCATCTCTCTCTCCCTCACTCTGTCAGTTCCAGAAGCTCTGTGAGGCAATTCCCCAGCCTCTAGGCCACTTGAGTGATCTCACAATCTTCGAGTTATCCATGTTTTACTTTTAACTCAAGTTCCATATGCATGCAAAAAAAGTGCTAGCATCCTAAGTGTAGGGTTCACTGGATTCTCACAGGTGCGCCCAGACACCCTCCCGTGCAGTCACTGCTGCCACCCAAACTCACAAGGCCAATCGCAAGCCACTCTGACTTAAAACGCCCTTTGCATGGCTGTCTACTATGTATAAGAGGAACAGCAGTGTGCACTCCGTGGCGTCTGCCTTCTTTTCCTCTACACTATGTGTGTGGGCCATCAACGTAGTTGTGTGAGAACCAGTGCTGGTTCTCACTGCTGCACAGTATTCTATGGTGTGAATATACTACGATTTATTTAGTGAACTGCAATTTAAGTTCTACGACATGTTGTAGAACTTGCTGGCTCTACAACAAGTTGCCAGGATATGCATATGTATCTTAGAATCCACTAGAAAGAAGTCAGAACACTGTTTCCCTAGCCTCTGTGTGAATACTGTCAATGACGGCAAGCTCATCACCTCCTAGGCAACTTTTTGGTTTTATCCAATACCTCCCTCTTTCTCTAAAGTATATCCAGGTCTGAATATAATATTTCACATGTGCTCTGATTAAAAAAAAAAAAAAAAAGCTTAGTTGAACTAAGAACCTCCCTGTCTCTTAGCTCTCTACCTCCATTAATATAACCAAACCATATATATGCTCTTTTGGCAACCATGCCACAGTCTAGGTAACCCCTCTTTTTTTTCATGTGGCTGTCATCTAACACTAGGCCTCCCGTGTACATGGGATTGACACAGCTAATGGAGCTTCTTGAAGCCCAGAGAATGCAGCGTTTGCAGGGCCGAACCACACAGTCACAGGAAGCAAATTCAGCCAAGGCAAGGCCAACTGCCTGAAGGCTTTTGCCTGCAGGGTCCTTCCCCTCCCCATATTAAACTTATAGTTCTATTCAGGTTTGATTTTAGCAAATGTGTCGAGGAGAGAGCCCACGGGAAAGGGTGGAGTCCATGGGGGTAGATCCCTCCCAAACGCCTGAGGAGGGGGCAGGTCCCCTCCTCTCTCCTTCTCTTCCCGCCTCATCTAAAGGGATTTGGGGGGAGACCTATACAGGGAGGGGGCTGGTCCCCAGGCTGTGGGGGTGGTACCTGGGATAAAGGGCTATGGAGGAACAAGAACCCAGACCAGGGAGGAGTCGGGGAATGGCGCAAGGACCATTTGCCAGAATACACAGCCTTCTGATTCCAGATTGAATCTACAGATAAAACACAACTAGACCACAAGCAGCACCCACTTCCTCTCCCCACTAGGGCCGTAGTTTGAGGGGAGAAGAGACAGTTTCACCAAAACCACGGTCTACTCACTCCGGGCCACTCTGTCAGAGCTCCCTGACAGATTGAGGGGACAGAGGAAACCAAAATAAAACGTCGGATGAATTGTGTAGGAGGAACCCAGGAAGGGCCCCGCCAGAGCTGGGCCAGGCATCACGGCTGCCCCCAAGCCACTCTGGAGAGTCTCCTTGAGAGGAGGCCAGAAGTCAATATTCCCGTCCCATCTTCCCCTAGACGTCCCTGACCCAGCTCTGCAGTCTGATCTTCCTGCCAAAGAAAAGGAAAACTTGTCAGTTCTGACTGGGGAGCCTCTGTCCCTGAGTCGCTATTACTGAGGCTATGGTGAAGGCGGCAGCTCTGACCCAGGGGACACATGACCACCTTCCCTGCGAGAACCCAGCTAAGCTTCCCGCGACCTACATTTCTGAGCGACGTAAACCCGTTACTAAGCCCAAAGGCTTGCCCCACGTCATCTGCCGGAAGAAGCTCCCTCAGGGGAGCAGGCTGGGCGGAAGGCAGGCAGGCTGTGGGCAGGAAGAGGCAGGGAAGTGAGTTACACAGAGCTGTGGTGCTGGAAGCAGTCTCTGGATTGAAGTCACACACCCACCCCTTTGCACTCTGCTAAAAAGGAAATGCCATTTGTGGAATGCCCCAACGAAGGGGTGACAAGCCTGCTCAGAATAGACAGGACACTTCCCCCAGGCTAACTCAAGTCTAACCAACCAGAAAGGGAAGTTACCCAGACTCTCTGCACTCAAAATTTTAGTGATTAAAAAACATTTTTTTTTCTTTCCTGACAACACGCACATTTATTTAATTTAAATAAATTTATTTATTTAGTATTCAAAACTCCCCAAGCTAAATGAGTGATGTTTTAAGAAGATCGCAATTATGTTTCTGAAATTATTAACGCTTAAAGCTGTGCTGAAACTTTCAAGATACTTTGTGTTTCTGTGTCAGTTATGTGTGTGTGTGTAGAGCAAGAGAGAAAAAAGGGTAAAACAAATAGTTATTTGGGAAATCTGGATAAAGGATATAAAAAGCTCTTTGTGCTTATCTTAAAGTTTTTCTGAAAGTTTAAAATTATAAGGTTTTAAAATCTATCAAAAATTCCTGCCTATGTTCGAACATGAGATCACAGCCCCAAGAATTCAGCGCAGTTCACAGGCTGTGAGTTTTGAGCTGCTTCATGGGCAAAATGGGGGCCTTTGTGGACTAGAGTATTCTATAGGTCAACAAAGAGATATCAGAAAAATGGACCACCAATATTTATTGCTAACCTCACACCAAACTTCTAGACAAGAGGTTACCACTTCATCCCAATTTTCAACTGCCAATCCTCTCCTCCCTCAATCACTTGAACCTTCCTCCTTGCCCACACATTTCTACACTATCAAAAAATTTTAGTAAAAATACTAATTAATTTATTAATTAATTAAAAACAAATACCCAGTCTAAGAGTGCCCCACATTGCTAAAACTGTCACACTGGAGCCAGACTGCCTGGGTTCAAATCCCAGCTTTATCACTTATGTGCTGTGTGACCCAAGGGGCTGATCACTTAACAGCTGAACCTCAATTTTCTCATCTGTGAAACAGGAATAATATCTACCCACAGAGCTGTAATGATGATTAAATGAGTTAATCTGTATAAGGGGCTTGTATCAGTGACATACATAACAAGTTCTATGCAAGTATTTGCTCTAATAATATAACAGTATCATTATCCTCATCAACATCAACATCTTTGCAAACTGCTTGAAAGGGGCAGCTGCCGAAACAGCTGGAAACAAAGTAATTTTGGAGCTGGGAAGAAGGGGACAGAGGCTGGGATAGACAAGGTCCTGGGGGCAGCAATTAGAAGAGCCGTTAGCTTCGGAACTCTGAAACAATAAATATTCGTGATGTGTGAGAAAGCGTGATACGCAACTGTATGATCTTAATTACATAGAAATGGATGTTTAGTTGTGTAAATACACAAACGAGACCTAGAAGGACACATCAACCGGTAAACTGCTCATGATTTTGGATGACTGTGTCTTCTGCTTCTTGTGTTTTTTGGTTTCCTAGTATGCATGTGTTAACTTTTAAGAAATAAATGTTTTTCTAAAAATCTTTAAAAAAGAAGTCACGGCAGAAGTGATGCAGCAAGCGTGTACCTGAAGGAGGGCATCCCCTTAATTTACAAACCCTGCTCCTAAAAAGTCAAGCCGAGACTCACAGGAATGTCCACGGCATGGGGGGCAAGTCCCAAAGGGGAAGGCAGGAGGCAGAGGTGGCTCCTCCCAAGGGCCATGGGGAAGAGTGACTAATCAGTGTTTGTTGGCAAATAGAAGGAGCAAGATGCCAACTGGAGGCTGCTGGCCACCTGCAGAAAGGAGCAATGTGGCGAGCACTGGGCAGGGTGAGGAGACCCACTCGCTGGCAGCCTTCGTGCACACACCTTCATGCACACACTGAATGAATGAGCCAATCTCTGCAGCCCTGTTATGGAGGGACAGCAGAGAGACCTCCAGACAGAGGCATCCGATGAGCGATGCACCCGTTTCAGTGGCTGATAAAAAAGTGGACTAAGGACAGTGTCCCCATCAATGCTCACAGTCTGAAAAGCTCAGAACACAACCCCCGCCCCTCCTCGGCAGCAGGTGAAAGACCAGGATTAGCCCTTTTCTCTGGTAGAAGGAAAAGGTGGAGTTTGCATTAGGTCCCAGCCACGGGAATTTACGAACAAAGAGGAGTCAAGAGAAGGCGCTGGGCTTCATCCCAAAGTCCAGCCCAGAGCCATTAGGTTTTCTGCAGAACTTAGTCATGAACCTTGCTGTGAACACACCCTCCCTAAAACAAATATTTGGCAAGCTCTGAATAATACATATCCTGACAACAGCCATGACTTAAGAGGCGAGCTCTAAACGGGAGGGGAGGGGTCAGAACATCTGCAGGAGAGGGGGAGGAGCAGAACAGGACCAGAAATGACTGCAAGCCTGCCAAGGGCTGCCCACAACCTGATCACAGGGTCCTCAGTGAGCCTGCAGCCTACCACCCACCACCACCAGATGGGGAAGCAGGAGGGTGGTCAGGCCCTTCTGAGCATGCACATGGCCTCGGCCAGCAAACGAAGGCAGCCCTTCCATTGGCAGGGGTTACAAGTGTGAGAGGAAGGGATGGTGACTTTCCAGGCAAGGCCCTGCCCTCGCTGCTTTCCATGCCAAGGTCTCGTAGGAGACTATTCAGTGGGGAAGCCAGGAGCCCTTTAGAATAGTCCTGGGGCTCTGAACTCAGATTCCTGCTGTCCCACAGGTGACAGCCACAACTGCCGAGGCCGAGGCCATGGGGGAACTGGGTGAGGAGGACAATGACTTGGAAGAAGGACTTTCACCCAGGGCTCTGCGCTCCCTCTTCTGGGGAACCACCCCAGGATCCTTAGGGAATGAATGCATTTACCCGCTGGGCTTCCTCTTTACACCCCTCAGCTGAAAGGCCCAGCAGCTGAAAGGACCAGTAGCCCCCTCCCATCCTCCAGCTCATTCACACAGTGAGGATTCCACCAGGGAGTCTTTCTCTATGTATGCCTATGATGGACTCGCCCAGGGGCTCGGCCCACCACTGCTCTGGGGCTGGTTCCTGGGGGTACCCTGGAGCCTGATGCTTAGGCCACAGGGGCTAGTCAGAAGGGAAGTAGAGACCCACCTGGCTTCCACTGCCATGCATGATGTTCTCCGGGGTGTTATAAACCTCAGACTCCATATGAACAGTCTGGTTCTGCTCGTGATTCACCTGCACCCGCAGAATTCGAAAGGAAGATCCACCAAGATCCAGGGCGATGAAATCTCCCTTTTCTGTTAGGGAGACAATAACATCACATCAGATTCAAGTGCCTGGGAAGGCTGCACGCTTCACCCACTTCTCAACAGGGTCTGGCCCCACTTCACTGTGCTTTCGGCCACAAAACAGGAGTCATGTAGACCCCATCACACCACAGCCCCACCTGGAAGAGTGGGCAAGAGAAGCCCTCTCCCAGCCGGGCATCCCTAGGCAGACAGCTTCACACAGTCCCACTCAGTCCCAACTGCAGAACGAAAGTATGGACTTCATTAAAGTATCAACCATCGTTCTCCAATTCTTTACCCCTTCTCACAAATGGCTATGCTATCCATAACGTAAAAATAAAAACAGCATTTCAACTCAGAGCAAACCCTGCATCTGAGGTCTATTCCATGCCTTAAGTTCCTTCCCCATCAGCTGAGACACCAATTCCAGCCAGTCCATACCTCCACTGATTCCCCAGGGGATCTTTTTTAAAATTGTAGTAAAATATACATAACATAAAATTTTCCACTGCAACCATTTCTCAGCGTACAGCCCATTGACATTAAAAATGTTCACAATGTTACACAACTACCACCACCATTCTCAAAAATTTTCATCATCCCAAACAGAACCTCTATAACAGTTAAGCAGTAATTCCTCATTTCCCCTGTCCCCAGCCCCAGGCAAACACTATTCTACTTTTTATTTCTATGAATTTGCCCATTCTAGATATTTCTCATAAACAAAATCACACAGTATCTGTCCTTTAGTGTCTGGCTTATTTCGCATTGTATCAAGTCTCCAGGGTTGATCCATGTTATAGCCTATATTAGTAGTTCACTCCTGTTTTCAGGCTGGGTGATATTTCATTGTATGTGTATCCATTCATCAGATACTGGACACGCCTGCTGTTTCTGCCCAGAGGATGTTTTTAACAGAAGTCCCTCCTGGTCACACAAGGGTAAACTGGCTTGAACCGGTTTTATTCCTCATGACCAATGTGAGCAGTGATTGGGGTGGACCTCAGTGGGTTAGAGAAAGACAACAGGCCTGTGTGTCAAGACCACCACAGGGCACCAGTGGAGGTGGCCATGATGAGAAACCAAACCACTAAGCCTCCACCCAGCATCCTCTATCCCCTCCAAAATCAATGAAAATCTGTTCATTTTACTTCTGATGCTACCTTATCACTGTCTCACCATCACCTTACTTTCTTGATGATGACTTTTGAAGCATAAGAGTTTATAATTTTGATAAAGTGTGACTTATCTTTTTTCTTCTGTGGCTAATGCTTTTGGTGTCATATCTAAAAATCCATTGCCAAATTCAAGGTCACAAAGATTCATACCTATGTTTCCTTCTAAGAGTTTTATAGTTTTAGTTCTTACATTGAGGTATTTGGTCCATTTTGAGTTAATCTGTCTATATGGTCTGAAGTAGAGGTTCAGCTTCCTTCTTTGGCACGTGGACGGTTGTTGCTTAGTTGCTGAGTCATGTTTTTTGTGATCCAATGGACTATAACCCCCCAGGTTCCTCTGTCCATGGATTTCCCAGGCAAGAATACTGGAGTGGGTTGCCATTTCCTTCTCCAGAGGATCCTCCCGACCCAGGGATGGAACCCACGTCTCCTACGTCTCCTGCACTGACAGGCAGATTCTTTACCAGGCAGGCACTGTCAAATAGCAACACCATTTGCTAAACAGACTATTCTTTCCCTCACTGAAAAGTCTTGACACCCTTGTCAAAAATCAAGTGACCATAAATGTATGGATTTATTTCTGAACTCCCAATTCTTTTTTTCCCCCATTTTGAGATGTAATTGACATAGTGAACACTCAATTCTGATTCATTGGTCTGTATATCTATCCTAATAGAAGTACCACACTGACCTGACTGCTTCCGAAAATTTGAAACTGGGAAGTGAAAGTCCTCCAACCCTGTTCTTTTGCAACATTGTTTTCACTATTTTGAGCCCCTTGAATTTTAATTTTTTTTAAGTAATGGATTGTTGGGTTTTTTTAACTTCTTTTTTATAAACTGACACCTTCTTTGTATTTGATTCCAACAAACTTTAGGTTCTGACACACTGCTCTATTTCTGGAACTTAGAATGGTTGTTTGGCATATAGTATGAATACAACCAATATTAATACTTGAATTAATGAGGGTGGCAAAGGAATCGAGGAATAAACCAAAGACATTTACAACTGAATTTCTTTTCTTATCCTCTCAAGCTCTTTGAGGGAAAAATTACAACTTAGGATTCTTTACATCTGCCCTTGGTACCCAGGGTAGTTCAATAAGTGCTTGGTAGCTGCTTGATCACAAGGGTTGGTGGCCCATTCATTCATTCAAGGAAGTTTGGCTTCTTGATCATTACACAGGAAGCAGTTATACCACTGATTGGTTGTTTGTTTTCTTAGCAACAGCTTTATGGGAAATAATTAAAATATCATATTTGATTTTATTTTTATTATTTGGCCGTGCCACATGGCTCAAGGGGGTGTGGGCATCAAACCCATGCCCCCTGCAATAAAAGAGTGAAGTCCTAACTGCACCACTGGACTACCAAGGAAGTCTCCACCTGTCACATTTTAAAGTGTACAGTTTGGTGAGTTTTAGTATATTTACATCACAACTATCTAATTACAGAAATTTTTCATCATCCACAAAAGAAACTCTATACCCATTAGCAGTCACTCCCCATTTCCTCCCAAACCGCCTCATCCACTAACAGCCACTAACTCACTGTCTGTCTCAAGAGATTTCCCTATTCTGGACATTTCATTACAATGGACACATACAGTACATGGTCCCCTGTGGCTGACTTCTTTCATGTACCATAATGCTTTCCAGGTTCACCTGCATTGAAGCATATACCGGTACCTCACTCCTTTCTGTGACAAGTTACATTCCACAGTACGGATATACCACATGATGTTGCTGTTTTAAAACTGCTTCTACAGTCACAACAAACTGTAGAAAAATTCTTAAAGAGACTGGAATATCAGACCACCCTACCTGCCTCCTGAGAAACCCGTATGCAAGTCAAGAAGCAACAGTTAGGACCAGGCATGGAACAATGGACTGGTTCAAAATTGGGAAAGGAGTATGTCAAGGTTACTTGTCACCCTGCTTATTTAACTTGAATGCAGAGTACATCAAGCAAAATGCCAGGCTGGATGAATCACAAGCTGGAAACAAGATTGCCAGGAGAAATGTCAATAACCTCAGATATGCACATGATACCACCCTAAATGGTACAAAGCAAAGAAGAACTAAAAAGCCTCTTGATGAAGGTGAAAGAGCAGAGTGAAAAAGTTGGCTTAAAACCCAACGTTCAAAAAACTAAGATCACAGCATCCTGCCCCAACACTTCATGGCAAATAGATACAGAAAAAATGGAAACCATGAGAGACTTTATTTTCTTGGGCTTCAAAATCACTGCAGATGGTGACTGCACCCATGAAATTAAGAGGCTAGCTCCTTGAAAGAAAAGCTATGACAAACCTAGACAGTATATTAAAAAGCAGACCAACAAAGGTCTGTATAGTTCAAGCTATGGTTTTTACAGTAGTCATGTACAAGATGTGAGAGCTGGACCATAAAGAAGGCTGAGCACTGAAGAATTGTTGCTTTCGAACTGTGGTGCGGGAGAAGACTCTTTGATCCCTTGGACATCAAGGAGATCAAGCCAGTCAGTCCTAAAGGAAATCAACCCTGAATGTTCAGGAAGGACTGATGCTGAAGCGCCAACATTCTGGCCACTTGATGTGAAGAGCCAACCCATTGGAAAAGACCCTGATGCTGGGAAAGACTGAGGGCAGGAGGAGAAGGGGGCGACAGAGGACGAGATGGTTGGATGGCATCAGCGACTCAATGACATGAGCTTGAGCCATCTCTGGGAGATGGTGAAGGACAGGGAAGTCTGGTGTGCTGCAGTCCATCAGTCAGAGTTGGACACAACTTAGCAACTGAG
Source organism: Oryx dammah (assembly GCF_014754425.2). NCBI lineage: Eukaryota > Metazoa > Chordata > Mammalia > Artiodactyla > Bovidae > Oryx > Oryx dammah. The sequence continues at coordinate 34,101,507 of NW_024070190.1, forward strand.
CAACAATGGTCCAAAGGAAAGAGGCCAAGTGGGAATGCTAGGAAGAAGGTGTCTCAGCTTTGTGAGAAATTCTGACCCTGATGTCATAGGTCATTCAAATTAGTTTTGGGTTTTCCCTGAGTTCTCATCAGAATCCTAATCCCTATAGTGCTTACACTACTATTGGGTAAAAAAAAAAATAAATGTGATATGAGAGAGTTCCTTCTCAGGAGAATGAATTACTAGAACATCAGAAACACTTAACTTTACTATCATTCATTGAGCCTTTCTGTTCTCCAATTGCTAAATACTTCTTCTGTCTCATTTTACTTTTAACCCCTCTCCACTCTATGAAGTAGGTACTATTATGATCCCCATTCTGCAGATGAGCAAGTAAAGTCTAGGAGGGGTTAGGGAACTTGACCAAGCACACAGCCAGTAATTGACAGAGCCAGAATTTGAATCCAGAGCCCAAATTCATAGCCATTGGATACAACTGCCTCTTGGACAGACCTCAGGAACAAGGATCCCCAGAGAGGGCATTAGAGGGAGATCAGCACATCAGGAATGGCTACATCTCTCTATAAACCACTTGTATACAGGGAAACAACACATGCAAAAGTGAACACTGTGCTAGGATGAAAATATGGGAGCTTTTCCTTCCTAACATTTTTATTTAATTAATTCATTTACTGTTTTAATTAAAAAAATAAAAAGTTATTTATTTCACGTTTTGCACTGGCTTTCAGCATAACTTTAAAAAATAGCTTGAGAAATCTTGATAAATCGGTCAGGTCAAAAGTCTCATCTTCAGTTGAATCAAGGGACTAAGTAAAAGCAGGCTCTTGTGCTCAAGTTCCACATGCTGGAGGGGGATCTCTTGCTTATTGGCGTCATTGTCAACACACAACAGGAAGGAATCAGGTTTCAGGCAGCACCTCTGAAGCCCCAGCTCTCAAGTTTTCAAGCAGGGTAAGTTTAAATGATCTCATCTGCCTCTAGGTCAGGGAAGAACCTGGCCTTAGGGTGCATGGGGCCGGCCCACACTTCTGCAGCTCTGTAAGACCCCTGCCCCGTCCTAGCCTCCCACCACAGTCTGTCCACCCCACTTCTCCTTTTTTTTTTTCCAACAAACACAGGTCAGTAGGGTTTCAGGGAGTTAGGGGCAGAGAAGGAGACCAGAAAAGTTAGCCTTGAGATGATTTGTGAAGGGGGCCTTTCCCTCAAGGTATTTTACAAGAGGTCACTGTTAAGCCCAATGCAGCCCCTGATCCTTTCCTGAGCAGTGACCCTGATTCCAGGGTGTGTTTGTGCTTGCTAAAAGAAATGGCAGTTGGCATCTCTTCTGTAAATCACATTTGCAGCTCAGGAAATATGGGACAAATATTAACTCGCCTCCTCAATCTATGGATAAGGTAGCTCCAACCAAACCTGCTGAATGACTTGCTCATGGTCACACCTGTGGCAAGGCCAGGGCCCTTCCCTTTCCTTAGTCACTCATATACTTGCAAATACTGGGATGCTCATTAATACGTATATATATACACATATATACACATAAAAGTTTTACCTTCCTCATCTGGGTGATGAGCAATTTGAAGGCAAGGGCAATTTAGCATGCTTACTTCCGTCTCCCCAGTACTGAGTCCCACATACAGTAGGCAAATCAGAAAGTGTTTGCAGCTAGTTCAGTTACAACACCTGGGTTAAATGCATGTTCTGTTCAGCCCTATCCTCTGCCAGGCAAAGGACACCAAGGAATGACTTCTGGCAAGGTGTCCAGAAAGCTTTGTTTGCTGTCTGGTGTCTCTTTAGATAACCACCCTTCCCGTTTTGTCATCTGAATTGGAGGTGGGGTTGAACGCCTGTTCTATGTGACCCAAGGGCATCCAGAGTCCCCAGCTTTGGCCAACGTGATTGGTTCAGGGTGGGCACGTGACTAACATCAGCCAATCACCACCTTCTCCAAGACCACCCCGGGACCTCTAGTTTGGAGGTGTCAGCTACAGCTGCTGGGACTATCTCTGCCCCCTATAAGGGAGAGGCAGCCTACGAATGAAGCCTTGGTTAAGAGACAGATGAGGCCTTGGTTACAGGAGCAAACTTACAACTACATTTTCCATTATGTCAACCTAGAATTCCCTTTCTTGCTTATACGACTTTAAGTTAGATTTCTTTCAGTTATAAGCAGAGGCTGCTGGGTTCAATATTCTTTACTAGGCAATGGGTGCTCCAAATACCAACTTGTCCTCCATAAAGGATGTATCCTCCCCTTTATCTCAGTTGGTCCCCCCATTCAGAGCTGTTCTGTTCAATCACCCAGCTGCAGAGGAACCAGAGCTGTAGTCTGTGGGCTCATCCACATTATGAGGGTATTGGGGTGGGGGTAAGACAGCCTGCCTTTGCTTCCCTCCCATAACATCACAGGGATGCTGGTGAATTCTAAAAAGCTCTGACATTTTCCTCCAGGGCTAGATCTCCACATTCGGGTCTGATGGGTAGGGGTCCTTTGGCCACATCAGATGGGAAGGGCCTTCCAAAGTCGGGAAATTCTTCCAAAGAATTCTTTGTTGTTGTTTAGTTGCTAAGCTGTGCCTGATTCTTTTGTGACCCCATGGACTGTAGCCTGCCAGGCTCCTCTTTCCATAGGATTTCCCAGGCAAGAATCCTGGAATGGGTTGCCATTTCCTTCTCCAGGGGATCTTCCTGACCCAGGGATAGAACCCACGTCTCCTGCCACGGAGCCACCAGGGAAGCTCATTAAGAATTCTTAGAAAGTCATTTATTAAGTTATAATGATGACCAGCAGAACAATGACTCTCTGTAACTCTCAGGGTGGTCTGCAGTTTCCAAAGCACTTTGATCCTTTTGACAGCCTTGTGAGGCAGGCACAGCAGGACTGCCACACCCATTTTACAGATGAGGAAATGGAGGCTTATAGCAGTTAAGTGACTTCTCCAAGATCACACAGATAATAAGCAGCAGAGCCAGAGATTAATCCCGTGCTCTGAAACTCTATTTTTTCCTTCAGTTTCAAGTTCAGTCTCCTTGCAGCAGTTGGCTTCCTTTCTTACTTCCTCTTCAAATCTTTGGCTTCAACCTTCCTGCCTGTCGCTGCTGAGACTTCATCCTTCATTTCCCATTTCCACTGAAGCCAAGAAGAACTGATCTTCTATAGAAGGCTCATTAAACAAAACATCTGAAGGGCCCCTGGCAACTCTCCACTTTCTAATGACAGCCATTATTACCAGCAAATAATGGAAAACAAACACTGAAACAGATGTCTCTCTTGAGTCCAGACCTGTGCTGGAATACAGGGCAAACAAAACTCAGCATTCATGAAATGCCTCCCGTTGCCTGCTCCATGAATTAATCCTGTACACAAGACACAAAGCCTCCTGTCTGCAATCCTGCTAGCCAATGAGAGTTTACACCTTCATCAGAAACCCAACTGGAATGCTATGCATTTAGGAGATTTCATCAAATGAGAGAATTTCTGAGATAATCCAAACATCTTCCCACATAAGGACAGAGAAAGGTAAGTAAACAGCCCAAATGCAGTGAGAAAAGGAAACGTTTTCCTTCCTTTGGCTGGAAAGCAGTATATCTTAAGCCCCACCAATTTAACTGTGAGTGTGCTAAGTCACTCCAGTCATGCCTGACTCTGCGACCCCATGGACTGTAGCCTTCCAGGCTCCTCTATCCATGGGATTTCCCAGGCAAGAATACTGGCGTGGGTTACCATTCCCTTCTCCAGGGGTTCTTCCTGCCCCAGGGATCAAACCCGGGTCTCCTGTATTGCAGGCAGATTCTTTACCACCTGAGCCACCAGGGGAAGCCCAGGACCACACCGCAAATCAAACATTCTAAACTTATCCTCTGGGTGAAGAGCACACTAAGTAACCACAAGGCAGAAACAAGGAAATCTTCAACTCAATTTACCCTCAAGAAGCTTACAATCTAACTGATATTTACAATATCCTGAGGGATAAATGACAAGATGAGAAAAAAAGGGGAGGTTTCCCAAGTGAGAATCAAAGCCAGGCAGGCCTTCTGACAGAAGCTGGATACAGATGGGCAGCTATCCCCAAAACTGGGCACCTCTGAACAAGGGTTTTGTTTAGCCAAGTCACCAGCATAAAAAGGCTTCAGTATCTTCCTCCTTTATGTATTATTCATATCTTTCCCATTGCAAAAAGGATATGCAGCAGCTAAAAGCCACTTTAGGGTTTTGCATCTTTTTTTAACCTAATGTATAGATTACTTGAGAACAATTAAAGAAAAAGCACTGCCCGTTAAAATCGTCAAAAGGGGGGAAATTAACAAAAATGGGCTGATAACATTTTCAAAAAAATCAATACAGTTTCAAAAGCCAACAGTTTTCAGTAATCCAGTCATCAGGGTCAAGGTCAGCAGGAAAGGAAAGGTTTGTTTCTCCCTCTGACTTGGAAGTCACATCACTGCTTGACGGGCAGGGGCACCTCTCCACTGCAGTGATTCCAATTTATCCTTTGGTGGTTTGGGATTACCACTAATTTTGTCACTGACTAATTATACAGGTGAAGCAGTAATTAACATCTCAAAAAGAGACTAGCACCATGGTTTACTACGAAGGAGACCCACATTCTGGCTCCTCCAAGGGACCTCGTGGTTGGAGCCACTTCCATCAAAAAGTGGCAGGGACTGGACTGGTGTCCAAGGCCTTGGCATCAATATCAGTGTCTATGTGGGGCTGGAGGGACCATTCCAGGAGGAGTGTGGGCCCCCTGGACACCTGACTTGAGCCCACCCATGAATATTAGGAACAATCAGAGAGAGAAGAGCTATACAATATTTTATGGTTGCACAGTATCCCCACCAAAAGGTACAGAAGTCCTAACCCTGGGTACCTGTAAACGTGGCCTTATTTGGAAAAGGGTCTCAGATGATGTAATCGGATGAAGAGGAGGTCATGAGTGTGGGTTCTAGTCTGACTGGCATCCTTATTAGAGGAAAATGCCACATGACGACAGAGGCTGAGAGTGGACAGATGCAGGTGCGTGCCAAGGAACGTCAGGGGCTGACAGCCACCTCCAGAAGCCAGGAAGGGGCAAGGAAAGACTTAATCCAGCATCTCAGAAGGAGCACGGCCCCACTGACACCTTGATTTTGGACTTCAAGCTTCCAGAACTGTGAGACAATCACTCTCATTTAAAGCCACCTGGTTCATGGGACTTCATTACAGCAGCCTTGGAAACTAACACAGAGCAGAAGAAACAGTCCCCAGGGAGGGCAGAGGGAGGTGGAGCTGGGGAAGGGCTGGCCGTGCAGGCCAGGGGAGCCAGGGCCTCAGGGTGGGTCCTGGGGGCTCAGGGCTTTGGCGTCTCCCCTTCCTCCTCCTCCTGCTCTCAGCACGGCTCCGTGCTCCCGAGGGGCCCTGAACGTTCGGGCCCACTCACTTCACTTCACACTGGACACGAGAGAGGCTCAGAAGGAGGCATGGGGCCCAGGCTGCTGGCTCCAGTTCCACAAGCTCTAGGACAGCATTTCCCAACATGGGCGTAATCACCACCTACATCATCACATTTAAGACACCACTGATTGTGGACACATCGTTATTTTATGTAATGCGAAGAGAGAAAAAAATGCTGCTCACAGTAAGTTAAAGAGGCAACTACTGCACAGTGCACTGGTGATTTCAGAGGACTCAACAACAAAGACAAAAATAGGGTCTCGAAATAGATGAAATATAGTAGTAAATACTGGGGGAAAGAGCAAACAGGTTTGGGGGAAAGGCAGATAGCCAGGTTTAACAGGTTTCTCTCCTGCAGGACTGCTCAGGGCCTTTAGCACCCTGGTATCTGCTTCCAATCTCTTCTTTTGTTTTCTTTTTGATTTTCCATGCCACGTAACATATGGTATCTTAGTTCTGACCAGGGATCAAATCCACGCCCCCTGCGCTGGAAGCACAGGGTCCTAACCTCGGGACTACCAAGTCCCTGCTCTGGATCTCTAAGAGGGATCTTTGGAAATATTGTTTTTCCCAAATAAGAATGCGTGTGGAGCCCTGTTTTCAAATGGCTAGATTACTACTGTATCTGGATCACACTTTGAGTCCCTCAGCCCTAAAAATGTGAAGGTATGAGGCAGGGCACCCCCTGCTGTCACATGGGCCACAGAAGGGAAGCTGGCTTGCAGGCAGCTTTCAGGAGGAAAGGGAAGGAACCTCTCATGGGACATGCCAGCACGGGGCCAGTCACACAAGATCAGGGGTCCCCCGAGCATCAGGCATCCTTCTGGGTTATCTAAGCAAAGCCAGAGCGGGGGCCCTGGGGGGCCGCGCCTCTGTCTTATCTCCCTTTCCCCCTTCTCTCAGCGGACAGCATGCAAAGCCACATGCAGAATTCAACTAACCCGGTAAAGACACAAATGCTTAAAAAAAAAAAAAAAAAAAAAGACACAAATGCTTCTGGACATGGGCGCCATTCAGGGTTGGGAAAAGTAAGAGCAAACTACAAAGCCGGAGATATGAGAAAAAAGCCCAGGGGACACTGTGGTCTGGGCACTCTGATGGCCAGAGTCTCCTCGGTAGTCATAAAAGAGCCTAAACTGCTGGTGAGAAAGACCTCAAGGAAAACAAAAGGATAAAAGTGGAGTAGGTTTTAAAAAGTTGGGAAACACGAGAGATACAAGTACCAGTGTGTGTGCGTGAAGTAAACCCCACCTGTGGCCACAGGGCACACAAGAGCACCCGCCCTTCCATGGTGTCCCAGTCTCGTTCAGGAAGGACTTTACAGGCCGGCTGCTGGCACAAGAGGACCTTCCCACCGCGCCCAGTCACTCCAACACGCAGTGCACCTGCCCGTCTTTCATAAACATCAGCTGAAACAGCTGCAGTTTTCCTGATGGCCATTTTGAAGGCTGCATATCAGATGTCTCAAATCACAGCTTTCAGTGAGTCTCCAGAGCAGGGAAGAAATGGCAGGAGAGCGTAAGGGCCATACTCTCGGAGTGTGTACTCACAACCCCAAGAGAAATTTAACTTTCATAATCTCTCTCCCTCCCTTGCACATGGCAGGTGAACCCCAGCCTAGAGGACAGAACCCAGCTCAAGGCAGGATTCCTGGGCATGTGCTAAGCTGGGGTAGGCACAACATCCACCACTGGGTCAGCCAGACAGAACCACCTCCACTGAGCAGGCCAAGGCCAGGCTATGCGCTCTCAGCTTCCACTCTGCCAAGCGGAGGGACTGAGGCCACTCCCCTAGGGCGGGGAAACGACAATCCTCAAGAAGCCCTCAAATGCCCACTGCGGGACATAAGCCACGAGATACAGACCAAGAGGGTAATTTCCCTTTTCCAATCCTACTCCCCTCACCATTTCTCTGCTTGAGGGGCTACCCTGACTTAGCATCTATGAAATTTGTTCAAATGGGGACCTGAATCTCCCCTCTGGGCCTGAGATCCACTTGGCCACTAGGATTGCTGCTTATCTGGGATAGTACAGGGAGGCCCTGGTACCCTGATGGAGAGATTCTCCTAACATGAACTCTCGGCTTGTTTTGGAACCTTTCCTGTCCTGGAGATGTAAGAGTGATTCACACAGCATCGGGAAGATCCATGAACACTATGCTCTCTTTCCATAAGTCACGAGACAGTTAGGACAATCAGAGGAGGTCAGCCTGGTCCAAACATGGTGTCCCCTATCACATGACCGAATCTCAACAGACATACATTGGATGGATGGATGGATAGGTGAATGGATGGATGGGAGAACAGATGGATGGAATGGTGAGTGGATGGATAACTGGATGAGTAAATAAATGAATAAATGAACAAATGAATGAAAGTTGGAAGGATGGTTTCACAGAGCATTCAGCCCTGAGAGCCCAATCTCTGGGTGTGAGACTCACCTGAGCCATCGGGAATAGACCTTACAAATGTTGGCAACATCTTGACTGTGGCTGTCGGATTAAAATCCCGGGAGAGGCCATTCTTCATCTCCTTTGTGAAACGATTCATGATATCTAACAGAGTTTCATCAGAGAGCCGCATGGCATAGAGATACTTGTCAATCTGGAGGAAGGATGAGAAGAAAAGAAAGTGAGGCCAAGGCTGAGGAAGATCGTTTCTGCTCTAGTTTGGTTGGAGGAGGACAGGGATGGCAGGGTGAGGTACCCATCTGCTGCTGCTGCTGCTAAGTCATTTCGTGTCCAACTCTGTGCGACCCCATAGATGGCAGCCAACCAGGCTCCTCTGTCCCTGGGATTCTCCAGGCAAGAACACTAGAGTGAGAGGTACCCATCTAAGTCCATACAGCTCCATGGGCCCTGGAGCACCCATGCTGATCCATCCTTGAGCTGCATCAACCATGTTGCCCAGAGCAGGTTTGCAAATGCTCTGAGCCCTGGTTCCTCTCCTGTAAAATGAACGAGACACCTCCAAGGTCCCTACCAACCCTCGAATATTACATGGAAACTGTCCTTTGATCCCCAAGCACATGCCAGAGGCACATTAAGCCTCCACGTGACTCCTTCCCTCTGGCTCATCCTCACATGGATGGCAGTGCCCCAGAACAAGGGCTCCAAAGCCATCACCTGGGGCTCAAATCCCAGCTCCATCACTTAACAGCTGTGTGAATTTCAGTTTCCTCAACTGAAAAACTGAGATGATAAACAGACCCTACTTCGCGGAATGTTACAAGATCAAAGGAGACAGAGAAGCCCGTGGAACACAGAAAAGTGCTCAATAGACATCAGCAATTTCTAGGGTCGTGAGGCAGCGGTGCTGATGGGTTTCCTTGGGCATGACTTCTAGGTGAAAGGAAATGGCGAGTGAAGGGCCGGAGCCCTTCAGAACATGCCGCTTCAGGCCCAGAGCACAGAGACCTTAACCTCACTACCCCCAAAAGGTCTGGAAGAGCCCAAGTTCCCATGCTTGTGTGCCAGGGCCCATGTGCCCACTCTTCCAGATCAGACCACCCCTGACTCAACCAGGACCGAACCAACCTGCCCCTCTTCCTGGGCTACCCGCTCTCCTCCAGGATCCCAGGCTCCCAACCTCAGGCCTCCTTGTCGTCATTTGTTTTTCTTTCTTCATAGTATCTTCCCAATGACTCTCCCCAAAAGTATTAACTAGGCACCTACTACATGTCTGGCTCTGGGTTAGACACCTGTCCTCATGGAGTTCACCGGAAGTCTCTCTGTCTCCTGGCTCATTCTTTCTGCCACGTCCTGCTTTAGGAAGCCCTGATAACCATGTGCCTGGATTCCTGACTCCTGACCCATTCACTGCGATGGTTTTCAGTCTTCCATTTCTCTCCCTTTCTAACCTATCTTCTATACCATGACCACACTTTGCCTTTTGCGGGGCGGGAGGCAGGGGGCTTGTCCAGGATATTTCGCTTTCTTAAACTGGGACCCTGATCACCTCACTCCCCTGCTCAAAACCTTGCAATGCCTCCCTTGTCCAAGGCCCCTACGCTCTGCAGGTGCAGCTCTGGGCTCTCTGACCTCCAGCCAAACCTCTACCATTCCTGGGAGATGCCTGGGCTCTCCTGTCAAACCACCCTTCCTTCTCTTCCCACTCAAATCTCACCTCCCCTTCAAGGTTCAGTCAAATGTCACTTCCTCCAGCAGACGTCTGAGACCCTCAGGGTGCAGATAATGACTCCCTCAGCACTTATCTCTCCACATGGTCCAGCCTGGCTCACTGCCTGCTACACCTGCCGTGGGGACAGTGTCTGCTCCATCCACCTTGACCTCCCAGTGCCTCACAGGGGCCTCACACATAGCAAGCTCCCGGTCGATGAAGAGGCTGATTTATGACTCACTGAGGCTGCTGAACAGGCCTTTGATGCCGACTGGCTTCTGAGAATGGGACCTCATGCTTACATTTCAGGGTGGCTAGAAACACTCAACTCAAGGACACAGAGTAATTTCTGCATATCTTGCTCTCAGGCAGCCTTCTTGCTCTGGATTCCTGCCTCCTGCTGCTCCCAGCCCTGCCTGTCTCCAGTCCCACAGACAAGGCAGGAGTCCTCCAGCATCCTCTGCGGCCTGTGCCCTGCCCCCACCCCCATCTCTTCCACCACAACCACATTTTCCTTTCCCCTTCGTAAGAAAGAGAAGGGCAATCAGAAACGGCCGGGAGCTGGAATAGAAATGGCCAGGACACAGCCCCAGGAGACGTGCTCTGTTCTACCCCCAAGGCTGGCAGCGCCCATCAGCAGCTCTTGCTGCAAGTCACGGCGACCACGAGCTGGTTGGAAGAGGCAGTCACTCATGCGTGAGCCACAGAAGCGCACAGCGGACGGGGGTGGTGGGCAGCTACTGAGTGCAAGAGCGCATCAGGGCACAAGCGAGAGCAAAGGCCAAAGACGAGGCAGGTAGGGTGGTCTGTGTGATGATGGAGCACACAGTGCAAGAATGAAGCAACTGGAAAGGCTGTCAGGAGCAAAGGCGTGCAGGGCCTGATAAGCCAGGTGGACACATTTAGACTCTAAATGTGACTCTACTCAATTCAACAGTGAGATGTGTCTTGGAAAGATCAAGCTGCGTGCTGGCGAGGGGACGGGTGAGCAGGAACAGAGAAGAGACAGTCACAGTGCTCCTCTGGCATCTGGACGTGTTTTCCCTACCACACTGCTCACCCTCCTTACGTTCATCTGTCTACTGACATGCCTGTCTCCTCTGATAACTCATGAGTTTCCCAGGGAAAGGAAACATGTCGAGTAGACCTTTGGAACTACCTGGTTGCCTGGAACCAAGGAGGAATTCAACGAATGTTGGGTGCAAGAATACTTTATATCAGGGTTTACAGTATATCAAGTGCTTTTGTATCCAATACGTCATTTTACCTTCAGAATAACGCTGTCAGGGGGACATTCTTAATCACCATTTTCCAGTTGTAGAAATTGAGGCTTCAAGAGGCTAAGTGGAGCCTACCACCGCTCCCACCCCTTGGGGAAGGCCAGTCCCCTCTACTGTGCAGGCATCAAGCCCAAGCAAAACTGCTGAGACTTTCTAGCTGGTCAGGGAGAAACTTCTAGAAAGAACAGGGCTCCACAGCCAGCCCGCCTCCTAACTCAAGGTGCAGCTCAGTACAGGGACAGTGATCCCAGAAGCGCGATGTTTTAGGACAGCCCATCAAAGCCAAATAGAGCCAAGAAGCTCATACAGGAAAGCAGGCTAGGAAAACAGATGCCAGACAACCTGGCCCTCAAGTGTTGAAGGAAGAAGAGCTTTCCCTCTCTGGTTCATGTTCATGAATCATCACACGGTACGACTCCTCTCAGCAGAGATGTGGAAATCGGGGCCAGAAATAGTGTACAGCACAGGGCAGAGCTGGAACTGACTCTGAAGCCCCTAGGATCTCAGGTGGTACCTTCCTGGTCCTCAGAAACTCAGGAGGGGCCTTTGAACAACAGCACAGCCCGGCCAGGCAGGCACCTGGTGCAGGGCTCAGCAGACTCACATCATACGGACTATGGCCCATTTAGCAGCCCAGGAAGCACTGGAGCCACGTCAAGAGACACTTGCAGGATACTCCGTGGGAACCAGAGCGCCCAGAACCTCACCAAACAAGGGGCCTCTTTCCTCTTGTTCATCAGATGAGCCCTGCCTGGCAGCTGGCTGGGCTGCCCTCTGTCCCACCTGGGAAAGAAGCTGGGACTGGGCAGTGGGTGGGGGAGGTAGAAAGGAAGGGGGTTCTCCTGTTTGCTCCAGAGCTCTGCAAGAACCCCAGTACAAGAGCTGTTTTTCTTATAGAAGGTGGGCCCAGAAGCCCAGGAGGGGAAAATGAGGGAGGCAGGGCTGGAGAAGGACAACTTCTGGCTTTGGGAGATTTGGCCAAAGTTGTGGTCCTCTCAGTTTTTCTATTTCTGCCCCCTCTCCAAACAGCTCCAGATCTTTTCCTCCCCACTCTCTCTCCCTACCTCTCATATTTCCACAGTCCTTCCTCTTCCCTTAGGATACTGCCTCCAAACTCTGCTGCTCTGGCCAAACGCTGGTGTCCAACGCATCCCACACGTGCCTTCAACTCCTAGCCCTACATTTTGGTGACAGGAGGGCACAGCACCTCTTCTGGTGGCTTCAAGCTGCAAGCCATCTATCACAGGATGTCTATCACAGACACAGACAGAGGCTCCCAGGAGTCTGTGATAGGAACTCCTTGGGCTCTGGAGAGCTCACGTTCACACTTGGTGTCTGACACGAGCATGCAGGACTCGGTCAGACTGGGAAGGAGATGGGGGCAGGGGTGCCAAGGTCCCAGACACCACCTGCTGCGCTGGATCCTGCAGACTCAGCTCAGAGGCAGGGGGGGATGTTGGAAGAGAACACAGCCTCACCAAGCCCCGCAGAGCCACTCAGCCAGCAGAAGTACCCAGTGGCCCCACACTGGTCTAAATTCAAAAGTATCTGTGCCCGAAGCCACCTCCTGCTCCCAAACATGCATTAAAAAAAACAATTCAAGACTGGACATGCCCAAGTGAATAGGCCAATTGTGGCAGGAGGCACCGTAACTACTGGTGGTTCGGGCACTCTGACCCCTCATGGCAAGGGGCACAGCCATGGAAAATTTGTCACTCCCTCTCTCAGCAGAGCAACAGATGTGCCTGAAGTGGCTCAGCACAGGCCTGTGAAGTGAACGTCCCAAGTGAGATGTTTTACTCACAGAGGAAACTGGGGAACAGGCAGGGAAGGGTTAAGAAGGACTCTTGCTTAAGGGCAGAGCAGAGATTTCAACATCAGATGCACTTCTCCTTCTTAAGGGGACTGACTCAGGAAAGAATGGGTCCAGGGTGATGAATATTATTTTCATGAGCGCTCCTGTTTGCAGAGGACTCTGCCATTTACACACATGACTTTCACATATTATCCCATCTGGATGTCATAGAAAGGGAAGAAATGAGCTCGTGGATGTCGGGTGCCTGGCATGAAGTGGGGGCTCAGTGTGTCAGTTCCCTCTCTCCCAGCACAATACGGCAGTGAAGCAGGCAGGAAAGATATCATTATCTTCGTTTTATAGCTGAGGAAATGGAGACCCATGACTCACACACAGTCACGTGGTTTATAAGTGGCAGCTGGACCTAGACTCCAGGTCTTCCAACTCCTCTTCTGGGGCTCCTCCTTCTGGATTTCTATTCTTTCTCACATGTGAGAAGCACCCAGGGCTGTGGATGAAGAGAACCGAGTTCCATACCTGCCATTTATTAGCTGTGTGACTTTGGACAAGTTACTTAATCTCTCTGATTCTTGATTTCCTCTTTCAAATGGGAATAATAATATTTTCGCTTCCCAGGTGGCATGGTGGTAAAGAATCTGCCTGCCAAGGCAGGAGACATAAGAGACACAGGTTCGATCCCTGGGTCTGGAAGATCCCCTGGATTAGGAAATGGCAACCCACTCTGGTATTTTTGCCTGGAAAATTCCATGGACAGAGGAACATGGCAGGCTACAGTCCATGGGATTGCAGAGTCGGACGTGGCTGAGCACGCACGCAATACTTTCACCTCAGAAAGCTACTGGGAGAATTTTAATAATGTGTCAAAAACTCTTCCCATCCTTCCACTGAAATGACCAAAAGGGAATCCATCTCTCTCACTCACCTGTCTAGCTCATAATCATATGCCCCTAATTCCTTTTACCTAAATATCTAGAGAAATGCATTGGTTACCAGATATTACTAACCCATCTTGTAAAAAAGAAAACGAAAGGCAGGTGGTCATTTGCCTGAAATCATAGCAAATGAAAGATTCTCACAAAAGTCCTCTGAAACGTTTGGGTTGTTTTATTCTTTTCTTTTAAACTAACAGTAAATTATATATACTTACTATTAAAGAACACAAACAAGGCATAAAAGTACTAATAAAAAGTCTGAGTTCTTCCCTCAATCTCCCCAGAGAAGTCCTTGCTAATACAGCTTTAGGTTCTAGGGCAGCTTTCCTACTTAAACATCCATGCATACAGAGCTTGGTTTTTTTAGATTTTGTTACAAAAATGGAATCATATTATAAACAGTTTCTCCCTTGAAACCTTAACTCCATTCCTGTTTCTTCTGGGAACTTTCTCTAAGACTCACACTAACAGCCAACTTAAGATTTTAGGAAACTGCCTGGCTCAAGGATATGGCACGGGCTGAGCAGTGTAGACACCTACGTCGGACTCCAGCTTTGCCATTTTGCAGGCACCTCAGCCTTTCCATCTATAATGTGGCTGTGTTCACCTGACTTTGACCTACGAAGGCCTTCTACTTTGCATGGCGCTTTCATGTGCTGACCCTTACGCTATCCTGTCCAGAGAAGCAGGGCAGGTGCCATCACATCCAATGCCCTTAGGAAAAATCAGAGTCTAGAGAGGTTATTCAACTGGCCACGGTGACCAGCCGGTGACTCAGACGGTAAAGAATCTGCCTGTAATGCAGGAGACCTGGGTTTGATCCCTGAGTCGGGAAGATCCCCTGGAGGAGGGAATGGCTACCCACTCGGTATTCTTGCCTGGAGAATTCCATGGACAGAGGAGCCTAGAGGGCTACAGTCTATGGGGTCACAAAGAATCGGACACAACTGAGCGACGAACACTTTCAAGGTGATCACTGGTCAGCGAGAAAGCTGGAGTGGACACCAAGTTCTTGGTTCTGTGCTCCTTCCTCAGTACCCTTCTTGCTCAGCCCAGGGCGAACCCAGCCCCAGGGTCAGAGAGCAGGGAGATGTGGGAAAACGGTGGCATTAATGCCAGCACTCCATCCACTACAGAAGCAGCGTACAGGCTCCTTGCCTCACAAAAGCACACCCTGCAGCCTGGTTATTCTGGAGGCCTCATTCACCCCCCAGCAGCCACCAGCGATCTGCATTGCTCATTTCACTTTCCCTTTCACACCATCCTGGGAAGGATGCTCAAAGGCCATAGCAAACCCAAAGGTCCTGGCCTAACGGCACCCTCCGCCATGGTGGGTACCATCCCAAGCCCCCCTCTGGCAGGTCCAACCCCCTTCCTGCGTGCCCAGCCCCACCTCACCATTGAGGGTGGTGGCCCAGGAAACCTACCTTTCTGTTCTACTTCTGGCAGCTGGTCCCTGAGCAGACAGGGCACTGGCCATAAAGAGACATTTTGGACGCCCGGGGTTCCCTAGCAGAATCACCCGTCCTGGGCACCCTCCTGCCTTCTGCCCCACTGATGGTCCTTCCTGACAGATCCGCTTCCACTTGACTGCCTTGGCCCGTCAGTGCTGCTCAACACCCCGCTCCTTTCTCCATGCGCACTCCTCCAAAGGGCGAGGTGATCCGCCCGCCCAGCACCAGCTGCCGCTCTTCTCAGCATCCCCTTGGCCCTTGTGCTCAGTGTGGAGGAAGCAACCTGCCTGGGGACTGCAGCAATGAGTCCTCCCGGGCCCCGCAGTGACATGTTCATGGCGTGTGCCTCCCGCCGGACCGGGAGTGCTAGGGGTGCAGGGGCCACACTTCCAGGCCACTGGTGTCCCCACCCCCTCAGGTGGCTTCCCAGCTGGGCTGAATGGCTGCTCTCCTGGGTGAAAAGAAGCCTCCAGTGACGCCTAACCCAGGAGGTCATCTCAGAAGGGTTTGCTAGCTCAGATAAAGCAGGAGAGTCCTCTTCCCTGAATGATACAGGCCTTCTCCAGCACCAGCCCCTTACTTCAGCCTCCCGGTGACTTGTGTGGAGCCATCAGCCCCTCTGTGAGGGAGGGACTGCTCCAGGCGCTCTCCGATCCCCCTACCCCACACAACATCTGCACCCTGGGGTCCAGAGGGGACACAAAAGCTCTACAGATGATCAGGGGTCTCCACTATTCAAGGTGACCAGAGGCTGCTGAATACCTGAGAGAGGAAACGTGTTTGGGAAAATAATTTCCATTTTAGAGGCTTCTGAGAGAGAGCTGTGTGTGCAAACATCCCCAAGGCATCAGGGTCCCTTTGGCAGGTTCAAACACTGTCCTCAGAGGCTCCCTTTCCCAGGCCCTTTCCAAGGTTCAGATACAGCTCTCGGTCCTTTGTGCTTCTGAACGGTTAGTTCCATTTCAGTGGGCATGAGCATCTATTAAGCACCATGTACTATTCATACAACACTTCTGTTTAATCACAACAAATCAGGAGGAAAATGGGATCCCCATTCTTGATGAGGAAACTGAGGTTCTAGGAACTGAGATAACAGTAAGCAGCACTGGAGCCCCTGCTGGACACTTCAACTTGCCCTGATCTAAGCAGCACACTTGCAGGGTGGGCGTTGTCAGCCCCGTTTTACATGGGAGGAACCTGGGGTCAAACAGCCAAGGGAAAGGCCCGAACATCCAGCATCTAGGATATCTAGGGCGGCTCTGGGTTGAGACCCCAACCCAGTGCTCCCCAGACTCCTCTTGCTAGGAGGACAGCAGGAGGCCAAAGGTCATGCCCAACGTCCTCCTGGTGACCTTGGCTCCTGCTACGAGGCACTTTCTGCTGGTGAGAGACCAAGCCCTTGCCCAGGATGAGAACACAGCTGTCATACTGAACTAGCTAAAAATAAAGGAGGTACCCAGTCCCTGAAGGTGAACAGAACAGCCCTGGAATGTGGCAGGACAAGAACAACAGGCTTCATTCTGGGCCTCGTGGTCAATGGCTTGGGCTAGAGCCAGGCTCCAGACTCACAGTTTCCAATGTCTCAGGTGCCTCCAGGCAAGGGAAGAGAATATCCGAAGTATAGACAGCTTTGCTTTCACCATGAGACATCCAGACCCCAGAGTCATGGTTCCAAAGTACTGCATTGGTGGGGGCAGAACAGTCTGGAAAGCAAAGGACCTCAGGCCTCCTCCGGCTGCATGGATTCCTCCTATAACCTTGGGCACATCACTTCCATCTGTGTTTTTCCGATCAGTAAAAGAGCATCACTGAAAACTACCCTCACGTCATCACATAGGTGGGCACTGGAGCTCTGTGGATTCCTCAGAATACAAGAGTTCAGAATCCTATCCAAGCGGAATGGGACCCAGGATTCCTGCCCAGCTCGGGGGTCTGGCCACCTACCCTCTGTTATCCAGGAAGCTGCGCTCCTTCTGCAGGTGCCTACAGGTGTGCTCTGGATGAACAATGATAACATCTGGCATTTATGTAATTCAGGACACTTTCCAATGTTTCCATACCCATTCTGATTTAATAAATGGGCAGTGAGACACAAATCACCTCATCTGACAGATAAGGGAACTGAGACCCAAAGAGCTTGATGCCTAACAATACTGCTTCAGCCACAGGGATCCTTGAGAGAGAAAGGATTCCAGCCTCCTGGTTTTACAGATGAGGAAATCAAGGCCCAAGGACCCCAGGAACCTACTGCTTTAAATGCAGAGTGCCTCTGTCCAAACCTCTGAGCCATAAAATTCACTTCTAGCGGAGGGCTTCCAGCAGGAATATAATGCAAGGCACATATGTAATTTAAAATTTTCTAGTACCTACATTTTTTGAAAAGGTGACATTAATTCTAATAACATTTTATTTAACCCAATATATCCAAACTATTATTCCCACATGTAATTAATATCTTTTAAATTATCGATGAGCTATATTATATATCTTCTTTGTCATACAAAGTCTTCAAAACCCTGTATTTTATGTTCAACAGCACATCTCAAACCAGACTTGCCACATTTTAAGTGTTCAATAGCCACACATGTGGAGAAGGCAATGGCAACACACTCCAGTACTCTTGCCTGGAAAATCCCATGGGCGGAGGAGCCTGGTGGGCAGCTGTCTACGGGGTCGCACAGAGTCGGACACAACTGAGCAACTTAGCAGCAGCCACCACACATGGCTGGTGGCTCTTGTTCTGGACAGCAGGGCTCTAGCGCTCCAGTCACATCCCCATCATGGGAGCCTTGAGTGACGATTTCTGCTAGGAGGCCACCGCCATGCGCTGCTGTGGAAGCCGAAAGCCCTGGACCAAAGTCCTGGGTCTGCGTGGACAGTGGCAGCCACCCACTGGCGTCAGGCAGACCTGTGCCCCTTCCCAGCTCTCCTGTTCTCTGGCCAACAAAGATCATGTCAATTCCACTTCCTGAGGCTTCCCTGCCCCACATGTAAGAGGTAGGAAGAAACGCCTACATTCAAGCTTGCCAGAAGAACTCCACTAAGTCAAGCATGTAAAAGTATTTTGAAAATGAAACAGAAGTTTGCAAATGTGAGGCAGTGTCTTTGTTACAGTGATGGCCTGGAGTCTCCTACTTGATTCATCGCACCCACCCAGGCAGGGTCCTGGAAGGCACTGGGGGACTTCAGAGAAATGAGGTCAGCTTGAATAACAAGGCTGCAGGCAAACCCCACGCATCAGTCAATCAAGGAAAGCAGCTGCTTACAGAAGGGCCAGGCAGACGTTGGGAGAGAAAGCTAGACTGATAATGCCTTACAGGGAGCATAGGGAGGTCTTGCAAGGTGAGCGCTGGCCTCCCCAAATGTCCTCTTTTAAATGCAAACAGGATGGAGGGAGGGGGACAAAAGGACAAAGGGTACAGAGAGAAATTTGAAAACCAGAGAACATCCCTAACATTCACTGTAAAAGACTTCATTGGGTCAATTTCCTTCCCAGGTGGAAGGAGTTGGTCAACACTGAGCAGCATGGGGGTGGAGGGGTGGGGCGTGGAGAGGTAGGGGGCGGGGAGGGTGGGGATGGGCAGGCACAAACCAGGGTGCTGGTGCTGGGGAGGGTGCGGAGGAAGGGGAGACGGGAGTCAGGGGGATTTTGAGGATTCTGTGCCCAGGTCTGCCTTGTCCCCAGGTCTTTCCTCCTTTGAATCTGTTTCCCTCAACAGCAAAATGAGAGTTGGATGTGTTACGGTAGAAAGAGCATGGGTTTCTGAGTTAGGGGACCTCACGGTGTTTCTGTCTCTATCACTCACGAGCCATGTGGTCAGCAAGTCCCTCCACCACAGGGGGCCTCAGTTTCCTCATTTCCTTCCTCAGGGGGACAGAAGCAGGATCTCTTCCAGCAATTCCACTTCTACACACATACCCAAGAGAAATGAAAGTATGTCCATACAGGGAAAACTGCTCACAGCCGCATTATCACAACAGCCTCAAAGTGAAAACAACACAAACATCCTGAACTAACAAATGTGTAAACAAAACGTGGGAGATAAGCACACATGAACACTATTCAGCAATAAAAAGAACTGGAGTACAGGTACTTAGGAGTACATACGTATGAATGAACCATGAAAACATGCTAAGCGAAAGAAACCACACACAAAGGTCACATTATTATACAATTCTGTTCATATGAAATGTTCAGAAGAAGTAAATTCATTTAAACAAGAAATAGATTAGTAGATACCAAGGTGTAGGGAGCAACGCAGAGTGACTGCTTAACGGATACAGAGTTTCTCCTGGGGTTGATGAAAATGTTCTGCAATGAGACGGTGGTGACAGTTACCCAAGCTCGTGAATGTATTAGACACCACAGACTTGCACTCTTTACAACGTTAAGTTTTGTGGTATGTGAATTATATCTCAATGGAAAAAAAAAGCAGGGGCTCTGCCAGCAGACTGAATGGGTCTGCATGCTGACTCTTCTGTTTATACCTGAGGCTCAGGGTTCTCATCCAAAAGCAGTGATCCTAAGAGATCCCCACTAACAGGGGAGCTTGGGGGCATGTAATGCCTTCGGTGCAGCAAACAGGACAGGCATCACATGTTGGCTTCGGTTAGTATTGTCACTACTGACGGTTAAATAAGAACCATTTTAGGAAAGACGGGCCCCTAGTAGGCATTCAGTGCAACCTTCCCTCCAAGGTCCCCTCAACGCCTCAGCGCCTGCAAGCCAGTAACTAAGCGTGGAATTGGATGAACATGATCCGACATTTTCTGCCTCTCACAGGGCTCACAAGATCCATTGCAAAGGGCTGGGCTGCAGACTCCACATTTCAGTTTCCCTGCCGCGGGGGACACAGTCACCCTCTCCTTTTAGGGAAGATAGTCTGAGAGAGGCTGCCGGCTTTGAGTGTTCTCTAACAGAGAAATGTTTACGGGGCTGATAAGCCAGCCCTGCCCACCCAGATCCACCCAGGAAGAGAGAGGATGCACGGGCAAAAGCATGCTTGTGTGTTTCACCTCCCAGGAAAGTTTACAGGATTCACGCTAGAGCACAGAGGACACAGAAAGCCCTCACAAGCTTGTCTCTGTACCCCCTCCGCACCCCTCCGCATGCACTGTGGAAACAGCCAAGGAGGCGGGCACTGCTCACAGTGAGTTTTCAGCCTCAGTCAGTAACACTCTGGCAGCAAGGGCTCCCTTCGTAAGGCAAACTAGGAAATGGCTATTTTTAAACCAAGCTCAAATGCTGTCACGTGCGTGGAAGTGTCTGGGAAGAAACAGTCTGTTTAAAAATTGTCTATTAAAAATTGTAAAGGTTTTACTGCACCAAGGGTTGGCTGTGGAACCACAGGAACCTGTACAAAACTTTTTTTTATTTTGTTTTTTCTATTTTTTTAAACTTGTTATTTTTATAGGGGTATAGCCAATTAACAATGTTGTGATAGTTTCAGGTGCTCAGCTATACATATACATGTTCTCCCACAAACTCCCTTCCCATCCAGGCTGCCACATAACATTGAGCAGAGCTCCTTGTGCTATACATAGTAGGTCCTTGTTGGTTAGCCATTTTAAATATAGCAGTGTGTACACGTCCAACCCAAAGTCCCTAGCTATCCCTTCCCCACTTCCTCCCCCTGGCAACCAAAAGTTCAGAACCTGTACAAAACTTCTAACTGGAAGCCTGATCACGAAGGCAATCTAGCAAACGTTAACAATGGGAAGATATACACTCTTTTGCCAAGTAATTTCAGCCCCAGAAACACAGCCTAGAGCAACCTCTTTGTGGACAGAAGATCACTATGGCACTGCAATTTAAATAATCAGAAATTCAAAAGCACACCAAAAGAACTGATAAATTAGTTTAGTGTGTTCACACAATGTAAGAGCATACTGCAGTTTAAATTGATGAAAGGGAGGTACACGGATCAACATGGAAGAGTCTTAAATATACAACGCTGAGCTTTTAAAGAAAGCCAGTTGCAGAAGGATACAAACAGAGTAACACCATTTACAAAAGGTTCAAGCCATATAAAGTAACAGTACACCCTGCTTAATAGATACATGATATGTAGTAAAAAAAAATATTAAACATGCAGGAAATGATAAACACCAAATTCAGGACAGAGGTCACCTCTGGGAGGAGAAATGAATGGGACTGAAGACGGGCATAAAAACGGTTTCAGCTGTGTCTGTAATAAAATTGCAACTGTGTCTGTTACTTTTCAAGCTATGCAGTGGATACACAAGTGTTTGTTATATTAGCTTCAATATTTTTTATGCACCTCGAATATTTCACAATAAAAAATTAACTCTTATGTACTGATTTGGTGGGGGGAGAGAATTAAAATACAGATTCCAAGTTAAATCACTAAAAACAATAGCCCTCTGGATCCCATTCCAGGTTTTCTAAGACCTTGAGAAAGTTACTTATCTCCTCTGGGCCTCCAGCCAGTCCCTGTTTCTAAAAGGGGAATAAAATCTCTGCCTTCTGTCCATACACTTAAGACAGCAGAACGTGCAGGGAAGGAGCAGTGAGGGGGACGGATAACACTTCCTGCCATGACAACCTCACTGAGGTTTCTGAAAGATCAGATGAAGCACACACATACCCCTGTGGCTGTCAGTATGTCTGTGTGTATTGTTAGATATAGACAGACATATATACCTACATACCCAATTGGTATCTGATAGGACTTCCCAGGTGGTGTTAGTGGTAAAGAACCCACCAGTCAATGCAGGAGACGTTAAGAGACGGGTTTGATCCCTGGGTTGGGAAGATCTGGAGGAGGGCATAGCAACACACTCTAGTATTCTTGACTGGAGAATCCCACGGACAGAGGAGCCTGGAGGGCTATGGTTCACAGTGTCACAAAGAGTCGGACACAACTGAAGCGACTTAGCACCCACGCACATGGCACCCGGAAGGTGTTTTAAAAAGAGAACCATTTAAAAAAAGAGAAGGCAAACTACATTTTGGTAACTATCCATTTGACTCACCCTTACAAAGTTTCTAAGTATAACATTCCCATTTGTACATTTAGAGTCTAGCTTTCCCTCCACCCCGCCCCCTACAGCCCATGTGTAATCTTACTTCCCTGACCAGGGATCAAACCAGAGCCCTTGGCAGTGAAAGTATGGAGTACTAATCACAGGACTGCCAGGGAGTTCCCTAGAGCCTGACTTTAAGCAACTCCTAGGCTAGTGACTTCCCACCCAAAGATCTGATCATGGCCCCAAGAGCTCTCATAGCATTCTATGCTTTGCACTTATCATAAGACAGCAGATAATCATTTATACTCCATGAGAAAACAGGGACTATTTTGTCCAGGTTTATAGTCATCACTCCAGCCTAGTATAGTACTCTGCACATAAGAAAGGACTCAAACATTTTCTGAAGAAATGACTGCACTCCTATGATCGGATTTGATTCTAAATGTCCTCAAATCAATTAAGCAGGTGCCAGCGGTCTAGCCAGGACTACTTCCTGGGCGCAGAGGTGTATGTTGGCCTCTCCAGCATCTCCCCTAGGACCTCCTCAGACATGTTCAGAGCTGACTCCAGTGGTTAATTCCACCAGGCAGGAACCCCTGACTGCAGGCACACAGTCCTTCTAGGAGAAAGCTGCCCATGCTTTCTCCAGAAAACAGGAGGAGTTCGGGGGGACTGCATGGCATGGCCAGATGTGAAAGTCCCTCATACCCACCCGCACTCCCAGTTTATTCCCTCAAGACAATCCCCAACTGTGAAACCAAAGGAAGTGTTGGGGATTTTCTGGGTGGAGAACTCCAAGGAACTTCCAAAGGGTAGAGAGACAGGGGCTGTGTGGAAGTGAGGCTCTTCCTGAGTATTTGCATAAGACCAGATCAAAAGGTGCCTGTGATGGTTTTCTATCATTTCTCTCTCACTGCCCCCCACTCCACTCCCAATCAATAAGAAAACAGGCATTTTTTAAATGCTTGCTTTTGCCACTGGGACACAGGGGCCCCGGGGAACTAGAACTCGGTAGCCCCGTAACTGCTAAGCATACTCTCCTCTGTCTTCACGAACCAAGTACTCGAGGACTTTGGACAAATCACACTTGTTGCTCACCTGCTTATGGAGATTCCGTCAGATCATGGGGATCCCTCCTAGGGAAAATCCACTGGCATTTGTTCACCATTCTGACAACCCTGGAGGAAAGAAGTCTAGCCTTTCTTTAGAGGCCAAGTTCTAACCTTGCGGGGCCCATCTGCCTTTTCTGAAGGAATACAGCACTATGTAGTCCTTCACCTTTCTTCAGGCTCTTAATGGCTAACCCAAGTGGAGGAAGCAGGTGAGAGGAGAGGCATGTTAAAAGCTGCTCGGAGGTCAAAAGACACAGGCTCTAGCTGCAGAATTAACAGGTGCTAGAATTCTGATGAATGGAATGCACATCCTTTTCCTCCCAAAAGCAATAGAAGAGTAAAAGGGATATCTGTGTTTTGTACTCTTGTACTTCAGTCTAATGCCAGGGCACCCTTTTCACTGCACCCCATCATCTAACACTATGCATACGCAGTCTGGAAAACGGCGATCCATGCTGGGAAGCCAGATGCTTGGTGCATTTCAACACAGGATGTATTTATGAGGTTGAATTACTGATGTCCCATAAGCAATGGGGAGAGATACCCTTTCATGATCACTTTTGTATCCCAAGCAATCCCATAAACCTTTGCTGGCACCATCCCCATCTTCCCCTTTCCCACCCCCAGGATAGAGGGTAAGGAGATGGATGAAGATTAGTGGGGGCTGCCAGAGCTGTCTCCAGTGCTCCAGAGGCCACCTAGGGCTGGAGGGCTGAATCATCATGGCTTGTCTTCACTGGGTCCTCATCGGGTTGCAAGTAGGGCTCAGTTCCGCAGGAAGAACAGGGCTTGGAGTCCTGCAAGTGGAGGACTTACCTTGGATCCCTAAGGTAAGTGGTCTCTAATAATCCAGAGTCTCAGGAGAACAGACGCAGTCTCTCAGGATCTGCACAAGTAGAGGCTGGGAAAACTGACTAGGCTATCAGAACAAGTGCCCACTATGTGTTCAGGAGGCCCAGGAAGCTTCCTGAGGCTCACACACACAATGGAAGAGCCACACAGCCCATCATGAAGGTCTAGGTGACCCTCTGGCAGGAATCCACATCCTCTCCCCATAGAAAGCAGCCTGAGAACTCCTCCATGAGATGCAAGAATGCCAGCTTATTTTTAAGACTCTCCTTGACCAATAATATTATTTGGTGGAAGCTTTGGCCTCAAGACCCTCCTCCAGCAAGGTTCTGAGGCCAGAGGAAGGCAAAGAAGGAATTTCAGAATGCCAGTCTCAGAGGAGGAGGGATTTGAGGATCAAGTGATTCAGAAATCACACAGTCAGATGCATACAGGAGCCTGATGGATAGACTGTGAGTCAGGCCACCACGAGGAGTGGAGGGCTCTGGCCACACTAGAAACTGCCCGCATGATAAAATGGGTCCCACCAAGGGCAGTCCAAACCTCAACTCAACTTGGCCCCTGGCAGCCACAGATGATGGTGGGTGTGGATGCTGGAGGCTTACAAGGTTATCTGGGTCCCCACCTTGGTGATCGGCCGTCTTGAGCTACAGAGGGCACCACGTGCAGGGAGAGGACAGTGAACCCATCTATGTCTTCAACTCCCCACTGTGAAATGAGAAGAGCATCAATGATACACAACACCACTGCAGACAACTGGTGAAATGCACACGTTGGCATGCACAGCTCCCAGAGCTCAATGGCCAGAAGGAGGCTGCAGGATGCTCCTCGGGAGTGGAGTCCCATGGTTTGACAGCTCCAGTCACTGCCACTTGTAGCCATGAGGGACCCTGGCTGGTTCCCAGGCCTGTCTCCTAACTACCCAACTCTGGTACAGGATCCAAGATCCAAGCAGCATCCTCCATCGTTTCTGTCTCAGCACCTCCCCCTCAGCTGACTTCAAGGAGGAGCCTCCGTCAAGTTCCTAGTGGAGAGAGGCAGAAACGTGGGTCACACCCTGGCTTTCCCCCTAACTCCTCGGGTGACCTTGATGAGGTGACCTCACTACCCTCAGCAGGCCTGTTTCCTCTAGTGCCAGAGGTGGGGGCTGTCCCGGGTGATTAGGAAGAGAAGAGCACTGAACTTCCGGTGGCTACAGCTCTGAGGCTCCTGCCTCTCACCTGTAGGTAGCGCTCCCTTGTTGGAACTCCAAAGTCAGGTTGACTTTGCTCTCCAGCCCACTTTATCCCAGCAATAATGTCACTCACTTTGGGTGTGGGTCAGGAGCATCTGCCAGGCTCCGCAATGATAAAATGGGCGTCTTTCCCTACAGTTTAGGCTGTTTCTTTAAAACTTGGTGCCAAAGCTGGTAGAAGGGAGAGATACACCTTTCACACCTGCCAGCTGACAGTTTGTTATGTTAGAAGTCAGGGAAGGGAGATGTGTCCTTGTGCAAGAACACACACGCCACAAGCATACAAGTCAAGACCTCCATCCGACACAAAAGAGCAGTCTCTTATTTGAGCTCCCTTGGGCTGGTTGGAAATTACAGCTTAAGAGAGCGGTCACGTAGAGGGATTAAAAAAAAAAAAATTCCATTCAGACGTACCGCTCCAGACCTGAGGCCTATGAGCAAAGTTTCCGGTGGCCTCCGCGCCCCTCCCTGTTTCAGGAAGCCATGCGGGTCGCTCGGTCCTCAGATTAAGGGAGCAGCCGCAATAGCTGGGAGAGCTGGGGGTGACAGTTTTCCCGGACCCCTGACGCCCTCCACCAGGAACCCCAAATATGGGATGCCTGGCCTCCGGCCAGCACCCCCGCCTGCCGCGCACTCACCTCCCCAGCATCTCTGTGATCACTTCGCCCACGGCGCTAGGACCGTACCAAACAGGCCCTACGGACCAGCCCACCAGTCCCCACATGGCCACCTCCCCGCATGGCCCGGGGGCCCATTTGACTTCCACAGCCCGTTTCAAGGACACTGCAGTAGGCAGCCCAGTCTCGAGGGTCTTTCCTCAACACATACACAGACGGCCCCAGGAAGAATCGAAGGGCGAAGACTTCCCCACCGCCCGACAATCCAACCAATGCTGGCCTGAGGGAGGCTGGGCGCGGGAGGATGGAGGCGGCTGCGGCGGCGAGCGGATGCCGGAATGCAAGGCTGCGGGCAGAGCGCCGGGCGGCGGCAGCGGCCCCGGCTCACCTTTTTGACTTGGTCATCCTTCAGTTCGGTGAAGTAATAAGCTAGGAGCTGCGCGGCGATCATGCTGGCGGTCTGGGGCTCGGGGCGACAGGCGGGCGGCCGGCGTCTGTCCTCCGCAGCCGGGGCGAACAGTGGTCCTCCGGCGGCTGCTCCGCGGCTCCTCCTCCTCCTCCGGCGGCTCCTCCCCCACGACCCTGAGCGCGGCGCCGGCTCACGCGCTCCCCGTCTGCGCGCTCCCGTCCGCGCGAGGGTGACAGTCGCCAGCCGGCCCACCTCCTCGGCGCCCATTGGCTGCCGCGCGCCTCGGCTGCGCCGGGCGGCGGCGGGCGGGCCAGGACCTGGGGGGCGCGGTGGCCGCTCCTCCCAGCGTCTGAAAGAGGGCGGGCGACGCTGCGAAATCCCCCACGGCCAGGCATCTCCCGGCACGTCCCCCACGTAGGGAGCCGGCGCAGGGGCGGGAGGTTTTGTCGCGCGCGCACCGCCACGCGTGGCGGCGTCCTGCTTGGGCGGGGCGCAGGCGGGGAGGCGGCATCGCCCGGCCCGGCTGGCTGGGGAATTGGGCAGGCGGGGGCCGGGGACGCAGTCCTCTTCCTCGGAAATTAGGGTTAGCCCCTGTTAGTTCCAGGAAAGGGGAGACGCCCTAAGGGGACTCGAAGAAGTGGGCTTGAAAAGCGAGCGGGGCCTGTGGCGGCGAATGCGAGAGGCTTGGGAGGCTTGGCGGTCCTCGCCCTGGGGCCCCACGCCTGCCAGCTCTCGCGGGCCCAAGGGGCCGAGCGCGGAGCCCCACCTAGGTCCTCACCGACGGGGCATCACCCCACTCCACCCTGGCCCGCCCGTGCGGCAGCGCCTCCAGGCCTGATCCTCCGGCTGGAGGGTTTGTATTGCTAAACCGAGAGCGACGCCCCACAGCGTCCGTCCCTGAGTCACCGGTTCTTTGAGCCGTCTTCCCCAAGGGCGCACGCCGCACGCCGCTGGGCGGGACTTGAGCTGCAGGCACTGGCCCCAACCCCTGGGCTCCCGAGCACCCAGGCTCGGTGGAGTGTGGGGGACAGTTTAGGCGCCCCTCTTAGATGCCGCCTTTTTCACATCTTGGAGGAAGTTAGCTGGGTTGGGAAGAATCCCCGGAAAACTATTCAGTTCTAAAATACGGAAGGGAGGTGCGGAATCAGAGGTGTTTATGCTGCTACTAGGACTGATGGCAGCCATAGGATTCTTAGATTAATTGCTTCTGTGTGCCAGACACCACCAGGCGCTTTAGTGCCTTACGAGAGGACGTGAACTGAACTCAAAATACAAAGAAGTGGTTACTGATTCAGCGGGTAAGCAAGTGGGGGCTCACTGAGGCCATGTGTCTTACTATACAACCAGAAAGCTGTAGATCTAGGATTAGACTTTGAGTCTGTGTGTCTTCAAACCAGTGCTCACCCCTCGATTTTATGTCCTCCCAGTGGTAGGTAGCCTCTCTGCCTAAACAGGCCATGGTACTGGAACCAAGGCAGCAGAGATGGCCAGTGTCCAGCCCCATAACCTCTACCTGAGCTCTGGATCCTAGGAGCCCCTGGCCAGGCCTAAGAAAGGTACAGTGGAGTCAGGAGGGGATGGTTTAGGACCAGAACACTTCTCAGGAACCTCAGGGGCATGATTTTTGCCATCATCAACTGAAGAGGATCTCAGTTTTGGCCCTGGAGCCCAGAGCTGTCAGTCCAGAGCATAGCCCTCACCCCCTTGCTTTATGGCTGAGGCATCCAAAGTCACCTCTCTGAGCCTGCTTTCTCATCTTATAACATGGAGATACTAATGGCACCTACCTCCCTTGGTTGCTGTGAAATAGTACAAATAAAACACTTGCTTATAATATGCAAATAATAAATGGTGGGTATTATAAGATTGACTTGGAAGCTGATGAGGTTTACACTTTGAGGCTTCTTGCTCACATTTCCCTGAGTCTAGGCCCTGAGACAGAGAAGGCAATGGCAACCCACTCCAGTACTCTTGCCTGGAAAATCCCTTGGGCGGAGGAGCCTGGTAGGCTGCAGTCCATGGGGTCCATAAGAGTCAGACACGACTGAGTGACTTCACTCTCACTTTTCACTTTTATGCATTGGAGAAGGAAATGGCAACCCATTCCAGTGTTCTTGCCTGGAGACTCCCAGGGACAGCAGAGCCTGGTGGGCTGCCGTCTATGGGGTCGCACAGAGTCGGACACGACTGAAGTGTCTTAGCAGCAGCAGCAGGCCCTGAGAGGACCCATCAACTTTATTTTGTAATTTTGAGTTATTTTCCAAAGAGGTTCCCCCAAATTGTTTAAGCTACAAGCCTCACAAAACTTGGCTCTGCCTCCTAGATGTGTGCGCAGTTGCTCAGTCCTTTCTGACTCTTTGCAACTCTTTGGACTGTAATCCTCTGTACATGGTATTCTCCAGGCTAGAATACTGGAGTAGATTGCCATTTCCTCCTCCAGGGGATCTTCCTGACCCAGGGATCAAACCCGCATCTCCTGTGTCTCCTGCATTGCAGGCAGATTCTCTACCTGCTGAGCCATCAGGAAAGCCTCACCCCCTGGATAGTATCCTTATAAGCCAGGAACAGAGAGGTCTCTTGGCAGCCATCAAACATTTCACCACCTGCAATTCCATAAAGCAAAATTGGGAGGATGAGAACAATTTGGTTGTTCTCAAGTGCCATTCAAGTCTTGCAAATGTAATTCTGCCAGACTCACAAGGACCAAGAATTGTGCTTTGTTAATTGCTCTGTCTCACACTCAGCCCAGGGCCTGGCACTCAAAGATGGAATGAGTCCAGGGCAGTGATCAGGAGTACACATACCCTTTTACCCAGGCCCAGCCAGCAACATCACCAAGCCCCCACTACAACTGAGATGTTTATCTGAGCCAAAGCAAGAGGAAAACTAACCCTTCCACTGGCCAGGTTACCCTGAGATGTTCTGTTTGCAGGCAGGGAGGCTGCCAGTACTTTCTCTTTGCTGCCTTTGAGAGAGAGTCTGCTTCTTAAGAGGACTCACTCCTCCCCATCCCCAGAATGCAGCCAGGTCCCAAGGCCTATCGAGGTTTCCTGAGAAATATCTCTAGGCCTGCCTCACTGCTTTTTCCCAACCCTCAGTCCTCATCAGCCCATGCCAGAAATATTACAAGTCTTCTAGCTGCCCTTCCTGGCTCCTGGCTTCCTGCCATCCAAGTCATTCTGAGGTCTGAGCCACATTATTCCTGCTAAAAAGCAGCCTAATCACATCATAACCGTGCCCCGAATCCCTTGATGGCCCCCTCCTTCCTGATGGAGCCAATTCAAACATCTCTGCCTGGTGTCTGAGGCCTTACGTAATCTGACTCCACTCTTCCCCACTTATCTTTTCTCCACCCCAAGGAGGCCGCTTCCCCCTGTCCTTGGCCCGCACCAGGTCCATCCTGTTTAAGTCCCTGCACTATCTCCTTGCTTGCTCAGCCTTCTCCACTCACCTCCACCTGACCAGTGTCCCTCTCACTGGAAACCCAGCTCTCCCACCCTCCCCATAAAGCCTTCCCTGACCATGGCTACTCACTGAAGTTTCCCAGGCCTCAGCACTTCCACAGGACAAACTCGGACTGTGCTTAGAGTCCATCTAGGTCTAGACCAAGGCTCTTCTTTACAGAGTAAGAACGTGAGGAGCAGTAGGCGGACCATCTTGCCCAGCGTCAGGTTGTGGTAGAGTTTGGAGCTGGGACTCAAACCCAGTCTTGATGCCCAGCCAGTGTCCTGTTCATCCTTTCCCACCACCTCCCTGTCAGCCTGGCCCACAGATAAGTAACGCTGAGTCATGACAGTCTGCCTGATACTGTTGGCTGTCTTCTGGGGGTGGGTGGCCTTATCTGCCCCAATCAGACAGCTTCCTGAAGCCAGGGCCCATGCTGCATGGCTGTGTCCCATACTAGGCTCAGAATTTCCCCCTTATGTCATGCCATTTATCACCCCTTGTACTTCTTTATTATTCTGCCTCTTTTTTTGTTGCTGTCACAGATCTCTTGGACCCCAGCAAAGTCCCTTTGCTGAGGAAGAGCAGCAAAGATCTGGACCATAAGAAGCCTAGTTCCACAGGCCTCCTCTCTAGATGCCCCCTCCTCTTGGATGTCTGCTGGGTTTCTCTGTTCAAGTTGGGGTGGGGGTAGAGGATCAGACTGCTGGACTATCAAGCCATGAAACACCCCTGCTGGTAAGAAAGTGAGGGCTGCAGCGAAGTCAGAATGAAACCATTCGCATCAGCCCCATGGGCACTAGGAACTTTACCCCAGAAATTCTCTGCAGAGGAACAAAGCTGTACCCCAGCATCTGGCAGCACACTTGTAACAGCAATGCTTGGGTAATGTTGACAGTTTACAGAGTAGTTTCTCATTTATTGCCTCATTTCTCCTGATAACAGGCTGGTGAGGTTAGAAGGGCAAATATCATTATCCCCCCCTTAATCAATGAGGGTTATGGGTTTATAGGACTTGTTTAAGGTCCCAAAGAGAAAGAGAAAGCGAAGAAAGAAAACCCACACTAGGGCAGCATCTTGGAATACTGACAGTGGGGGGCCTGTCATGCACGCACAACGCATTCTGAAAAGCACCACCAGGAGGGGAGACTGACCCAGTGTTTCTGTTAGTTAGATTTGTGGTGTTCAACCTGGGTGTATAAAAGAATCACCTGGAGGGAATTCCCTGGTGGTGAAAGCGGTTAGGACTCAACACTTTCACTCCCGTGGGCCCTGGTTCGATCCCTGGTTGGGGAACGTTAAGATCCCTCCAGCCAGGCAGTGCAGCAAAAAATAATAATAATCACCTGGACAGCTTTTATAAATGCTAATGTCCTGGCTCTAATCCCAGAGATGATGGCTGAATTGATCTGGGGTGCAGTCCAAACAGCCTTTTAAAGGTTCCCTAGGTGAATGCCAGGGACTGTCAGGAATGAGAATGACTGATTTAGACCCTAACTTTCTAAGGGGACCTCTGGAGGAACTGTCTGAAATGAATTGACCAGTAATACTTTTAGCAGGCTCCCTCAGACACTGCCGGCCATGGTTCCTCCAGGGTCCTAGTGATCCTGTCAATCTGGAGAACACTGGGATGAATGTTCATTGTGCCTTTCTCATCAACTTTGCACAGTTCTGCTTCTTGCGTGAGAAGGGTAAGGAGTGGCTGGGGTCGTAAAATCACCTCAGCCTGCCTCCCTTCCTCCTTCATTTGCCTAAAGTGCTGCCTTCCAACAACCTCAAAACAGAAGTTACAAATTGGCAACTGCCAGGCTGAAACATTGTGTTGGACCCACCTCATGTTTTAGGTGCCTCCCTGGTGGCCCAGAGATAAAGAGTCCGCCTGCCAATGCAGGAGACACAGGTTCAATCCCTGGATCAGCAAGATTCCCTGGAGAAGGATATGGCAACCCATTCCGGTATTCTTGCTTGGGAAATCCTATGGACAGAGGAGCCTGGTGGGCTGCAGTCCAAGGGGTGCAAAGAGTCGGACATGACTGAGCACACATCCGCAATGTTTCATATGTATGGGTAAACCCTTGAAAATTAGGAGATGTCACCTTATTTTTTAAAAAAATTTTAGGCTGTATTGCCTGGCTTGCGGGATCTTAATTCTCCCACTGGGGATTGAACCCACATGCCCTATGTTGAAAGCATGGTGTGCCCACTGGACCAGCAGGGAAGTCCCAGAAAGTCTAGCCTCACAGAGCCCGTGTTATTACTGGCAACAATCAGCTGGCACTGAGCACTACTGCCCCCTTCAGACAAGGCTGAGGTACTGCAGCTTGCCCCAGACCCCACCTGTCCACCTGCTTCACTGGTACACACAGTTGACTGGCCCCAGTAGGCATTTCAACTTTCAGCTGATAACTGGAATTTACAGACCCAAGGCCCCAGGTATCAGAGCCGGGACTGAGATGAAGTAAGAGAGGCCTTGCACCCTGCATGTGTGCATGCATGCTCAGTCGCTCTGTCATCTCCAACTCTTTACTCTTAGCGCCTCTTTTGCTTCACGCAAGTCTCAGCCCTCTCAGGTGTCATCCAGGTCCCTGCATGCCTGCTTTCTGTTCACCTCTGACTTGTTTACCTGGTTCAGAAAGGGCCTGAAACCACCGCCACCGCCCCCCCCCACCCCGACTCCAAGACACCTTGTTCCGCTTCTGTCCCCAAAAGGCTTCTATTCTTTAAGGATGACTCCCTCAGGGATGCCAAGGGAAGCCCAATCCAGCCTTGTCAATCCCTGAACACCCCATCCTCCTCCCATTACCTCTGAACCTGACAAGCCTCCTGTGCTTAAAGAATAATGGCCTGGAGGAAGAAGGGTTAACCAGAATGCCAAGGCCTGGCTGGCCTCAGGCCTGCTCCTTATCTGAGGCCAGCTCCTTCCCCAAAGGACACCCATATCGTGTTGGAACAGAGCAATCTTAAATCACCCTGCTGGCTACCCCGAGTTTCCTGGGCTATTTCTCCCCAGTGCCCCCACACAAACCACCCTCAAGGGTCCAAAAACAGTTTCTCAATCCTGCCTCTTGGAATTAGCTCCAAAATATAGAGGAAAATGCTCACATAGGAGAGTCCATGTCAACACCTAGGCAGGGTCCCCCACCTGTGGGACTGCACAGGCCAGCAAATTAAACACAAACAAAACTTAGGCACTGGCTTTTTGTTTTGCTGAAAGATTTTTTTTTCATTGTAATTTCCATCTCCTCTCACCATAATATCCTAAAGGAAAATATATTTTAGCCCAGAGAAGTAAAAATAAGGGCTGCTTTTTAAATCAAATACTTTGGTTTTATAATAATGTTTACTGCTGTTTAGTCATGAAATTGAGGCTTCCCCAGTGGCTCAGATGGTAAAGAATCTACCTGCAATGTGGGAGACCTGGGTTCAAACCCTGGGTCAGGAAGATCTCTGCAGAAGGGAATGGCAACCCACCCCAGTATTATTGCCTGGAAAATCCCATGGGCAGAGGAGCCTGGTGGGCTACAGCCCATGGGGTCACAAAGAGTCGGACACAACTGAGCGACTAACACGCACACAGTTGCTAAGTCATGTCTGACTCTTTACAACCTGTGGACTGTGGCCCAGCAGGCTCCTCTGTACATGGGATTCTCCCAGGCAAGAATACTGGAATGCGTTGCCATTTCCTTCTCCAGGGGATCTTCCCAACCCAGGAATCCAACCTGTATCTCCTGCTTGGCAGGCAGATTCTTTACCACTAAACCACCTGGGAAGCCCCCTTTATAATAATAGTGTTTAGGCAGGATTTACTACATACCAGGTATTGTTCTATAATCTTTACATATGTTAACATGCTTGATCCACAGAACAATCCAATGAGGTAAAAACCAATTTTATCCTCATCTTATAGGTGCAAAGACCAAGTCACAGGGAGATTAAGTGACTTCTCCAAGATTACAGGGCTACTGATGGAAGAGCTGGGATCCAAACCCAGGCAGTCTGACTCAAGACCACCCTGCTGCTCTAAGAAGGTGAAATATTCACTTCACCATATTGTCCTTATTTCTCTTATTTCACCCAAGCCCAGTGATGGCTCAGTCACAGCTGGGTCCAAGCCCTTGAGTTGGGGAGCCTGTCTCCCCTAGTGTACTGAGCCATTTTTGGTTAGATGTATAAAACACAGCACGTGGAGCCTGGCTCTGCAGAGCCATTTTATAAAGGGCATTTTCAGACCAAGTGCTGAGGCCAATCCAGTGATAGAGGGGCCTGTAGGGGGGTTAGGAAAGCAGCGGCCCTTCCCAGTGCGGTGGGGGTGGGGCATCTACTTTGGTCAAAGGAGCTGAGTGTTCCCTGCTCTCTGAGTCTCCTCTGGGTGCATCCCAGCCTGCCCTACCCAAAGAATCACTCTTGTTTGTCAAGAGCTGCAGCCCCCACCTCTCCTGAGCTCCAGATTCATATTTCCAACTGCCTGCTCCCACAGGCACCTAAAACTCAATTTGTCTCCCATCACAGTCATTTCTTCTTAAATTTATTTTCTTCTTGATTCCTCTCCTTGTCATTTATTCACTCAACAAATACTTGTGAAGCACTTAAGGTGCCCTGCACTTCCTAGCTCACTAGAAACGTATAGATGAGCAAGACAGAGTCTCCGCCTACATTCTGTGGGGAGAGACAGTAAACAAATCACAAATTAAAGGTACCTTATGTCAGGTGGTAGGAGGAAAAATAAAGCAAAGTGTTGGCCACACAACTACCTCCTACAATTTCTATTTCCCCTTGTCCTTGAGTCCCCCGAAACTGAGATTCCTGCCAAGTTTATGATTAACCTCTCTATGCAAAAGTTGATTCCCTTTCCTCCCCCATCCCTGTTCCCCTCAGGCTTGAGGAATATCCCAGAAAAGGGGTCTGAAATTGAGCGGGACCCTGTAGGTTCTTCCCAGGCAGAAATCCTTCCATGCTCCCCGCTCCCCATCTGCCTTCTTGTTTGGCCTTCCCTGAGCCCCCCAAAGTATTTCAGTTCAGTTCAGTTCAGTCACTCAGTTGTGTCTGACTCTGCGACCCCATGGACGGCAGCACACCAGGCCTCCCTGTCCGTCACCAACTCCTGGAGCTAATGATCAGAACAATGGTCCCAGGCTTCCTGAAGGGACCAAGATAACATCTGATGTGTGTGTGTATCTTTGAGCAGTTCTGCAGAAAGTAAGACCCCCACTCAGAGGAGGGTGGTAACTTGCTGACCCCAAGCGTGTAGACCGCAGAGTGATTGGAACTAAAAGACTGATGAATAGGACTCTTGAAAACATCTGTTCATTCACCACCAACCAATCAGAAGAATGTCTGCTAACCAATCACACACCCTGCGACCCTTACCCCTAATGCTCCCTTTAAAAAAGCCCTTGCCTGGAAAAAAAAAAAAAACAAAAAACCCTTGCCTGAAAGTCTGTAGTGCATGAGCTGCCCCTGGGTGCCCCAGAGTAAATATTGTACAGATTGTACTTCGGCAATTTGTTCACTACCACCGGCCCGGTATCTGTAGATTGATTTTGCTACACATCAGATGGTAGGACCCAAGTTCCATCAGTAACAAAAAGAAAGTGAGAGCATCTCATGGAAGCTTCCCTGAGCCATTCCTGCGCCTCCTTTCCTCCTGCTGGCTGAACTACAGACAGACTGGCTGGAGATCCAGGAACTGTCTTGGATTAAGAGATAACCTTGAGAATGGCAGCCATACAAAACCAAGCAACAAAATAAAATAGAGCTTGTTTCCCTCTCACCCAGGGACCCCATATCAGCCCTACACTGACAGCCTCCAGATTTCCAGAGCTTGAAAGAGAAAAACTAAATTATAATAGAAAACCGTAGAGAATCTGAGTATCATTTTAGATAGGATGGATACGGGAAGCCTCTCTGAATATGTGACATTTGAGCAGAGACCAGAATAAAAGGAGGGAGTATGCCATGCCTGCGCTTTCTCTTCTCTCTTGGGAAAAGAATGTTCCAGACAGAACCAACTCCCTGCCACCCAAGCTGGAAACCTGAACACTATCCTTGAGCTCTTTCCCCTCCCAAATGCCCCACATCTAATCTGTCACCAAACCCCATCAAGTCTACTTATACTTGGGTCTTGAGAACAAACACAACACAAATCAAACCTACAGACTCTCTGGAATCCATCTTCTCCTTCTGATTCATTCTGCCGGAGCAGGACTGGAGCGGGTTGAATGGCACCCCCCTCCCTCCAAGGCATGGCCTGATCCCCACAACCTGTGAATGTGACCTTATTTGGAAGAAAGGTCTTTGCATGTGTAATTAAATTAAAGATCTCAAGATTATCCTGGATTACTGATGGGCCCTAAATCCCGTGACTGTCCTCATTGAGAGGCAGAAGACAAGACATACAGAGGAGAAAGGAAAGTGCCATGTGAGGGCAGAGGCAGATGCCATGTGAAACCCAGCCAGAGGATGCCGGGAGCCCCCCGCAGTGGAAGAAGTTCTCTAGAGTCCGTGGTAGGAACCTGGCCCTGCTGACACCTTGATTTTGGTCTTCTGGCCCCCCAGAAGGGTGAGACAATATATTCCTGTTTGTTGAAGCCACCAAGATTGTGGCAATTTGTTCTTGTGGCCCTAGGAAATGAATACATTTCTTTTAGCACAGTATCTACTCTCTCTTGGCTCCAGGCTACAGAGCTTATCTGTTTAGAAATCCCTATAGTAAAAAAGTTTTGATCATGTATCTCAAATGTAGTAAAAACGTTTTACAACTATTAGTGCCTACTACTATTTGTATGCATACTCCTATATGTATGCATATCCATACTAATAAGTATGTTGTAAAACATGCCTAAATGTCTATGCTAGACACGAAGATGGATGAGACAGATGAGAGTTTAAACGATACAGCTACTTTAGAACTGTTTGGTTGCTTCTAATAAAGTCTCATAGACACCGACCCCATGACCCAGCAATACCTTTCCTGGGTATTTACCCAAGAGAGATTAGGGTATATGTCCCTACAAAGATTTGTATACAAAAATTCATAACACGTTATCAGTAATAGCCAAAACTAGAAGCCACTCAAATGCCAATGAGCAAGAGAGGGGATAAACAAATTGTAGTATATCCATACATTATACTTCTCAGGTATAAAAAACAAATGCTTTTTTAGGGGTAACAATATTATTGAGATATAATTGACTACCGTATATGCACATTTAAAGTATAAAATTCAATGATTTTTAATACAGTTGCAGAGTTGTGAGATCCTCACCACAATCAATTTTAGAACATTTTCATCATCCCCTAAAGAAACCCCATAGCCATTACCTGTCCCTTCCCATCCAAAGTCCACACTCCCCAGCCCCGAGCAACCTCTGATCTGCTTTCTGTCTCTACAGATTTGCCTATTCTGGACATTTTGTATAAATGGACTCATAGACTCTTTGGTGACTGGCTTCTTTTTTTTACCATAATTTTCTCATCATTCTTAAATTTTTTGGAGTATAGTTGTTTTACAACGCTGTGTTAGTTTCTGCTGTACCGCAAAGTGAATCAGCTCTGTCTATACATACATCCCCTCTTGTTTGGATTTCCTTCCCATTTAGGTCCCCACAGAGCGTTGAGTAGAGTTCTCTGTGCTATATGGCGGGTTCTCATTCGTTACCTATTTTATACACAGCAGTGCGTATAGTCCCCTTCTCCCACTTCATCCCAACCCCCTTCCAACCCTGGTATCCATGTGTCCATTCTCTATGTCTGTGTCTCTATTTCTGTTTTGAAAATAGGTTCTTCTGTACTAGCATGTTTTTAAGGTTCTAAGGAAATGGCAACCCACTCCAGCGTTCTTGCCTGGAGAATCCCAGGGATGGGGGAGCCTGGTGGGCTGCCGTCTCTGGGGTTGCACAGAGTCGGACACGACTGAAGCGACTTAGCAGCAGCAGCAGCATGTTATAGTACATACCTGAACTTCAGTCTTTTAAATATCTGAATAATATTTTGTTGTGCAGCTGTATCAGAGTTTGTTTATCCACTCATCATTAATAGACAGCTGGTTGTCTCCACTCCAGGGATTCTTCTGGTATTGTATTAGTTAGCTAGGGCTGCCATAACAAAATATCACTGACTGGATGTTAAGCTTAAACAACAGAAATTCACCCTCTCACAATTTTAGAAGCTTTCCAAATTTTAGAACTTTCCAAGACCACAGTGTTAGTAGGTTTGGTTTCTTCCGGGGCCTCTCTCATTGCCTTGCAGATGGCTGCTTCCTGATATGGTCTTCTCTCTCGTGCACAGACCCCTGATGTCTCTTTGTGTATCCAGACTTCATCGTCGTAGAAATACCAGTCAGGGTGGATGAGAGTCCACCCTGAAGAGCTCATTTTAGCTTACTGAAGACCCTATCTCCAAATATGATTATATTCTGAGGTACTGGGGCCTAAGACTTCAACACATAAATATTGTGGAGACATAATTCGGTCTTGCCTGGAGAATCCTAGGGATGGGGGAGCCTGGTGGGCTGCCATCTATGGGGTCGCACAGAGTCAGACACGACTGAAGCGACTTAACAGCAAGCAGCAGGGGCGATTCAGTCCATAGTGAAAGTGAAGTCGTTCAGTCGTGTCCGACTCTGTGTGACCCCAGGGACTGTAGCCCACCAGACTCCTCCATCCCTGGGATTTTCCAGGCAAGATACTGGAGTGGGTTGCCATTTCCTTCTCCAGGAGACCTTCCCGACCCAGGGATTGAACCTGGGTCTCCCGAATTGTAGGCAGACGCTTTACCGTCTGAGCCACCAGGGAAGTCGCAATTCAGTCCATAACAGGTATCAAATTAAGAAAACACCGCCAAACCAAGGTCACCTATTCATACCTATGTTTTCTTGTAAGAGTTTTATAATTTTAGCTATTGCATTTAGGTCTTTTGAATTAAGTTTTGCATATGGCTTGCTGGACATGAGTTTCAGCAGGCTCCAGGAGTTGGTGATGGACAGGGAAGCCTGGTGTGCTGCAGTCCATGGGGTTACAAAGAGTCAGACACTAATGAGCAACTAAACTGAACTGAACTGCTTATGGAATGAGGTAGGGATTCAACCTCATGCTTTCACATGTGGCTATCCAATAGTCCCAGCACCATTTGTTGAAGAGACTGTTCTTAACCCACATTGAATTGTTTTGATATCGCTGTCAAAAATCAAATGATTGTAAGGTGTTGGGGTTTATTCCTGGACTTTTAATTCTATTCCATTGATTTATATGTCCATCCTTACACCAGTACCACACTATCTTTATAAGCTTTGAAAATAGGAAATATGAGTCCTCCAACTTTCTTCTTTTTATGAAAGATGTTTTGGCTATTCTGAGTCCCTTCCATTTCCATATGAATTTTAGGATTCACTTGTCAATTTCTGCAGAGAAGCCAGCTGGGATTTTGATAGGGTTTGTGTTGAATCTATACATCAATTTGAGGAGTATTGGTGTCTGAACAGTATTAAGGCTTTCAATGTACATGAACATGGCATGTCTTTCCATATATTTAGATCTTCTTTAATTTCTTTCAACATGTTTTGTAGTTTTCATAGTATAAGTCTTACACTTCTTTTAAGTTTACTCCTAAGCGTTTTGTTCTTTTTGGTGCTATTATAAATGAAATCGTTTTCTTAATTTCATTTTGGATTTTCTTTGTAAATGTATAGAAATCCACTGATTTTTGTGTATGGATTTTCTGTCCTTGCTGGATATGTTCATTAATTCTAACAGTTTTGGGGTGTGTGTGTGTGTGTGTGTGTGTGTGTGATCTTAGGATCTTCTATATATAAAATCATGTAGGAATGAATATATGCAGCAATATAAAAACATTAAAGCCAGATACCAAAGAGCACCTATGTATGATTATATTTACATGAGGTTCAAGAACAAGAAACCCAACCTATGGTGCTAGAAATCAAAACAAAGATAACTTCAGGACAGGGGATGGGGAAGCAGTGACTGGAAAGGGGCATGAGGAGATTTTGGAGAGTGATGGAAATGTTCTATATTTTGAACTTCATGATGGTTATATAGGTGCATATGAGTGTGAGTAATAGTCCCTCAGTCATGTCCAACTCTTTGTGAGGACCCCATGGACTGTAGCCCGCCAGACTCCTGTGTCCATGGGATTTCCCAGGCAAGAATACTGGAGTGAGTTGTCATTCCTTTCTCCAGGGGATCTTCCCTCCCTGGGGATCAAACCCAGGTCTCCTGCATTGCAGGCAGATTCTTTACCAGCTGAGCCACCTGGAAGCCCATACAGGTGCATGAGTGAGTGAGTGAAAGTTGCTCAGTCGTCTCAGACTCCTCGAGACTCCATGGACTATACACTCCATGAAATTCTCCAGGCCAGAATACTGGAGTGGGTAGCCTTTCCCTTCTCCGGGAATCTTCCCAACCCAGGGATCAAACCGGGGTCTCCTGCATTGCAGGCGGATTCTTCAACAACTGAGCTGTGAGGGAAGCACATATAGATGCACACACGTGTTCAAACATATTGATCTAACACTTAGGATTTATGCATTTGACTGCTAGTCAATTATACTTTAATAAAAATAGAGAGATAAAGATGAAATAAACCGTTTTAAAAGGCTATGGCCTAACGTATCACTAGCTAATTATTTCAAGGCCTTCTGTGTAAATAGAGACTAGCTCATCATTAGTGATATATGAAGTAGAGACAGAATTCAAATAGCCTTGCTCACTTTAATTTTTTCGACTGATTACTTATTATTATTTGATCAGACCTTTTGTTTCTTTTAACCCCAAGGTGTGACTGATGAGTAGCTTGTATTAGAGATAGGAAAGCAATCAGCACTCTTATCTCTCACTGTTCATTAGCTTTAATCCAGTTTCTATATAGAAATCTTTCTCAGCCACTTGCGTGTTTTGTAAGGGTCAGTCTAGTTAAAGCCAGATAACATCATGCATAAAATGTCAACTAGTTTAAGTATGGGATTATATAAAAATAAAACATTACCCAGAAAACTGAAAAACAAAACATATGAAAAAACCAAAAATAAAGAACAAAAAGTCTTCAACCAAGCAGTTTGAAGATATAAAGCCTCATAATACGCTTAAAATTGTTCAGGAAACAAAGCAA
This sequence comes from Oryx dammah, assembly GCF_014754425.2. NCBI lineage: Eukaryota > Metazoa > Chordata > Mammalia > Artiodactyla > Bovidae > Oryx > Oryx dammah. The sequence goes on from NW_024070190.1 coordinate 34,142,313, forward strand.
GGGGCCGTTAACAACCACTTCTTATTGTGAAAGACCCTAGGTGCAAGATGATACTACTAACCATCTGAAAGTCTAACCAAGCAAGGTTACCATCAAGAAATTGGTTACAATGGAACTTGTAACAGTGGGACTTTGTAATATTTTCTCCCTACTCTGAGTGGATTATCTTGCACACACACCTCTGGGGATCTCCCTAGACGGGTTATCCCCACATCCCCATGTCTGAGTTTCCTGGATGCCCAAGGCTCATGTTCCTTGACACTGCCAGATAGAATACAATGTAATCACATGATGCCTCAGCCTAAAGATCTTTTGGATCCAGTCGCTACTGCTGCTGCTGCTAAGTCGCTTCAGTCGTGTCCGACTCTGTGCGACCCCATAGATGGCAGCCCACCAGGCTCCCCCGTTCCTGGGATTCTCCAGGCAAGAACACTGCAGTGGGTTACCATTTCCTTCTCCAATGCAGGAAAGTGAAAAATGAAAGTGAAGTCACTCAGTCGTGTCCGACTCTTAGCGACCCCATGGACTGCAGCCACCAGGCTCCTCCATCCATGAGATTTTCCAGGCCAGAGGACTGGAGTGGGGTGCCATTGCTTTCTCACTCAGTCGCTAGAGTTCCTTAACCAGACACCCAGTGCCTGCTCCACCCGACTTCATCAGCCTCCCCTTGTGTCTTCCACACCAGTATCACACCAGACAGCCTCTCCAGTCTCCTTTCCATCGGTTACAGGCTGTGCTCTCTCTGCTGGGCATGTATATCCTGCCCTTACAAATTCCTTCCTCAATCAAGACCCTCTGCAAATCTCACCTCTTCTATCCAAACTTCCTTCTCTTCCCAAGACACAACTGAGTCCGTCATCTGGCTCTTAAGTCACATGTCACCCTATGTTGTAACTTTCTTCTGGTGAGCTTCACTTCTCAACCGTAAATCCTCAAACACTGGAGACTCTTACTTATTTTGGAAAGGAGAAAAATAGAGCTGTACAATCAGTGAATAAAGGTCAGGGCAGAGGTGGCTATGAATGCCAACCCAGCCTTGAGCCTCACATAGGACCAGATAGTGGACCCAGATGCAGGAGAAATTGAGAGTTATCCTAATTTTCTTCCAGCAAATTGGCTCTTAAGGGCTCTAATTTACCAGCTTTGCATGAAGCAATCCACCTCAGATCTACTCTGTTGCAGTTTTTTTTTTTTTTTTGGCTGCACCAGCATGACTTGCAGCATCTCAGTTCCCCAACCAGGGACTGAACCCAGGCCATGACAGTGAAAGCCCAGAATCATAGCTACTAGGCCACTAGGGAACTCCCTGTTGCAATTTTAAAGACACTGTACAGTGCCAGCTTGGGGAATGAGAGGGGGGTGTCCACCTCAAATGGCACAGAACATTCTGTTTTGGGAGCACATGGGTGATTCCAGTAGGGAAGATCTGAGACCTGTTCATCCTCTGGGGTGGAGGAGTGGGCATCAGTTTCCTGACAAGCCTGCTCCAGCACACTGGAAGAGACAAGAGAGGCAAGAGACCCTTCCATTCCATCTCCCAGAGTCTCCCGCAGTCAGGATGCCACACAGCTCCAAGGCTGCCGAGCCCCGTGTTTTGCTCTGATGCTTAGCATTTTGCTTCTAAGAAAGGGCTCAGATGTTGTATATTAATGCATATATGTGGAATCTATGAAAATGGTATAGATGGTCTTATTTGCAAAATGATAATAGAGACACAGACATAGAGAACAAATGTATGGACACCAAGAAGGGAAGGGGGTGGGTGGAATGAATTAGAAGATTGGGATTGACACATATACCCTATTGATGGGGCTTCCCTGGTGGCTCAGACGGTAAAGCGTCTGCCTGCAATGTGGGAGACCTGGGTTCGATTCCTGGATCGGGAAGATCCCCTGGAGAAGGAAATGGCAATCCACTCCAGCACTCTTGCCTGGAAAATCCCATGGACGGAGGAACCTGATAGGCTACAGTCTATGGGGTCGCAAAGAGTTGGACACGACTGAGCGACTTCACTTCACTTCACTTCACCCCATTGATACTATGTATAAAATAGATAACAAATGAGAACCTACTGTATAGTTCAGGGAGCCCTAATTCAGTGCTTTGTGGTGACCTAAATGGGAAGGAAATCCAAAAAAGAGTGGATATATTTATATGCATGGCTGATTAACACAACAGTGTAAAGCAGCTATACTCCAGTAAAACTTAATAATATTCAAAAAAGGTTAAGAAGGTAGCCTAGGAACAAAGTCTTCTCCAAAAGCCTCTGCCCTGGGGGGTGGTCTGGGCCCTCACCCCAGAATCCACTGCAGGGCTTCTCAGTAAAATCATGTTCAGAATTTCCAAAGGGAATTGCCATACACTAAGTCTCTTCTACAGAAAACATTACAGAAGGAAATGGAAATAACATTGAGGTCTCTTACCTTACTTTCAGTAAGCGGGGGCCGGATTGAATTTTCAGTTTCTGCACCCTTAAAGACAGGACAAGATAAGGTGTTATAGAGGCATGCAACTTGCATTCACAGCACATTGGTGCTTATAATTAACCAATTATGCTCAGAAAGTGAAAGTAATTACACATAACCTTGAAATACCTAAGCATATCCTATAGCGGCAAATGAGCCTCTGAATGAAATGCAGCCAAGCTCAGAAATCTTCAATTCATGAATTTATTCACATCAGCCTTTATTAGGTATTTACAAATGTGCTAGCCACTGTGCTAGGAGGTGGAGATGCAAAGATGAAAACCAACAGTGGCTCTGCCCTCAGGGAGCCACAGTCCACGAGAGAAGACAGACATGCTCAGCAATAATGAAAGCACAGCTGGCTGAGCTAGCTGCTAGAGAGGTGGGTAGGGAAGCCATGGGAACACAGGAATCTGTCTCTGCTGAACCACTGGCCCCACTGCATCCCCAAGACTGCAGGGTGAGATGCTTCCTGGATGAGTGTGGAGGAACTATAGGCATTAAACAGTGACCATTTGCTGAGTTGGCACCCCGCCCTTCCATAACCCTCTAACAATTTCCCCTGCCAAACAGATTTGGGGAGCTGCTGCCAATCAAGTCCTTCATTGGAAGGACTGATGTTGAAGCTGAAATTCCAATCCTTTGGCCACCTGATCCAAAGAGCTGACTCATTGGAAAAGACCCTGATGCTGGGAAAGATTGAGGGCGGGAGGAGAAGGGGACAACAGAGGATGAGATGGTTGGATGGCATCATTGACTCAATGGACATGAGTTTCGGTAAACTGGGAGTTGGTGATGGACAGGGAGGCCTGGCGTGCTGCAGTCCATGGGGTCGCAGAGTCGGACACGACTGAGTGACTGAACTGAACTGCCAAACGAGACAGGCTCATGTGGATTTCTTCCTCATGGCAGCTGAGGTGATAAGGAGGATATAAATAGTAAATTGTTTGCAAAAAAAAAACCAGCCAGAACAGTTCACCTCTCTGTATCTATGCTCTAGTGCTGTCTCCGCCCACAGTGACTGGGACTGGCTGTGTGACAGTAGCAACAGGATGCGAGCACTTGAAAAATGGCTTGTGCTGGGGCCTGCTCTCTCTTGCTGCCGTTGGGACTCTTGCAAACCTCACTCTTAGTGGGTGAGAGGGAACGGAATCCAGCGTGACAGAGCACAAGAGGAAATCCTCCTTTCGAGGAAGGAGACCGAGGTTTCTAGAAGGTTGCATGGCAGCCAGCAGACATGCAGCCAGTCCCTGTGAAAACCAGCAGGAAAAGCTGCATCCCCCTGAAAGGCAACCCGTATCTTTTCAGCATTTCTTGTCCTGCCTCAAGTAGAGAGTAGGTGCTCAATTAATGTTTGCGGTTATAAATTGAGAAGCCACGCCCTCTTGTAAGCAGACTCCAAACCAAAGAAGCCTTTATATAACCATCCCTGGGACTTCCCTGGTGATCCAGTGGCTAAGACTCCATGCTCCCCATGCAGGGGGCCTGGGTTCGATCCCAGGTCAGGAAACTAGATCCCTCAGGCCATAACTAAAAGATCCCTCATGCTGCAACAAAGATCAAAGATCTGCAGCCAAATAAAATAAATAAATAAATACTAAAAAAAAAAAAAAAAAACACACACACAAAGAAATCATGGTCCTAGGGAAGCTAGGAAAACAAGAAAAGGCATCAAATGACCAGGACAATCCAGGCATGTCTTCTGCATGCCCAGGACCCAAACAGTCTAGGTTTTACATTGATACTCCATGAGAACAAGCTCCCTTGAAAGCGCTCTCATGAAATCTTGCAGATATTTGTAGGCCTAGAAAGAAGAGTGAGCGGTCAGTAAAAAATACTGACTGGGGCTTGGGATAGCCAGGGAAACAAACAAAAAGAAACTACTGCTGCTGCTGCTGCTAAGTCGCTCCAGTCGTGTCCCACTCTGTGCTGAATGAACCATATAATTTTTGGCCCTTTGTTAGATGAAGAGTAGGAATTCAGTATTCAAAGCACAACATCCCTAAGCTTGAAACAACTGGAAATAGAACTGTGCTGAGGAAGTCATGGTTTGAGTGGCATGCCTTGCCCTGAGACTTAAGTTTGATGTGAAGGTAGAAAGAGCACAGGTTTTGGGTCAGAGAGACCTGAATTTATATCCTGGATCTGCCACTGACTAGCTGTGCAAAATTAGGCAAGTAATTTAACCTCTTCAGGCCTCAGTTTCTCCATCTGTAAAATGGGAATAATACCCGCTTTGTTGAGCCTTTGTGAAAATTAATGGAATGTAAACTGAAGTGGCTGGCATGGGGTACTGCTCCTGAATTGGCAGCAGCTGCAGAAAAGATCATGGATTTACACAGAAGCACAGGGCAACAACACCAACTTACCCCAACTCACCTCCCGGGCTACTTGAGAGCTCAAAGCAGCCTCCAAATTGGCAGTTTTCAGCTTGTGTTTGAGACCCCAGAGCCCATGTCCCCCTCTCTGGGCCCCCAAGTACCATGGAGGACCAATCCTAGACCCACAGATTGACCTCAAATTCCAAGTGCCAGTGGCCAAGCCTGCTGACTGCCACCTGACGCCTCTGACACCAGCTGCTTTGTGCCCCCTCTCCAAGGCTGGCCTGGCCTGTTTTAAACACTCAGTGGCATTCTGCCTGGAGCTGGCAAAACCAGGCAGGGGCACAGGAAAGGGACAGTGGGGACCAGGAGAGATGGCAACGACACCCCAGACAAACCGCCTAGTTGGGAGGTCCTCCTCCTCCTCTGAGCAGGCGAAACTTGGCTCGTTCTCATTGTGGAGTAAAGGAGGTAAGGGAAGGAAAGGAAGTTGAGGACCAGGGACCCACAGAGTCTCTGACTGTAACCTAACAGGCGCCTCAGATTCCACAGAAGAGACAGAGACGGAGCTTCCACTTGGGAGTTAGAAATGAGATTAAATCCAATTCTCTCAACACCCTGCAAGGTAGGAAAGATGTGTCTGGGCTACACTTTGCAAAGTCCATCTCAGAGATGATGAAGGGTGCATTTTAAACCAGTCCTGCAGGACTGATGGAAAGAGCCCCCACCTCACCCCACTCCTGTGTGCCCAAGCCCCTCACCTGGAGGCTAAAGCAGTTCACAAGCTCGTACACCCTCCCCACTTTCAAACACTATTTGGGAATTAATTTGACACCCAGGAGTGCTGGGGCCACAGGCGTGTTTAAGATGTAAGATGCTGGTGTGAGAGAGTTCTGTCCCCAAGACTTTAGCTCTGCAATTGTCCACTGTCTGTTGGGCTTAAAATCCCGCAGTGTCTCTATTTCCATAACTTTGAAAAGGAGCAAGTGTGTCCTTGCCCAGAGGGCCATCTGCAGCACAAGTTAATTTAAAATGAGCCAGCCCACTCAGAACATTGTCCTGTAAACATCTTCCAGGATCTGTTTCAACATCCAGAGGAACAGCGAAGCTGTCTGTAAGAGGCAAGAATGGGCTTCAGCTTTTACATGGCAACGTAGAAAATAGCCCTGGAAGTCTTCTCTTAGATAGAAAAAGTCACAGTCTTGTTTACATCACACATCTGTGAATTTGCAGATGACTATCTAGGAAGCAATTAAACAGAGGGGTTACATGAATAATCCTCTGGGCTCGCCTTGGTCAGGATATTTCTGGCTCAGGTGAAAATTAAACTGCACAGAGAAAGGCTGGATCTGAGGGGCTCCTGACTTGTTCCATAACAAGTCCCTGCAGGGCTCTTGGTCTGGGGCTTCCATTGTAAAATGGATCCTAATGTAACTCCTGCCAGAGAGAGTGGGCTGAGCAGGAAGGGGTGCATGTGACCTTGTGAAGTCGAGAAAAGCTAGAGGAGCTCTTACCCATCCTCGCTGGCAGGTCTGCCCCATGGTGGAGAGGACACTTTCTGTCTGGAGGTCCTTTCCTCTCTTCCACTCTCAGCAGCAGGGGCGGTGACACCTGGAGAAAAGCAAAGCCCAGAGGATGCAGCGTCAGGGGCTTGTCACCTCGTTCCTGTCCTCCCCAGCTGGGATGCTAAACAGGCAGTTCGGAGGACTAGGGGCTGAGTGTAGGCCCATGTCTCCAAAGGTAAACTGTCGTGAGGTTTCTGGCAGGTTATCATCCCAGAAGAAATTCCCAGGAACCTAGTCGGCAGGTGGTGCCTCATCCCAGCCTCAGCCTCCTCTGCTTAGAAAGAGGTCTGGTCTTGGGTGCTCCTTTGGGGAAGGAACCAAGTAGGAACGGAAATTAGCCAAGACAACTCCAATGTTTCAGAAGCATGATCTTCATCACAGTATCATTCTTCTCCCACGTCTAAAACAGGGTAGGGACTTCCCTGGTGGTCTGGTGGTTAAGACTTCACCTTCCAATGTAAGGGGTGCAGATTCAATCCCTGGCTGGAGAGCTAAGATCCCACATGCCTAGTGGCCAAAAACCAAAATGTAAAACAGTAGCAATGTTGTAACAAATTTAATAAAGACTTTAAAAATAGTCCATATTAAGAAAAAAAATCTTTAAAAATTAAACAAACAGGGTAGGGAGTATCTCTGGGCTTCCTTGGTTGTTCAGCTGGTAAAGAATCCGCCTGCAATGTGGGAGACCTGGGTTTGGGAAGATCTCCCGGAGAAGGGAATGGTTACCCATTCCAGTGTTCTGGCCTGGAGAATTCCATGGATTGTACAGTCCATGGAGTCGCAAAGAGTCGGACACGACTGAGCAACTTTCACAGGGAGTATCTCTGTGTAAAAAAATAATTTTCTAATTACAAAAGCAATGTACATTTATCACAACAAAAGTCAGAAAATACAGACAAGTAGTTTAAAATTTTAGATCAGCTTCATTCCTACGGAAACAAGCTCTGTTAACATTGTGGCACCTGCCCCTTCCTTATATTTTTCTCCAGATAACTACATACCAATGTGAATACAAAGATGGAATCATGCTATAATATACTTTTAAAATCTACTTTTTTCCGTGGAATACTCTATTATGAAAATCTTTTCATGTCAATTAACCAAGATCTCAGTGGCTTCTTGCCTGCCAATGCAGGAGATGTGGGTTCGATTCCTGGGTCGGGAAGATCCCCTGGAGAAGGAAATGGCAACCCTCTCCAGTATTCTTGCCTGGGAAATCCCATAGACAGAGGAGCTTGCTGTACTACAGTCCGTGGGGTCACAAAAGTGTAGGACATGACTGAGCAACTAAGCAACAACAATAATCAAGATCTCATCATTTTTTGTTGGTTACACTGAGTAGAGATTTAGAATTTGTATACAGAAAGGCTAATTCAAGAATCCTTATTCAATAGCCTAAAGTCAAAATTCATAGCAATATTATTATCTCTACTTATCATGAACAGCTTACAAATATAATGTGATTTGCCTAACAATTAGGGTGCTGCAGCAAATCCAAAGCCTCCCTACAATTTGAGGCCTTTTCAGTTCTCAGAGGGTAAGCCAAGAGTCCAAGCTCCTAAACACTGGCGTAAGCTGGGCATGCAGCCACTGAATCCCAACAGTTCAGGGTATGTGAATTCTGCCAGAATTGGTCTTGGCAGGATATCTGGGGCACCCCTGACACCCCAAAGCCTCCCTGGCCCAGCTCAGAGGCATAAACAAAACTTGTGGGGTTGCTTTGTTATTTGTTTACCTAAACAAAATTTCATTTAAAGTTCACACTTAATTCCTTTATCCTAAGAATTTCTGGAAGAGAAAAGACACAAACTTGGCTATCAAATATCCTTCAGAAAATTTAGAAATATCAGTCCTTTGACATTTACTTGATAACTGCACCCCCCCCCAACTCTTCCATCAAAGGATAAGCTCCCAAGTGCATTCCCTGGTTCTAGGCACATAGTAGGTGTCGAACATAGCCTACAGGTTTGCGCTACTTGGTTTGGAGTCCTATTCAGCCACATAATAGCCTTGACTCTGGAAAAGTTACTTGGCCTATCTGAGACTCAGTTTCCTCAGCTGTAAAATGGGGAGAATAATAATAGAGCCACATAGAAATGAGGTACATAAACTTAGAAGCTTGGCACCTAGTGCATATTCAAGATATGTTAGTTAACCATCATTCCTGTTGATTGATAAGCAAATTTACTGAAATTCAAAACAGCTGTGAAAGAAGAAAGGGCTTTTATTGAGAGCCAGAAAAGGCTTATAATTAGGGGACACAGCCTATTCAGAGATGGTTTTAAAAAGTAAGTCCACAGGGAACACCAGACAGTTTGTTGGGGTGACTGAAGATGCTATCAGGACTTTTATTTACAACTTTTTAAATCTCACCCTGTAACTTTTTTAGGCTAGTCTTAATGTGTGCATTACTTTAGTACTTTACTAAATGTATATGATTTTTTAAAATTGAGATATAATTCATATACCAAAAGATTCACATTTCAAAGTATGTGTATACTTTGGTGGTTTTAGTGTATGCATAAGGTTGTGCAAACATCACCACTATCTAATTCCAGAATATTTTCATCACCCTCAAAGTAACTCTGTAGGGAATTCCCTGGCTGTCCAGTAGTTAGGACTCCATGATTTCACTGCTGAGGGCACAGGTTCCATGTCTGGTCAGGGAACTAAGATCCCAAGAGAAGACTGGTGCAGCCAAAAAGAAAGAAAGAAAGAAAGAAAGAAACCTTGTGCCCATCAGCAGGTATTCCCCGCTCACTCTCCCCACCCTAGTCTCTGGCAACCACTAAGCTACTTTCTTCTCTGTGGATTTGCCTATTTTGAACATTCCACATATGTGAAATTATATGTGTATACAATCTCAAAATAATTAAAATACGTGCATTTGGGAATGTGCCTGCAAAAGTATGTTACCAATAGAGTGAATGACCAAAAAAGTTTGGAGACATCTGGCTGGGAGTGTAAAGCCAGCTTAGTTTTATCCCTGGTTCCTCTTAGTTTGCTCCACAGGCACTCAGTTTAGTTCAGTTCAGTCGCTCAGTCGTGTCCAACTCTCTGCGACCCCATGAATCGCAGCACGCCAGGCCTCCCTGTCCATCACCATCTCCCGGAGTTCACTCAGACTCACGTCCATCGAGTCCGTGATGCCATCCAGCCATCTCATCCTGTGTCGTCCCCTTCTTCTCCTGCCCCCAATCCCTCCCAGCATCACAGTCTTTTCCAGTGAGTCAACTCTTCGCATGAGGTGGCCAAAGTACTGGAGCTTCAGCTTTAGCATCATTCCTTCCAAAGAAATCCCAGGGTTGATCTCCTTCAGAATGGACGGGTTGGATCTCCTTGCAGTCCAAGGGACTCTCAAGAGTCTTCTCCAACACCACAGTTCAAAAGCATCAATTCTTCGGCGCTCAGCCTTCTTCACAGTCCAACTCTCACATCCACACATGACCACAGGAAAAACCATAGCCTTGACTAGACGGACCTTAGTCGGCAAAGCAATGTCTCTGCTTTTGAATATACTGTCTAGGTTGGTCATAACTTTTCTTCCAAGGAGTAAGCGTCTTTTAATTTCATGGCTGCAGTCACCATCTGCAGTGATTTTGGAGCCCCCAAAAATAAAGTCTGACACTGTTTCCACTGTTTCCCCATCTATTTCCCATGAAGTGATGGGACTGGATGCCATGATCTTCATTTTCTGAATGTTGAGCTTGAAGCCAACTTTTTCACTCTCCTCTTTCACTTTCATCAAGAGGCTTTTTAGTTCCTCTTCACTTTCTGCCATAAGGGTGGTGTCATCTGCATATCTGAGGTGATTGATATTTCTTTCTCCCGGCAATCTTGATTCCAGCTTGTGTTTCTTCCAGTCTAGCGTTTCTCATGATGTACTCTGCATATAAGTTAAATAAGCAAGGTGACAATATACAGCCTTGACGTACTCCTTTTCCTATTTGGAGCCAGTCTGTTGTTCCATGTCCAGTTCTAACTAACTGTTGTTTCCTGACCTGCATACAGATTTCTCAAGAGGCAGGTTAGGTGGTCTGGTATTCCCATCTCTTTCAGAATTTTCCACAGTTTATTGTGATCCACACAGTCAAAGGCTTTGGCATAGTCAATAAAGCAGAAATAGATGTTTTTCTGGAACTCTCTTGCTTTTTCGATGATCCAGCGAATGTTGGCAATTTGATCTCTGGTTCCTCTGCCTTTTCTAAAACCAGCTTGAACATCAGGGAGTTCACGGTTCACGTATTGCTGAAGGCTGGCTTGGAGAATTTTGGGCATTACTTTACTAGCGTGTGAGATGAGTGCAATTGTGCGGTAGTAGGCACTAACAAAAGGTAATAGGCTCTATCAATCTAGTGCTAATGACATTCCAATCATTGGCACAGTCCAGAGAAAATATGACCTACGGGCAACAAACATTTCGCTTTGTAATTTATGATTTAATTCAATTTTTATAAAAAGAATGCTAGATAGACTAACAAAATAGCAATGCAGCCTAGGACCTGGGCTCAATCCTTGCTCTTTTACTTACTGAACTTCTCTCTGTTGCCTTGTCTATAAAGTGGAGGTTGTAATAGGTGAGAATGAATGACCCTTCTCTCCTTTCTTTCTGGCTGCACCACACGCCTTGCGGAATCTCAGTTCTCTCATGCTTCCAGGTGTGCATGCTCAGTTGTGTCTGACTCTGCAGCCACATGAACTGTAGCCTGCCAGGTTCCTCTGTCCGTGGAATTGCCCAGACAAGAATACTGTAGTGGGCTACCATCTCCTCCTCCAGGGGATCTTCCCAACCCAGGAATCAAACCCCAGCGTCCTGTGTCTCCTCCATTGGCAGATGGATTATTTACCTGGGAAGCCCCCGAGCTCTCTCACCAGGGATTGAATTTGGGCCACGAGAGTGAATGCCTAAATCCCAACCACTAAACCACCAGGGTACACTCCTATTTGCACTAGAACATGGCCTTAATTACTGCTCTAGCTCTGTTCCCCTACTTACCTGGTAAGGGTACTATGTCAAATTTATTTATAAGCAATATCTCCTAGGATAAAGATTATCCCCGATTGGTAGATTGCTCTTGGTTGGAGGAACTATAAACACTAGATAGAATGCCATAGCTTTGGGCTTTCCTCAGAGAGGTGATTCTTGTCCTGTGTCCACAGGGACCCTGGAAGATGTCCCCATGGAATTGTTACAAGAGAATTTGTCTCCTGTGGGGAAGGGAGATTTTAAGCTAAAAGGAATCCTGCTATCTGATGAGATTTTGTCTCCTCCTATCTGTGAACTGCTACACAGACTCCTTCAGAAAAGCTCTCAGACTTGTTCTGCAGGCAAGTTGTGGTTCTTGTCTTATAGTCTTGCATGCAGAATGGGGCCAAGTGTGGCCTGTGGCAGTCTTTGAATCTGGAGGTTTAAAAGAGTCTAGGAGCTCTCCTGATGTGCATTGCAGATTAAGTAATGTGGAAAGCCTGGCATACAGAAGTCCTTAATAAGCGACAACTATTAGTACTAAATAAATATGGCCATTATTATTATTAATGTTATATTTACCCTTACCAACTCAGAGCGGGCAACAGATTATTCTGACCCAGAGAGGCCCAGGTGTGGGCATCAAGCTGCCAGATATAGCCCCATTATGAAGCATGAGAAAACACCTCTCTGTAATTCTCAAAGGTGAAATTATAAAGATGTCCGTTCACTGAGTATTTATTTGTACTAGATGTTAGGAGCACTGTAGTGAAAAAGATTGACACAGTCCCTGCCCTTGCAGAGTTTATAACAATTAAAGAGCACTGATAGTGTTAGGTAGTTAGAATAGGAAAAAAGAGCCCAGAATGGCGGTGGCTAAAAGACAAAGAAGGGAAAAGCCGGTGAAAATAGAACAAGGGAAGGTCTGAGGACAGGATTGAGGACCTCAGGTAAAACAAACAGCCCTCCTGGCTAGCCCAATTTGCATAGGGCAGGCTCAGGGGAAGGAGAACAAACAAAAAAATAGGAGCCAAAATTGGGCTTCTCTTCTCTTCACATCTTTTGGGTTGGCCCACCCTCACGCCTTGAGGATGTATTTTCCTTTGCTTGCCAAATAAAACTGAGCTGTAACACTGATCTGTCCGTGACTTCAAATTTTTGCTGCGGTGAAACAGAACGGAGAAAATTACCAACTTCCCGGACATCTGTGGTGCCGTTTCTTGGATTTAACCTGGCTGAAACAAACTCAGCTTGGTCCCCACAAGGCAGAGGCCAAACACAGCAGAAGCCCAAATCAGCAAAAGCTCCTGTGGTGGAAGCTGAATGCAAAGAAACCTCAGCGCAGTGGAAGTGACAAGAAGCCCAGCATGCTGGAAACCAGGACAACCAAAACAAACTCAGCAGAAAGTGCATGCAGCTCAGTCCCAGATTCTAGAAGACCTCTGGTTGGGGTAGACGTCCTCGCCCCTGTGGCTTGAAGGACATATGGCTAACAATATCTTAATTCCTTTACAATCTCCTGTTACTTGTCTCCTTGAACCCCCCTGCAAACGGGCGAGTGGCCGTGGGTGCAATTGAGGGACTCTGGAGAGGCTACTCCCCAGTGTGTCTCAAAGCCTCCACTATCCTCTGCGCTCTTGGAGCTGTTGCCCAAGCAGGTAGGGGTGCTTCTGTCCTTAATCTTCTTTGTGCCAAGGATCAGGCCAATGAAAACTGTGAGCACAGGTCAGGTATTTAGTAGATTTTCCAGCAGGTTATGAAGGGGATTCCTAGGCACGTTTTTCCCACTGCTTTTTCCTCCCATTCTTCAGGTTCTCTCTCCTCAGACTTGAGCCTGGCCAAAACCCATGGTGCCTGGTTTTAAGACCTAATGAAGCTCAGGCTCTTGATGTCTCATTGCAAAAAAAATCAGTGAGAGACACAGCGATAAGTAAGAGGTGGGTTTGTTCGGATTTAGAGAGAAGTACAGTGCACAGGGTGTGGGCTGTCACAGAGGGTGAATGTGGTGGCCATGGAATGTGGTATGGTTAGTTTTTCCAAGCTGGGTGATTTCGTATGCTAATGAGTGGGAGGACCGTCCCAACAGTTGGGGAACCACCAACTCCTTGGTCTTTAGACCGTGCCTTGGAACTGTCCTGGCACCTCTGGGTGGGTCATTTAGCTTGCAGATTGAGGATCAAGGTTTAGTTGAATTTGACTTGTCATCTTGAACCCATTTGATTTTAATCAGTTTATGTTATGCCCTTGGGCCATGTCATTCTTTCACAGGTTGTGCCCTGCCCCCTTCCCTCCTGTTACATGCTCTTTTCCTGAGCCCACAGTGTTGTCTGGGCTCACAATGTTGCCTCTGCAATCTTCTGGATGGACAAACAGAAGATAGCTAGCCCTTGCAAGAGAAATACTGTGTAATATCCAATCTTTCTAGCTATTCAGGCCTTCATCTTCCATGTTTCCTATAGCATGTGCAACAACAGCATTTCTCAGTGAACCCGCTAGGGTGGGTGACAGGCACACAATGCCTACTAGAAGTCCATCTGGTGGTGGCATCCCTTCAAGGGCAATTGGGCTTCAAGGGATAATGTTTGCCACTTTTTTGGGGGTTAGCCCTGCAGGCTGTTTGGGCCCAGACCCTTACGATCCTTCTCCTAAAGTTACAAACATACCCCCAGATGAAATCCCCACTCCACTTTTATGGAACACCTGGTTTGTTGCCTCTTATCAATTTGTTCTTAAGCTACTTACTAACTCCTGCAACCAGGACTCTCCCCTCTTGTAGGTAACATTGCTCCATCCCGATTATTATTAAAATACTCTTAATGCCTCTAACAGGACCAGATAACCCACACCTTTGTCACTACTTCTGTTATTACCTAGAGTGGGTCTATGACAATGAAATGTTTACCACTGAATACACCCTAAACTGCTCTTATGGAAGACTAGGAGAGGAAATCAGTGGTTTACATTCCCTCAGAGCAATAAGAGGATAAGGCTTACGGCTGTTTCACCAGGTTCTCAGTCTCAGGGCACAGACTTGGATTGCTTTCCATCACGGTATCTATTCCCATCCACAGTGGACAAACCAGCAATGAGTCAAGATTCAGTTCTGTTCAGTTCAGTCACTCAGTCATGTCCCCTTAATTCCACCAAGCACTGGTCATGCTGGAGACCTTGGGGATGCCCAGCTCCAGTCCGGGGTCCCCAGAAAGTCGACCTGCCTCGAACTGCCTAGGGATCTGGTCCTTGGAAGGTTGCCATGACTCAACCTGCTTGGGGATCCGCCTGTCCAGGGGTCCCAGGAGGCTGACCTGCCTGGACCTGCCCAGAGAACCAATTCTCGGGAGGCTGACCTGCCTCGACCTGCCTGGGGATTTGATCTCCAGGAGGCTGTCAGGCCTCAGCCTACCTGGGGATCTGCACCCTGACCCAGGGATGCCTGGTTCTCAGGTTGCAACAGTACTGGGTAGGATAATCTTTAGAAAGACTCACCCCTAATGAAGTCCACCCATAAAAATAGAAGGAAGCCTATTAATTTTTTTTTCTTTTTTCTTTTCCTGCCTGTCATCACTGTCTTTCAGATGGGAAATAACCCATCCACTTCCCAACAGACGCCCTTGAGATGCATCCTCGATAACTGGAAGCTGTTCGATCCTCTAACCCCAAGGAGAAGTTGCTTAAAATTCTTTTGTGCCACTGCATGGCCACAGTATCCTCTGGGGGACAAGGAGCACTGGCCTGAGGATGAGAGCTTAAATTACAATACCCTCCTGCAGCTAGACTTATTCTGCAAAAGACAAGGGAAATGGACAGAGATCCCCTATGTCCAAATTTTCTTCCAACTAAGAGATATGAAGGAACTCTGTCTTAAGTATGGAGTTGTTGTCTGCCCTAAAAGTGAGCCTACTAGGCAAACAGTGTGAGGCACAGACAACCAAGAGAAGGAAGCTCCTCGTGAAGGCTCATCTCCCGTGGCTCCCGAGTTACCTGGCACTCCTTCCTTGTATCCAAACGTGCCCCCATATCCAGGAGCACCCCTTCCATGAAAGCCAACTTGAGTGTGTCCCTTAATTGAAACTAGAGAATTCAGACAAACCAGGGTCATAAGCCCTTCTCATTCTTAGAACTAAGACAGATCAAACAAGACCTGTGAAGCTATACAGATGACCCAAGCATATATATAGATACATTCCAACACATTATCTTGGCCTTTGACTTGACATGGAAGGGTATCACGGTCATATTTAGTAAAACTTTATCTGACCCTGAGCATGCTAGGGTCTTACACGAAGCCCGAAGTTATGCTATGGGGCTTCACATGTCAAGAGACTTCACATGTCAAGAGACTTCACATGTCAAGAGATAAATACCCAGTGGGGGAAACTGCAGTACCCTTCTCAGATCCTAATTGATTATAATGACCCTGAAAACATCTGGGAAAGGGATCATTCTGTAATCTGTGTAAAGACAGGACTAAAAGCAGCCCAGCAGAAAGTAATCAGCTATGCCTGGGGCTCAGCAATAACTCAGGAGCCCAGTTAGAACCCCATTGCCTTTCTGGAAAGCGAAAAGAGACCCTCCAGAAGTTTACCAATCTGGACTTAGACTCTTATGACAGACAGGTGATTTTAAAGGACAAATTCCTGTCCCAGTGTTCATCAGACATCAGGAAAAAGTTACAACAGCTACAGTAGCAGGACTGTGCTGCCTCTTTAGATGAGATCATCCAGACAGCCACCAATACCTTTTATAACAGAGAACAGGAGAGGGAGGCCAAGGCCAGGAGAGGGAGAGAAGGAAAGAGACAAAGCATGCTGGACGCCCTCCAGGGAAGCCCTATGGCAAACCCTGAGTCCTTAAAGGACAAAGCACAAGGCAAAGGCCTAATCTGTACACAGGCAGGACATTGGGCCTGAGTGTCCAAACTGTGACAAGTCTCCTAAAATGTGCTACCAATGCCATCAGTTGGAACATTGGGTGGCACTCTGCCCTCAGGACCCAAGGGCCTCAAGGTCAAGCGCCAAGCCTTCCCTCACGATGGTTCAACAGGACTGAAGCGGCCCGCTCCAGCCAGCCTGCCTGTCACAGGTAACCATCATGGGGCTGGAGCCAAGGGTGCAACTGGATGTGGCAGGTAGGTCCAAGAATTTCTTGACTGACACAGGGTCTACCTACTCTGTCCTGACCTCCTACTCTGGAGCCTTCTCCTCCCAAAGCTGTACCACTTTGGGTGCTACAGGAAAAACAGTTATAAAAAGATTCACCCAAGCACTTCTTTGTTCCTGGGATGGACAAATATTTTCCCACCAGTTTCTGGTGGTCCCTGAGTGTCCTATTCCCTTATTGGGAAGAGAGCTTTCTCTGCTTCAGAATCTTGCAGCTATTGCAGTCCTGATAGAAGATGCTTTAAAACTCTCTCTTGCAGGCAAACTATTTTTATCAGCCACCAAGTGAAACAACTCCTGAATGGGAGAGGCCATATATGGATGTCTGATCAAAGAATCCTCAGATATCAAGTAGTTCTGATGGCAAGTCCAGGCCTGACTATAACCCTTTGTGAGGTTCTTAACCCAGCCACCCTCTTGCCTATCACTGAGGCCTCTCTCCCCTTTCACTCTTGCCTAGAAACCTTGGACCACTGAACAAAACCCCAAGAGGAATTGTCAGAGGATCCTCTGAAGATCCTTTGATCCTGAGGAAATCTGGTGCCCTGATGGAAGCAGCTTTGTCTTGGATGGAAAAAGAAGAGCCAGATATGCAGTAGTCCCCAATTTTGAGACCATAGAGGCTAAACCTTTGCCACCAGGTACTTCAGCCCAATTAGCTGAGCTCATAGCCCTGACTCGAGCTTTAGAGCTGGGAAAAAGAAAAAGAGTAGCCATTTACACTGACTCCAAGTATGCCTTTCTGGTGCTACATGCACATGCTGCTATTTGGAAAGAAAGAGGCCACTTGACCACCTGAGGGTCCCCAATCAAATATGATGATCAAATCCTTAGGCTCTTGGAGGCAGTTCATCTGCCCACTGAGGTTTCAGTCTCCCACTGTAAAGGACACAAAAAAGGGAGCATGGAAGTGGCATGAGGGAACCAAGCAGCTGATCAGGCAGCTAAGAGAGCAGCATTACAGAACCATGACCTAACAGGGGTTGCCCCCTTAGTTCTACAGACTAATTTGCCAGAAACTCTTTCATATACTGAAGGTGAGACTCTTAAAGCTAAGAGTGAGGGCTTTCAAGAAGGTCATACAGGGTGGTTCCAAAAGAAGGGACTTCTTTTTCTGCCTGGGAACCTCCAATGGAGGTTGGTTTACTCCTTACATGCTACCACTCATTTAGGGGAAAAGGTCCTCCAAAGACTACTAGAAAGGTCCTTCAGAGGAACAGGCCTCCAAACAACTATAAGGCAAGTTGTCTCCTCTTGTCCCACTTGCCAATTAAACAACCCCCAAGGAGCTCGAAGACCCCAGCTGGCCTAGTCTGTCCGATGATGTGGGACCTACCCAGGAGAGGACTGGCAGATGGACTTCACACAGATGCCAGTTTTTCAAGGTTATAAACCCCTACTAGTCATGATAGATACATTCACAGGATGGATTGAAGGCTTTCCCACCTGGACTGAGAAGGCTGAGGAGGTGGTAAAAAAAACTGCTCCATGAAATCATTCCGAGATTTGGTCTGCCCAGATCATTACAAAGTGACAATGGGACATCATTTACTTCTAAGGTCACCCAAGGGGTCTCTAAAGCACTGGGCATTGCTTATTATCTCCATTGTGCCTGGAGGCCTCAGTCTTCAGGAAAAGTAGAGAGAGTCAACGAATTCTTAAAATCAGCGATAAAAAAGATAACCCAGGAGACCTCCCTGGGATGGAAGGAGGCTTACCAATAGCTCTCCTCCACACCAATATTGACCCTAAGGAACAGGTTGGTCTTAGTTCTGATGAGATGCTATATGGGAGACCTTTTTGTTTATGTCAGTGACCTCTTCCTAGATCCAGAGGCTCAAACCCTCCGGCCTTTACCATGGCCCATTGGGCAATTTCCACAAGATATACATTTGTGGGGTGTCAACTAGGACCTGAAAGATTCTAAAGAGTCACCACTATATGTTCCAGGGACTCAAGTCCTAATTAAAGTCTGGAAAGATGGGTCCCCAAAGGCTCAAACTCCAGCTCACATGGAAGGGCCCCTACCCTGTAAAACTTTCTACTCCCACAGCAGTCAAGGTACCAGGACACAACTCCTTGATTCACTACTCATGAGTCAAACCATGGAAGAAAACAGAATAGGATACTCAACATACCTGTGAACTCCTGGTAGCTCTCAGATACCTATTCAGGACTACAAATGAGTGCCATTCTAATGAACAACCCTAAAATCAAGTTTCTAGGGGTAAGATTTCTCAGGGTAGCTCTTAAGAGCCAACACAGCTTGGCAAGGGTTGTACTCCAAAATAGACAGGAGATGCATCCCAATGCGATGGACATGAGTTTGAGTAGGCTCTGGGAGTTGGTGATGGACAGGGAAGCATGGCGTGCTGCAGTCCATGGGGTCACAAAGAGTTGGACATGACTGAGCAACTGAACTGAGATCTCTTGATCCCTGAACAAGGAAGGACTTGAGACATCTTGAATGAGACGTGTTGTTTCTGGGTAAATACCTCCAACTAAGTTAAAGAAAGCCTCACAGTCCTCAAGAAAAACCTTCAGATTCCTACAGGATCTCAAAGAATGAGCTAGAGAATTCTCAGGGTGACTACAATCTCTCTTTGGGAGATGCTTCTCATGGTGAGGGGGAATTTGGAGTTGGCTAATGCGAGTTCAGAAAAACATCTATTTCTGCTTTATTGACTATGGCATAGCCTTTGACTGTGTGGATCACAATGAACTGTGGAAAATTCTGAAAGAGATGGGAATACCAGATCACCTGATGTGCCTCTTGAGAAACCTGTATGCAGGTCGGGAAGCAACAGTTAGAACTGGACATGGAACAATAGACTGGTTCCAAATAGGAAAAGGAGTATGTTAAGGCTGTATATTGTCACCCTGCTTATTTAACTTATACGCAGAGTACATCATGAGAAACGCTGGGCTGGAGGAAGCACAAGCTGGAATTAAGATTGCTGGGAGAAATATCAATCACCTCAGCTATGCAGATGACACCACCCTTATGGCAGAAGGTGAAGAGGAACTAAAAAGCCTCTTGATGAAAGTGAAAGAGGAGAGTGAAAACGTTGGCTTCAAGCTCAACATTCAGAAAACGAAGATCATGGCATCCAGTCCCATCACTTCATGGGAAATAGATGGGGAAACAGTGGAAACAGTGTCAGACTTTATTTTTGGGGCTCCAAAATCACTGCAGATGGTGATTGCAGCCATGAAATTAAAAGACGCTTACTCCTTGGAAGAAAAGTTATGACCAACCTAGATAGCATATTCAAAAGCAGAGACACTACTTTGCCAACAAAGGTCTATCTAGTCAAGGCTATGGTTTTTCCTGTGGTCATGTATGGATGTGAGAGTTGGACAGTTGGACTGTGAAGAAAGCTGAGCCCTGAAGAATTGATGCTTTTGAACTGTGGTGTTAGGGAAAACTCTTGAGAGTCCCTTGGACTGCAAGGAGATCCAACCAGTCCATCCTAAAGGAGATCAGTCCTGGGTGTTCATTGGAAGGACTGATGCTGAAGCTGAAACTCCAATACTTTGGCCACCTCGTGCAAAGAGTTGACTCATTGGAAAAGACCCTGATGCTGGGAGGGTTTGGGGGCAGGAGGAGAAGGGGACGACAGAGGATGAGATGGCTGGATGGCATCATCGATTTGATGGATGTGAGTTTGGGTAAACTCCAGGAGTTGGTGATGGACAGGGAGGCCTGGCATGGTGCGATTCATGGGTTCACAGAGTTGGACACGACTGAGTGACTGAACTGAACTGAACTGAACTGAACTGAATGCCTCTAGTAATCCTTATTATCACCATAGTGATGCTGCATGTGATTGCCCCATATATTATCAATTGTTTAACCCATTTTGTCTCTGCCCAGGTCAACAAGCTAAAACATGCAGTGCCAGTTTAACAAGGATATATAAAACTACACCCAACCGCAGAAAATATCACTCAGCCTTAGATGGACACTGCTATAAGGACTCTGAGGCTTGAGACTAGCAAGAAGGGGAGGCCTAATGCCCCTCGCCATCCCAGCTCGGCAGGAAGTAGGCAGAGAGACCTCGATGTCCCAATTCCCAAAGAATTGGGCTTCCCATCTCTTGAGGGGGGAATGTTAGGTAGTTACAATAGGAAAAAGGAGTTCAGAATGGTGATAGCTAAAGACAAAGAAAGGAAAAGCCCCCAAAAATAGAACAAAGGGAGGTCGGAGGACCAACCTCAGTGAAACAAACAACCCTCCTGGCTAGCCCAATTTACATAGGGTAGGCTCAGTGGGAGGAGGAAAAAACATACAAAAAGAGGAGCCAAAATTGGGCTTCTCTTCTCTTCACATTTTTTGGGTCAGCCCACCCTCACGCTTTGAGGATGTATTTTCCTTTGCATGCCAAGTAAAGTTGAGCTGTAACACCGATCTGTCTGTCGATTCAAATTTTTGCTGTGGCGAGACAGAACTGAAGAAATTACTAACTCCCCCAACAGTAGTGCACTGTGATGGGGAAAAACTATATTTTAGGAATCCAAGGAGACTTCTCAGCGTAAGAACACCAACCTCTGGCCCATGGCACAGAATCCTAGGTTGAATAAAAACTGGAGCCCTGGCATTCATCTTCTCCCTTTCATCACTGTACACATGGCAGATTGTTGCAACTGTGGATAGGTTTCTTTGAATCCATGCCCTTGAGTAGCTCCCATACACAAAGACCCAGGTTTCACCAATGACTTGCCTTGGGCAATTGGCCAATAGCAACTGTGCCACAGGAAAAGACTTGAAAAGTGCCTGCACATAAGGGGCTTTCTCTTGTTGCTCTTGGGAGCCCTGCCACTGCTGTCATGGGAAGAAGCCCCTGCTGGCCTACTGGCTAATGAGGAGCTACAGTGGGGCAGAAATAGCCATCCCAGTTGAGTATCTGTGGCTGGCCAGCCCCCAGCCAACCAGGGAGAAATGCAGGAGTGAGTCTGACCAAGACCAGCCACATGTGCCTCAGATCTGCAGTACCACTGTGATAATGCGATTTACAATAGGAAATATACATTTGGTCGTTGTCTCTGTTCCCGGCACATAGTTCCTAAAACCCTTGTAATTTCCTAAGTGATAAAAATAATGGGAGACTCTTGTTACAATATTTGGTCTTTTGTCCTCAGATAGCTTCAATTCCGGGAACAACTCAAGTGATCAAGGGGAGTGCCTTATTATTCACAAGCCCCTTTCAAGTTTATGTTAATGAGGATGGGGCTAGTTGCCAGGGGGAAACAACCCGTTGAGGATTGGAATTTCAGGCCCCTCTCCATCCCACTGCCACACCACCCATGGGGAAGGAACAGGGGCTAGAAGATGAATTAATATCAGTGATTTAATCAGTCCTGTCTGTGTATTGAAGACTCCCTGAAAACCTAAAAGGATGGGGGTTCAGAGAGCTTCCAGGTTGATGAACACATGGAGGTTCAGTGAGGAAGGTGTACCTGGAGAGGGCAAGGAAGCTGGATGCCCCTTCCTACCTACCCTTCCCTATGGATCTTTTCCATTTTGTTGTTCCTGAGGAACACTCTTATAAATTTTTTTCTTTTGGCCATGCCACACAGCTTGAGGGATCTTAGTTTCCTGACCAGGGATTGAAACTGCACCCTCAGCAGTGAAAGCACGGAGTCCTAACCACTGGACCACCAGGGTATTCCCAGGTTATATCCTTTTATAATAAGCTGGTCGTCTAATAAGTAAACCGTTTCCCTGAGTTCTGTGAGCTGCTCTAGCAACTTAAACTTGAAGAGAGGACTGTGGGAAATTCTGATCTACAGAGTCAATTGGTCAGAAGCACAGATGACAGCCTGGATTTGTGACTGGTGTTGAAGTGGGGGTGGAGAGGTAGCCTTGTGGAATTGAACCCTTCGACCATGGAGTTGGTAGATGGTGTCAGAATTAAGTTATAGGATGGTCTATAATTCTGGTGTCATGGAATTGTTTGGTTTGGGAGAGAAACCCCACCCACCTGGTGGCCAGAAGTGTCTGGAGTGAGCAGAAGATACACAAATGAGATGGACCTTCTTTTACAGCCATTCAGCTCAGCCCAGCCTATATTGCTGTAACACAGAATCTCAAGCTTATTGTTGTAAGCCACAAAGTTTTTTTTTTTTTTTTTTTTAATTTCTTGGCCATGCCACATAACATGCAAGATCTTAGTTCCTGGACCAGGGATTGAACCTGTGCCCCCTTCAGTGGAAACATGGAATCTTAACCACAGGACCTCCAGGGAAGTCCCTGGGGGTGTTTTTATAACATCACAATAAATAACTGAGCCTTCCAAGAGCATCTATAATAGGAGAGTGCTGAGCCAGGAGTCAGAGAGCTGCCTCCCTCTAGCCTGGTTCCACCAGCTGCTACCTAAAAGGTCTCGGGGAAGATGCTCAACCCCTCCAAGCCTCAGAGTGTCACCTGATCACAACTGCTCTCCTGTCTACTTCAGTAGGTCATTGTGAAGATCTCATCCAACTACTTGTATCCCTCAAGGGAGCTATTAGCATGGCCTGAATGGCAGCTGGCTGTAAAGAAACTTTGCCTTCCAATAATTAATAATGCTATATTCGCACTTCTTATACATTTTTTCCTTTGATCCTTTTCTTTTGCAAGGGGGATAATATGACCGACACTCAGTTGTAAGAAGATGAGGACATTCAGAGAGGTGCTGTAACTTCTTCAAGGTCACACAGCAGGACACAGGGAAGCAGGCACAGGGGAAGATCTCACAGACTCCCGAGACCTTGTCCCCGTCCCCAAGCTGCCTGTCCTCCAGAGTCTCTGTTATGTCATCCACGCCTCCTCACTCCTCACCCTCCTGAAGGCTGGAGTGGAGTGAATCACACTGCCCAGGTCCAGCCCCTCCCCAAGGAGAGTCTGCAGGAGCTAAGTTGCCCTCTAGCATTCAAAGCAGTTCATCAACACATTCTACATGCACTCTTTCTGATACTCAGGCAGCTTCCCAAGTCTAGTTCAAACACTACCCTGGATCACCAAAGCAACCTAACAGAATAAACGTCCATCTTTCCCATTGGTATTTGTTTCTTAAAGCCACCACGGGTCTGTCACATGACCGAGAAGATTATGCTCTCATCCTCTTTTTTGCTGGCTTCCTATCTGCTGTTACCCAGGAGATGGGAATGAGGGGAGAAAGCAACCCTCGGGACTGGCCCAGGGCACTCAGTGTGAAGGTCACTCAAAGCAGTGTTTCTTTTTGTTAAGAAACTGCTTAGGCCCAGAGCTCGT
The DNA here is from genome assembly GCF_014754425.2 of Oryx dammah. Classification (NCBI taxonomy): domain Eukaryota; kingdom Metazoa; phylum Chordata; class Mammalia; order Artiodactyla; family Bovidae; genus Oryx; species Oryx dammah. The sequence continues at coordinate 34,166,044 of NW_024070190.1, forward strand.
GTGGAAATTGGTGGCATTTCCACTGGCCCACTGGGGTTCTATCAGCACGCACACCCTCCTTCCTTCTAGGAGCTGGCATTACCCCATAAGTCCATTAGTCCTCTTTCTGGGACTCACACAGTCTCTCTTCAACTCCCTCCTCCAAATTTAGAGCATCTGTGTAAACTGAGAGTTGCCCTTCCCAAAAAACCTGGCACAGTCAACATCTTAACACAACTTCCAAACAGATGCTTCATTTCTTGAGTCATTTACCTGAATTTAAGGCATTCAATTTAAGTCAATTTAAGTCATTTACCTGAATTTAATAACAACAACAACAACAACAACAAATCCACGATTCATTTGCACATATCAGTGATCGGATTCCTTGTTGGTTTCCAGATATGCTTTCTTGGTATCATCTGAGACTTTATGAGAGAGTATGAATCTTCTAATCAATTGACTTCAAATCTTTCCCTTAAACAACTCACTTGGAGGTGATTGTAACTAGCAGTTATTGAGAGCATATTCTTTCTCAGGCACTGCTACAAATAAGTCAAGACCCTAATTCATAAGAACATATCATAAGTAATATTATCCCATTTTACAGATGAAGAAACTGAGGCTCAAAGAGGTCAAGTAACTTCCCAAGGTCACACAGCAAGTAAGTAGCAGAGCTGAGATTGGAGATCAGATTGGCTCCAGCTCCTGCACTTTTCACTTCTGTACTACACTCTCCCTCAACAGCAGAACATCAGCTCAAACACTGACATTAATAAGAAGGGCAAATGTTACTCAGGGGAGAGAGACCCTTTACAGTTTATTAAGCTATGATGAATACCAGTACAGATTTTACCTTAAAAAAAAAATCACACTGTTAGCCCAGTTATTTAAAACCAAAAGACTTAACTGAAGTGAGTTTGGGTCCAGTTGAAAAATCACTGTGTAGGGCTTCCCTGGTGGTTCAGGAATTAAGAATCTGCCTGCCAATGCAGGGGACATGGGTTCGATCCCTGGTCCAGGAAGATTCCACGGGCTGTGGAACAGCTAAGCCCTTGTGCCACCGCTACTGAAGCCCCCGCACCTACAGCCCATACTCTGCAACGAGAGAAGCCACTGCTGTGAGAAGCCCGTGCACTGCAATGAAGAGGAGCCCCTACTTGCGGCAGCTAGAGAAAAGCCTGTGCAAAGCAATGAAGACCCAGTCAGTGCAGTCAAAAATAAATAAATACATCACTGTGTAAACTTAGGCAAGTATTTGTCCCTCTCTGGGCTTCTTCAGTCAAGTAAGTAAGTGTTAGTCTCTCAGTCGTGTCCGACTCTTTGCAACCCCATGGATTGTAGCCTGCCAGGCTCCTCTGTCCGTGGACTTCTCCTGGCAAGAATACTGGAGTGGGTTGCCGTTCTCTTCTCCAGGGGGATCTTTTCTGACCCAGGGAATGAACCTGCGGCTCCTGCCTTGCTGGCAAATTCTTTACTGTCTGAGCCACCAGGGAAGCCCTTAGTCAAGTTTGTGGGTTTGAACTCCAGGATCTACCCTTTGAGATCATAGTATCTCTTTACTCATCCTGTTTTACACAGGACACGAAGCTGTCTAACGCAAAGGTCAGGGAGGGCGTGGCTCCGGGTAGAGTCAGACCACCAGGTTTTGGCCACCCACTCACTTGCCTTGGGATGACTTGAGACACCTCTGCTGGCTCTTCACTTGGTCTCACTTTCATTTTTCCAAAAGGACAACATATGCTGCCTTGCAACCCAACTGTAGATTCTTGGCACAAAGCAAGTGTGGGTGGGTGTTTGGCTCTTTTCTTCCTTGGGAACAATGCACTGGGTAACAGTTCTTCGGTTGGTTAGTTGGAGTCCTGAGAACAGAAAGGGACAAAAGACACATTTGTCACTGTATGAAGGCTCACCAGAGGACGGGAAGGCGTAGAGGCTGCTCCAGCATCCTGAGGATGGAAGGACACAGGCCTTGTTTCCAACAAAGGGGATGTTACTATGGCCTTATGGGCAGGGGCTGGGGACCTTGGTGCCCTTGACATTCAGAGGTCAAGGTTATGGTTGTGCTTTATGGTTATAAAGTTCTTTGTCCCACTGGGATTCACAGAAGCCTTGGGTGGGGAGGACAGGAACGGTGACCGTGGTGAAGAGGATGGAGAAGACGGCAATGGCAGTGGAAATCCATGTGCACCGAGCCCTCACTGTGCCAGGTACTATGCTAAAGATTTCCTGTGTATCAACTCCAGAGGCTTCCCAACAGCCTTAGGAAGTAGAAACCTTTTCCTTATGCCTAGGGAAGCTGACGCTTAGAGAAGCTGAGTCAGATGTTCATGGAAACACAGCAGAAAAAGCAGAGCTGGCTTTTGAACATAGATCTCTCCCTTCCTGGGGCTTGACTTCTGCATTTTATGGGCAGAAGCTGAGGCTTAGAGCTAGCAAGTAGCTCAGAATTAGTAAAACCAACTCAGGTTTTTAAATCTGGGAAGAAATGAAATGCTCAAGTTGGTGGAAGAAATAGAGAAGGTAAACCTCATCTGGGCTTTCCTGGTGGCTCAGGGGTAAAGAATCTGCCTGCAATTCAAGAGCCGCAGGAAATGCGGGTCCGATCCCTGGAGAAGGGAATGACAACCCACGCCAGTATTTTTGCCTGGAGAATCCCATGGCCAGAAGAGCCTGGGGGGCTACATGTCCATCGGGTTGCAAAGAGTCAGACGCTACTGCAACGACTTAGCAGGCACACACACACAAACCTCATCTGTTGGCGCCAGACTGAGCTGAGGTAGACCTGAGCCAAAAGTCCTAGTTACTGTCCCAGGTCACCTCCTTCTTTCCTCCTTCCATCAATAGGCTCTTCTTTCTGGACAAAAACCCCTGTTCTTCCACCTTCTGTCACAATCCTGAGTAATCTACTACTGTCCCTTCACCTCTTTCTTGCTTAAATCCTGCCCTCATGGAGCTTAGAGTCTCTGGAAGAGAGATAAATTAATTAAGAAATCACATGAAGGAATTCCCTGGCTCCGGTGGTTAGAACTCTGCACTTTCACTGCTGAGGGCAAGGGTTCAATCCCTGGTTGAGGAACTAAGATCCCGCATGCCACACCGTGGGGCCAAAACAAAAGAAAATTTAAAAAAATTTAAATGGCTTTCTGTGAATGGAGTATAGCCTTTCAAAATGGTACATCGCTATTTTGTACACCTGTAACATATAATACTGTACATCAATAATACTTCAGTAGTATAATTGTAAAGAATAAATAATAAAGCAACTTAGAAAAGAAGTCAGAAATTCCCTGGCAATCCAGTGATTAGAACCTGGCGCTTTCAGGGCTGAGGCGTGGATTCAGTCCCTGGTCAGAGAACTAAAATCCCATAAACTGAGCAGCATGGCCAAAAAAAAAAATAGAAAGTTTTTTAAAAGTCACACATTACAAAACTTTGATCTGGGACACATTGGTCTGGGTCAGAGTTTTCTTTTTTTAAAAAAGAAAAAAAAAGATTTTTTTGTTGTGGACCATTTTAAAATTCTTTATTGAATTTGATACAATATCGCTTCTGTTTAAGATTTTTGTTTTTTGGCATATGGGATCCTAGCTCTCTGACCAGGTATTGAACTCGAATCCCCTGCATCGGAGGGTGAAGTCTTAACCAACCAGACCACAAGGGAAGTCCTCAGAGTTTTCTCTGAGGCCTCTGAGCCAGTGAGAAGTGAATCTGGATGAAAGACTAGGAGAGAAGGATGAAGGATGAGGGTGTGCCCTAAAATTGGTTATTAATCTACCTCTCCAGATTTGGGTCTTACTGAGAGTGGACTGGCTTGGGCCTCTAGGGTTCTCAAATGGTTCTCAAATTCTTCTCCCTGGACCAGTGGTAGCAGCATTGTCTGGGAACTTGTTTAAAATGTGCATTCTCAGGCCCTGTTGCAGAACTATCGAACTGAAAACTTTGAGAATGGAGCCAACCATCTGTGTTCAGCAAGACCTCATGCCATGCAACTGATGAAGTGGAGAGCTATGTTCCAGATCCTGACAGTCAAGTGGATTCACCCACTAAAAGTATGATAGGTTCTGGTTCCCTCCTACTTTCTCATGTGTTCCCTATGGAAGAGGAATTCACAAATGATCTTCTGCGAGTAGGCCTGATAGGGATCTGCAGCTGTAGAGAGAAATGGGACAAGTGATTTGATGGTGTTGAGAATGGGGGATAAAATACGAACATTTTAGCAAGTCTGAGATCCATTGCCCCAGACACGAGACTCCAGGAGGTAAAATCAGATTCTTTGAAAACTGGAAAGAACTTGGCATGTCATATCCTATTCTTAACCCCATTCAAGACAGGATCTGGGTAGGTGATACCCCACCCTTTAAAGCAGCCTTTTCCATTGATGGCTAATCATGTCTGCTATGAAATCTGCCTCCTTTTCTTTTTTCTTTAAAATAAAAAAGATTTATTTTTATTTTTGGCTGTGTTGGATCTCTGTTGCTGTCTGCAGGTTTTCTCTAGTTGTGGCAAGTGGGGGCTACTCTTCACTGTGATGCACGGGCTTCTCATATTGCGGAGCTTGGGCTCCAGGCCACACATCAGCTTCAGTAGTTGCAGCCCTACGAACTCTAGAGCTTGGGCTCAGAAGCTGCAGCGCACAGGCTTAGCTGCCTCACAGCATGTGGGAACTTCCTAGAGCAGGGATCAAACCCATGTTCCCTGCATTGGCAGGTAGATTCTTAACCACTGGACCAGCAGGGAAGCCCCCAAATCTGCCTCCTTTTGACTTCCTTTCGTCAACCTTAGTTCTCTGGATTCTTGCAAAGAAGTTTTCTTTCCTATGACCTCCCAAGGATGATAATCTTGTTTATCTAAAGTTCTTAGTGAAGACACAATAATTGACCAACTGAAATATAAGAGAAGATCCCAGAGTTATAAATGCTTTTTATTAAAGCAAGCGTGAACACGATAGAGACAATTACAAGTACACGTGCCTTTCAGCTGGGCTGACTGACATGAAGGTGGCTTTGCAGACTGGCTCACATTCTGGAGAATGTTCAACAAAGGTTACAAGGATCTGACTCCTAACTCTGGCCCAAGCTTCCCATGACACCTAGCTTGTGGTTTATTTCAAGTCCTGCGTTCGTGACTTGGATGGCTAGGAAGAAGTTTTTGGACTGTATATGTAAACTATCATTGCTTATGGGTATTAACTACACAACAGCCAGGATCTACTTAGTTTCTGGAATAAACATCCCTCAGAACATGTTTCTGGTGTCAATCTGAGGTTCTCGATCACATTCTACCAATTGTATATTCATTCACACATTCATTTAACCATTCTGCACGTCCAGTCCAGTCTAGCCTCCTCAATCAATTTGCAGTTGGGCACTACCCAATTTCTTCTCCAAGCTAAAAAACCTAAGAGAACTCTAGGCAAGTTCTGCTCCAAAGTTGATGCTAACAAAAGAGCTGGAGAAACAGAAATGTGACAGTGTGTGAAGGAGGAACTTAAATTCGCTTTTGAGCCTGCATTCTCATGCTCTCCCAACTTCCTCTGCAACATGAGGAAGAAGGTAGAAAGATGATCAGCCCAGGGAGAGCCAGACAGAAACCTAGAATACAACACAGGGATCAGCCTCCCAGCTTGGTCATCCCACCAACACTCAGCACCTCCCAGGCCTGGGAAGGCTCTCCAAACACCACTATCTGAAGATGATGTCAGTCCTTGAGTGAGGATATAAAATAAATCTTCAACCAAAATAAAGCATCAAAAGAAACTTACTATGAAATGGGGCTCTGACATTTCTTGCATAAAGATGCTCTTGGAGAATCACATCGAGATAAAAGCTCCCTCCTCTGAGGCTGGAATCACAGCTTCTCCATGTTCTTGATGATGCCGGACAAAAATGTGACTACATGCTCTCACACTGGCTTTCCACCAAACGCCATAGAGTCGGCTCCTTTGCCCACCACCTCGTAATAACTGGAGCCAAATCTCTGGTTCATTTTTCCGAAAGAAAAAGACTACATCCCACCACAACAGTTCATTGAATTCAAGCCTCTACCCAGAGGAAGCTAAAGGCTTCATAATCTCAAGTGAAAAATGCCAGCTATGTGCTCCCACAGGCTTCCAGTCCCCTGGAGGCGCAGGGCACCAGGGCTATCACAATAACCTCCCAGCCCATTCACAATTCAATTCTCCTTTGTACAAAACTCCAGACACTCTCCAACCATTCAGATCCAAGCTTCAGTCCCAGGACAGTCCACCCTGTGTTCCCCCAAAAGCATTCCCTGGCTTCACTAACAGACTCAGAAATCTAGATAGACTAGAATATGGGGCCCAGAGACTGACCACATTGCTCCAGCCTTCTCTGAGAGGACAGATGGATCTCCAGTTTCAGCCAGTACCTGCTGCCTTCTGTGTATCAGACACAAGAGGGAAAGGCCATGGGTGAGTGGTGGGGAGTGGGAGGGCAGAATAGACTCTGAGGCGCTTGAAGAGCTGGTAGAACAGATTCAGTTCACTCACTCAGTCATGTCTGACTCTTTGCGACCCCATGAATCGTAACACGCCAGGCCTCCCTGTCCATCACCAACTCTCAGAGTCTACTCAAACTCATGTCCATCGAGTCGGTGATGCCATCAGCCATCTCATCCTCTGTTGTCCCCTTCTTCTCTTGACCCCAATCCTTCCCAGCATCAGAGTCTTTTCCAATGAGTCTACACTTCTCATGAGGTGGCCAAAGTATTGGAGTTTTAGCCTCAGCATCAGTCCTTCCAATGAGCACCCAGGACTGGTCTCCTTTAGGATGGACTGGTTGGATCTCCTTGCAGTCTGAGGGACTCTCAAGAGTCTTCTCTAACACCACAGTTCAAAAGCATCAATTCTTCAGGGCTCAGCTTTCTTCACAGTCCAACTCTCACATCCATAGATGACCACTGGACAAACCATAGCCTTGACTAGATGGATCTTTGTTGGCAAAGTAATATCTCTGCTTTTTAATATGCTATCTAGGTTGGCCATAACTTTTCTTCCAAGGAGTAAGCATCTTTTACTTTCATGGCTGCAATCACCATCTGCAGTGATTTTGGAGCCCAAAAAAATAAAGTCTGACACTGTTTCCACTGTTTCCCCATCTATATCCCATGAAGTGATGGGACCAGATGCCATGATCTTCGTTTTCTGAAGGTTGAGCTTGAAGCCAACTTTTTCACTCTCCTCTTTCACTTTCATCAAGAGGCTTTTTAGTTCCTCTTCACTTTCTGCCATAAGGGTGGTATCATCTGCATATCTGAGGTTATTGATATTTCTCCTGGCAATCTGGATTCAAGCTTTTGCTTAAGCATTTCTCATGATGTACTCTGCATATAAGTTAAATAAGCAGGGTGACAATATACAGCCTTGATGTACTCCTTTTCCTATTTGGAACCAGTCTATTGTTCCATGTCCAGTTCTAACTGTTGCTTCCTGACCTGCATACAGGTTTCTCAAGAGGCAGGTCAGGTGGTCTGGTATTCCCATCTCTTTCAGAATTTTCCACGGTTTATTGTGATCCACACAGTCAAAGGCTTTGGCATAGAAAATAAAGCAGAAATAGATGTTTTTCTGGAACTCTCTTGCTTTTTCCATGATCCAGCGGATATTGGCAATTTGATCTCTGGTTCCTCTGCCTTTCCTAAAACCAGCTTGAACATCAGGGAGTTCACGGTTCACATATTGCTGAAGGCTGGCTTGGAGAATTTTGAGCATTACTCTACTAGCGTGTGAGATGAGTGCAATTGTGCGGTAGTTTGAGCATTCTTTGGTATTACCTTTCTTTGGGATTGGAATGAAAACTGACCTTTTCCAGTCCTGTGGCCACTGCTGAGTTTTCCAAATTTGCTGGCATATTGAGTGCAGCACTCTCACAGCATCATCTTTCAGGATTTGAAATAGCTTAACTGGAATTCCATCATCTCCACTAACTTTGTTCATAGTGATGCTTTCTAAGGCCTACTTGACTTCACATTCCAGGATGTCTGGCTCTAGGTGAGTGATCACACCATCGTGATTATCTTGGTTGTGAAGATCTTTTTTGTACAGTTCTTCTGTGTATTCTTGCCACCTCTTCTTAATATCTTCTGCTTCTCTTAGATCCATACAATTTCTGTCCTTTATTGAGCCCATCTTTGCATGAAATGTTCCCTTGGTATCTCTAATTTTCTTGAAGAGATATCTAGTCTTTCCCATTCTGTTGTTTTCCTCTATTTCTTTGCATTGATCGCTGAAGAAGGCTTTCTTATCTCTCCTTGCTATCCTTTGGAATTCTGCATTCAAATGGGAATATCTTTCCTTTTCTCCTTTGCTTTTCACTTCTCTTCATTTCGCAGCTATTTGTAAGGCCTCCCCAGACAGCCATTTTGCTTTTTTTGCATTTCTTTTCCATGGGGAAGGTCTTGCTCCCTGTCTCCTGTACAATGTCACAAACCTCATTCCATAGTTCATCAGGCACTCTATCAGATCTAGGCCCTTAAATCTATTTCTCACTTCCACTGTATAATCATAAGGAATTTGATTTAGGTCATACCTGAATGGTCTAGTGGTTTTCCCTACTTTCTTCAATTTAAGTCTGAATTTGGCAATAAGGAGTTCATGATCTGAGCCACAGTCAGCTCCTGGTCTTGTTTTTGCTGACTGTATAGAGCTTCTCCATCTTTGGCTGCAAAGAATATAATCAATCTGATTTCGGTGTTGACCATTTGGTGATGTCCATCTGTAGAGTCTTCTCTTGTGTTGTTGAAGAGGGTGTTTGCTATGACCAGTGCGTTCTCTTGGCAAAACTCTATTAGCCTTTGCCCTGCTTCATTCCGCATTCCAAGGCCAAATTTGCCTGTTACTCCAGGTGTTTCTTGACTTCCTACTTTTGCATTCTAGTCCTCTATAATGAAAAGGACATCTTTGTTGGGTGTTAGTTCTAAAAGGCTAATGGCACAGGCTGAGAGGAGCTATCCCATGCCCAAGATCAGGGGTGGTGGCCAAGGGAGCAACCCCATGCCCAAGGAGCAGCAGCTGTGCAGGTTCAGGAGGGCCGAGAGGAGCTACTCCACATTCAAGGTCAGGAGGGGTGACCTCATCCAAGGTAAGGAGCAGCAGCTGCGCTTTGCTGGAGCAGCCGTGAAGAGATACCCCACATCCAAGGTAAGAGAAACGTAAGTGAGAGGGCATCAGAGGGCAGACACACTGAAACCATAATCACAGAAAACTAGCCAATCTGATCACACGGACCACAGCCTTTTCTAACTCAATGAAACTAAGCCATGCCTGTGGGGCCACCCAAGATGGACGGGTCATGGTGGAGAGGTCTGATAGAATGTGGTCCACTGGAGAAGGGAATGGTAAACCACTTCAGTATTCTTGCCTTGAGAACCCCATGAACAGTATGAAAAGGCAAAATGATAGAACAGATTAAGCATGCACATATCTAAAAATGAGCCACACAGCCACCTGAGCAGTGAGCTTTGCACTAAGTGCTTTAGGTGTCAGAGGAACTGCTGGGTGGTTCCAAGAAGATAGATTTGACCTGGGACATGGGTCAAACATATCAGTTTCTCTGGGAAATGTCAACCTCCTTTCCTCTGCTCCTTCAGATTTATTTTTGTGCCCAGCACTATCCCCTGTCCCTCCACAGTTCACTGTAAAACATACTGTTTTTTTATCAGCACTGGGGTAGCTGTGAGTGTTATTTCACTTAAGCTTATAAGGAGCTACCAAAAAATTAAAAAGACATAAATCATAATAGTTATCCATGATGTACTGTTAAGCCAGAAAGGCTAGATACAGGGTAATATGTAGGCCTGTTGTTCAGTCACTCAGTCATGACTGACTCTTTGTGATCCTGTGGATTGCAGTATGCCAGGCTTTCCTGTCCTTCACCATCTCCCAGAGTTTGCTCAAACTCATGTCCATTGATTCTATGATGCCATCCAACCATCTCATCCTCTGCCTCTTTTTCCTCCTGCCCTCATTCTTCCCCATCCACCAAAAAAACAAGATGGAAAGAATATGGAGAAAAGGGAATCTTTGTGCATTGTTGATGGGAATATAAATCAGTTCAGCTACTAGGAAAAACAATGTGGAGATTCCTCAAAGAATTGAAAATAGGAATGTTACATGAATCAGCAACTCTACTCCTGGGCAGTTACCTGAAGGAGATAAAATCACTATCTTGAAAAGATAATCTACACTTTCATATTCATTGCAGCATTTTTTACAACAGCCAAGGCATAGAAATTAAGTACCCATCAGCTGATGAATGGATAAAGAAAATGTGGTATTCATGTATATTGAATGGAATCGTACTCAGCCATAAAAAAGAAAGAAACCCTGCCATTTGTGACAACAGGGATGGACCTTGAGGGCATTATGCTAAGCTAAATAAATCAGATAGAGAGAGACAAGTACAATATGACCTCAATTATGTGTAGAATCTTAAAAACTCATAGATACCACCTTTGTGTAGTTACAAAACATGAGGCATAAGGGATGGGCAAAATAGGTGAAGGTGATCAACTTCCAATTATGATATAAATAATTCCTGGGGATGTAATGTACAACATGATGACTATAGTTAAGAATATCGTATTGTATATGTGAAAGGTACGAAGACTAAATTTTTAAAGTTCTCATCACAAGAAAAAATTGTTAACTCTGTGTGGGATAGAATTTTAACTAAACTTATTGTGGTAATCATTTTACAATATGTACATATATAGAGTCATGCAATACATCTGAAACTAATACAACACTATTATGTCGATAATTTTTTTATAAATATCAATTTGTTTTATGTTGCCATAAAGACATTCTATTTTCACTACCCAATAAAACTAGAAATCAATATAAAAATAACAAAAAACATTTTCTGTTAACCCATCCTAATGATAATTTATTGTGCACTATCCTTTGCAAGTCCTGTGATAAGCATTTTTTTCATATAATATTTTGTAAAAAAAGAAAACAAAAAGAAGAAAAGGAAGAGAGAAAGGAGGAAAAAGAATTCACTGAGTAGAGTTAAGGCAAATTAGGTAAAATTTACAAAAGAAAACAGAAGGGTAAATCTTCTTGACTTTGGGTTAAGAAGTGGTTTTCAAGACATAACATCAAAAGCAGAAACAGAAGAAATAATAAAATCATTTATGTTATTTGCTTCAAAGGACACTACCAAGAAAATGAAAAGATAACTCACCAAAATGAGAGAAATTATTTGTAAACCATACATCTGAATATAAAGAACACTTTAAACTCAACAATAAAGAGAGAAATACCTTTTCTTTTAATGGGCTAAGGATTTTAGCAGACATGACTCCAAAGAAGATAGACAAATAGCCCAAGAGCACATAATAAGATGCTCAATATCATTAGTCACTAGGGAAATGAAAATCTAAACCATAGTGAGGTATTGCTTCATACCAACTAGGTTGGCTATAAACAAAAAGACGGACACTACCAAGTGTTGGTGAGGATGTTGCGGTGTGATGCCGCCCCCCCCCACACACACACAGCCTGCTGTCTTGGGAATGTGAAGGATGCGGTCACTTTGGGAAACAATTTGAAAGTTCCTCAAAAAGTTAAAACACAGAATTATCATTTGGCCCAGCGGTTGCACCCTAGATATATATCTGAGAGATTCAAAATCATATGTTCACACAAGAACTTATTTTAAAATGTTCATAGTAGTATTATTTCTAATAGCCAAAGGTAGAAAACAAGCATATGTCCATCATCTTATGAACGGATAAACAAAATTATTTGGCATTTAACAGGAATGGGTTCTGATGCATCCTACAACATGGATAAATATCTTGAAAACATTATGTTGAAAGAAGTCAGACCCATGAGGGCACATATTGTGTGATTCCATGATATGAAATTTTCAAAATAGGCAAATCCACAGAGAGTAGTTTTTAGGGTGATGGAAATGTTCTGGGATTAGATAGTGGTGATGGTCTCACAACTTGTTAATACTCTAAAAACCACTGAATTTTACACTTTAAACTGGTGCATTTTATGTCATACAAATTACATAAATCTAAAAAATTATGCAAATATATTTGAAAAATAAGACAAAATGGATAAATTCTTGGAAAAATATAATCTACAAACTTGATTCAAGAAAAAAATGGCAAGCCTAGATAGTCTGATTATTCAAAATAACTGAAGAAGTAGTTAAAATGGCTTAATAGGTGGGTTTCACAAAACTTTCAATTAACTCTTCCAGAAAATAAAAACTTTCTATGAGACTAGTATAACCTTACAAAAACAAGACAATGACAATATGAAAAAGAAAGATTATAAGCTCATTCCACTTGGAAAGATCCATGATTTCTAAATAAAATATTAGCAAGTCAAATTCAATAGTTATAACAAATGATAATAAACCGTGACTAAGATGAGTCTATTCCAGTGTTGCAGGGATGGTTTAATATTAATACATTAATAGGTGATACTCATTATTGTAAGTAATTGAGAAAAAAATTAAAATACATCAATAGATGTGTAAAAATACATGAGGAGAAGGGGACAGTGAAGGACAAGCTGGTTGGATGGCATCACCAACTCAGTGGACATGCGTTTGAGCAAGCTCCAGGAGATAATGAAGGACAGGGAAGTCTGGCGTCCTGCCTTCCATGTGGTCACAAAGAGTCGGACATGACTCAGCAACTGAACAACAACAACAAATGCTTCCATTTATATAAAATTCTAGCAAATGCAGAAGAAATTATTTAAAAACAAAGCAAATCAGTAGTTACCCAAATGTGGATGAGGAAGAGAGGGATAGGAAAGAGAGATTACAAAACGTCACAAGGAAAGTTTTGTTGGTAATGGATAATGTTCATTGTCTAAATTTTAGTAATGGGGTCATCAGATTATATCAAATTATACACTTTAAATAGATGCAGTTTATTTATGTCAAGAAAAAGCACTTGTTGTAACTCGACTCTAGGAGAGCAGAATGATTTCATTTTAGAGAGAAAAGTCCTTTTTATTCAAACACCTCAATGGGTCTTTTTGGTTGGGAAAGGTGAGGTTCCTTGGGCTGTCCTAGAAGTGGGTGGAGACCACAGGAGAAATCACTTACTCTGTTTAAAAAAAAATTATAGAAAGTTTTCACTTTATGGAGGAGTCCAGAATTAAGAAAAGAGGAGAAAGAAGTCTCCAGAGAAAGTGGGAAGAATCCATGAAACATGTAGCCAGCAGAGCCTATGGAGAAAGATGGCTGGTGAGAAATTCTCTGGGGCAGAGATGGTCATAGAACCTTGATATTCATATTTAATTTTTTCCTGGGATTTCCCTCGTGGTCCTGTGGTTTAGGACTCAGTGCTCTTGCTGCCAGGGTCAGGGTTCAGTCCCTGGTCGGGGAACTAAGATCCTGCAAGCTGTGTGTTATAGCCAAATAATTAATTAATTAGTTCAGTTCAGTTCAGTCGCTCAGTCGTGTCCAACTCTTTGCGACCCCGTGGATTGCAGCACACCAGTCCTCCCTGTCCATCACCAGCTTCCAGACTTTACTCAAACTCATGTCCATCGAGTCAGTGATGCCATCCAACCATCTCATCCTCTGTCGTCCCCTTCTCCTCCTGCCTTCAATCTTTCCCAGCATCAGGGTTTTTTCCAATAAGCCAGTTCTTTGCATCAGGTGGCCAAAGTATTGGAGTTTCAGCTCTAACATCAGTCCTTCCAATGAATATTCAGGACTGATTTCCTTTAGGATTGACTAGTTGGATCTCCTTGCAGTCCAAGACGCTCTGAAGAGTCTTCTCCAACACCACAGTTCAAAAGCATCAATTCTTCAGTGCTCAGTTTTCTTTATAGTCCAACTCTCACATCCATACATGACTACTGGAAAAACCACAGCTTTGACTAGCCAGACCTTTGTTGGGAAACTAATGTCTCTGCTTTTTAATATGCTGTCTAGGTTGGTCATAACTTTCCTTCCAAAGAACAAGCGTCTTTTAATTTTATGACTGCACTCACCATCTGCAGTGATTTTGGAGCGCCCCACAATAAAGTTGGCCACTGTTTCCACTGTCTCCCCATCTATTTGCCATGAAGTGATGGGACCGGATGTCATGATCTTAATGATCATCTGAGTTAAATTCACCTATTCCAGTCCTTTTTAGTTCACTGATTCCTAGAATGTCGATGTTCACTCTTGCCATCTCCTGTTTAACCACTTCCAATTTGCCTTGATTCTTGGACTTAACCTTCAGGTTCCTATGCAATATTGTTTTTTATAGCATCAGACTTTACTTCCATCACCAGTCACATCCACAGCTGGGTGTTGTTTTTGCTTTGGCTCCCTCTCTTCATTCTTTCTGGAGTTATTTCTCCACTGAGCTCCAGTAGCATGTTTGGGAACTACCGACCTGGGGAGTTCCTCTTTCAGTGTCCTATCTTTTTTGCCTTTTCATGCTGTTCACGGGGTTCTCAAGGCAAGAATACTGAAGTGGTTTGCCATTCCCTTCTCCAGTGGACCATGTTTTGTCAGAACTCTCCACCATGACCCATCCCTCTTGGGTGGCCCTACATGGCCTGGCTCATAGTTTCATTGAGTTAGACAAGGCTGTGGTCCATGTGATCAGTTTGGTTACTTTTCTGTGATTGTGGTTTTCATCCTGTCTTCCCTCTGATGGAGAAGGATAAGAGGCTCATGGAAGCTTCCTGATGGGAGAGACTGACTGAGGGGGAAACTGGGTCTTGTTCTGATGGGCAGGGTCATGCTCAGTAAATCTTTAATACAATTTTCTTTTGGCAGGTAAGGCTGTGTTCCCTCCCTGTTGTTTGATCTAAGGCCAAATTGTGATGGAGGTAATGAGGATAATGACAACTTCTTTCAAAAGGTCCCATGCATGCACTGCTGTACTCAGCGCCCCCAGCCCTGCAGCAGGCCATCTGTTGACCCATGCCTCTGCCGGAGACTCCTGGACATTCACGGGCAAGTCTGGGTCAGTCTCTTGTGGGGTCACTGCTCCTTTCTCCTGGGTCCTAGTGTGCACAAGGTTCTGTTTGAGCCCTCCAAGAGTCTGTTTATGCAGTCCTGTGTAAGTTCTGGCAGCTCCCTGGTGGGGTTAATGGTGACCTCCTCCAAGGGGGCTTACGCCATAGCCGGATCTGCTGCACCCAGAGTCTCTGCCCCCGAGGTAGGCCACTGCTGACCTATACCTTTGCAGAAGACACTCAAACACAGTCCTGGCTCAGTCTCTGTAGGGTTTCTGGGTCCTGGTGGGCACAAGGTTTGTTTGAGCCCTCCTAGCGTCTCTGGTGGGTAAGGGGTTTGATTCTAAATGGGATTTCACCCCTCCTCTCTTGCTGGGGCTTCTCCTTTGCCCTTGGACATGGGGTATCTTTTTTTGGCAGGACCCAGCATTCTCCAGTCGATGGTTGTTCAGCAACAAGTTGTAGGTTTGGAGTTCTCACAGGAGAAAATGAGCACATGTCCTTCTATTCTGCCATCTTATGCCATCAATTAATTAATTAATTGTTTCCTATTCTGTGATGGAGTCCCCCTCCCAGACCCCAAATAGTTAGCTAAGTGTGTTCCAGTCACTGGCCTTGAGTTAATGGTGTTTTGGGGAATCAAAAAGGCACAGTCCCACAGATTAGGCAAAACACAGAGAGAGGCAGCCGCTGTAGGAATTGTGAGATCAGCTGAGATGAGTGGGGAGCAAACTGGAGGCAGGAATTAGAGAAGTAATGGGAAGATATAAGCATTCCCTTTAGGAACTGCTGAAATACTAGGGCTGGGGGACAGAGCTTTCTGCGATATCTGGAAATAAGCATGGAGAAATAAGCCATTTCATTCAAGTATTAAAGGAAACAGTGACTGACTCCAGGGACTAGTGAACTTGGGGATATCCAGTTAAACTTAGAACATACCTTGTGAAAGGCCTCTTGAGACCATGTGATCTACCGCACAGATGACTCCATAGGAACTGGGTCACATTCAGATCATGACATGAACTGCAGACCTTGCAGCTGTTCCTGGTGCTGTTAATCCATCCCTGCTCTTGAGGTCAATCCCTCAAGCCATTCTGATTCCCGAGGTTGTCAATAACCTACCTTTCTTCCTATCTCTCTCTCTTTCTCATTAGAAAAACCAAAAATGAAAGAAAAAAAAAACTGGAAGGGTTTTTGTATTTTCTCTCAAGCTTCCTTCCTTCCCTGACTGGAGCAGAAAATAACCCAACTCTTTTACTCTACTGCTGCTGCTGCTGCTACGTCGCTTCAGTCGTGTCCGACTCTGTGCGACCCCATAGATGGCAGCCCATCAGGCTCCCCCGTCCCTGGGATTCTCCAGGCAAGAACACTGGAGTGGGTTGCCATTTCTGGCTCCAATGCATGAAAATGAAAAGTGAAAGTGAAGTCGCTCAGTCATGTCTGACTCTTATCTTGTCCTACTTTTACTCTAATCACCTCTTATTCACCCTAAATAGGAGCTACCAGATTCCTCTATTACTTATTTTCCAACTTTTCCCAAATCCCCTGCTTTCTATAATAAAATATGGTTCACTAGGAATTTCAACTGTGAAATGGCAAGGGAGGGAATAACAAGACAGTAGAGATGGAAGGAAGGGGTTGTGAGAAATGCATTTGCTTCAATTGCCAGTCATGGAGAAGGCAATGGCACCCTACTCCAGTACTCTTGCCTGGAAAATCCCATGGACGGAGGAGCCTGATAGGCTGCAGTCCATGGGGTCGTGAAGAGTCGGACATGACTGAGCGACTTCACTTTCACTTTTCACCTTCCTGCATTGGAGAAGGAAACGGCAACCCACTCCAGTGTTCTTGCCTGGAGAATCCCAGGGATTGGCAAGCCTGGTGGGCTGCCGTTTATGGGGTCGCACAGAGTCGGACACGACTGAAGTGACTTAGCAGCAATAGCCATTTATATGTCCAGACAATGGGCTCTGAAGGACCTTAATGCTGACATTTGAGTTGATCACACCCCCGATACGATGCCCGTAACAACCATAACACAGCCACCTCACACGTGTACAAATGGCTTATAGCTTATCCACAAGTCCACATGTTCAGCTTGTGTTGCTCACACAACTGTGTTAGGCTGTTATATTATTCTCCTTTCTCACATGAGGAAGTTGAAGCTCGGGAAGTTTAAATAGCATGCCTAGTTCTTCTGAATCCAAACCACACTGCCTCTTTGCCATCTAATATGCTATCCCTAAGTAAGCACCAGTTCTATTTTGATCAGAGAGTATTAACCTGGACCCCATCGTGAGGGATGTGGGGGTGGAGGGTGCAATGACTCTCAAAGCAAGGAGTTCATAACCTTCTTTGGGAAAGGGTTTCAACTTTATGTTAATCATTTCTAATTAAAATTTAGCCTTTCCTTCCATTATGAATATGGGCAACAGCTGCACCTGTAACTTTCCAGTGAAAACCATGGACATTTTCATATACGAGCTATTGTTGCAAATGTCTCAAAATACTGTTTACACCTATCAGGAAGACTACGATTGTTATTAGGTTTGTCATAGGATGCATTAACAATGAGCATGTCCATTAATACACTGCCCCTGTAATACTCTAATAACTGTAATTCACTACCACTGACTTCCTTTGTAATCCTAGGTATTTAGTGCATTTGAAAACATTCTGAGAAAGGGTCCATAGATTTCTCATGATTGCCAAAGGGGTTTACGGTCACGTTCACACACATGCTTGAGCACACACAGGCTGAGGTCCTTGCCTAAAGGATACAGCACATGGTCATGAACTGCGTGTTCACCTTATGTGCTGTTTACCATGTTGTATCACCTATATTCATATACCTTTCCTTCCCTGGTAGCCTGTGAGTCCTCACGAAGCAAGAGTGGTACCTTCTATTTGATTGGCTCCTCAGTGCCTAGAACAGGGCTCGGCACTTGTTGAGCTATCATTTATAGAGGATCTACTTTGTGTAAGGCTCAAGTCCCATTGGGTGGGGTAGAAGAATGGAGTGATTCAAAGGAGAGCAAAAATTCATTCACATGCTTGTTTGAGCATCCATTCATTTGTTCATTTAGAGAACTGTCCAGTGGTCCTCAATGCCAGCCACTGTGGCAGGCTCTGGGGACAAGAGGAAAAATGAAACCCCACTCCTTATTCTCATGGAGCACCCATTCCATCTTATGGAAAGGAGAGAAAACAAGATTTCTGAAGAGAGAAAGTGGGAATGACCCCATTTGTTCTGGGGTCATAGTCATGGGGAATCTCTAGTTCTTACACTTATATTCATCAGTTGTTTCTGGACAAAAGGGTCCTGGGAAAGTCACCACAGAGGTAGAAAACGTAAACGATGTCTTTCCTAACAGGACAAGCCCACGGGATGTGCGTGAGGACAGTTTACCTTGTTGTGTGGTTGCTGGTCCTGCCTAGTAAACTGTGAGAAGTTAGCCCTCCATTGCCCCGGGTGTTTCTGGGGCTGGCCTGTCCAAAGACAGCAAAAAGGCTATCTGCTCTCTCTGCAGTTCTGTTTTGGTTCAAGGATTCTATGATGCTATCAGTTAGTCAGAATGTTGCCTAGATACCTTGGGGCTTCTCTTCCTTCCAAGAAACCAACCCAAGAGACAAGTAGGCCAGGTGACTTCGAACCTGCCAAATGTGTGCTGAAAGACCAGGTGGTGGGAGAATGTGGTGGTACAAGTCCCTGAATCTCTGGGCCAGGTCATCCATCCAGGCAGGATGGCAAAGGGAGAGAGCCCAGCAGAATCAGGAGAGAAAGGGACTTGGAGCTGGGGGTATCTTAGGAATAGCAGAACTGGGGAAAGGATAATAAGGACAACAAGGTCTGGGGCTAACTAAGCAAAATCTGTTAAGGTGAAACATTTCCCCAAGGAGGCATAACCTCAAAATACAAAAAGATAATTTTAACAAACCCACACAATATCCTTGAGGAGAGGTATAATGCCAATGCAAAAAAAAAAAAAAAAAGTTCATTTTGGTAAATCTAGAACCTGTCCACAACAGTATCTCCATACCTATTTCATAAATGTGTGAAAAAATATTTCCTAGTGAACTCCCTTATCTGCCCCCAGCCTCAACTGGACTCTCTCTTACCCTGTCTCCAGCCTCCTCTGTTCTATCTGTTTCAATGTCTTGCTTTAGCAAATGGAGACAATTAGCACCATGAAGTACATGAAATAAATCAACCTGGATGATCTGGAATATCAAATATCATTCTATTTAGTTTGTTACCCATGATAATGGCCTACGTTTTTTCTAAGAAAAATTTCTTGGAAGACTTTATTTCAATCATGCCTCTATCTAGGAAATATTTAATAGGAATGGCACAGTGCTGGGTTCCCTGGGCCAGAACAAAAATGTATCTAACAAAGCACTTAGAATCTACCAGGCCTGATAAGAGACATGTACAGATAACTCTGTGACAAGGTAGAAGGTTACAGGTGGTTTAGAGAATGGGAACAGGGAATTAAATGAATAGAAAAAGAAAGAGAGAGGACATCCAGTGGGAAAAAGGTCAAGGACAGGCCAATTCCTCTTAGTTCAGGAGGGTAGAATAGAGACAGATGGAGCATGTAGGAGGGGCCAAGTTCCAGAGAGGTAGGGGTCCGTTCGGAAGACGAAAGTTCTTCTGGTCAACTCCTGCTACTCAAAAGCAAGAGCTTTTGATCATGTGGTAAATGCGCTGGTCACAGGAAGTATTCATTCAAATCAAATTCAGATAATTCGTTAAAGATATTATAGAAAATAGTCCATATATTTTCTCCTTGTTGGTAAGGAGTTTAAACGAGAGTTTAAACCACAACTTCTGACTCTACGTGTCTCTTCTTCCACCAACAGAGCATGGGGTTCCCAAGTGATGAAATCATTTCATTCCCAGATGAACTATTAAAACTTCATTCAAAGATTCTTGGGAAATCAAATATTTTTTTATTTACTGGATTTCATATACCTGATGGTCCTTTAAAAAGCTATCATCAGCAGTGGCACAAGCCACCTGTAAAATGATTAACAGGTGCCCCGAACAGCACCCTCCCTGTCACTCACATGTATTGAGAAACAAATCCTACAGGGCGCTGATATAACTCCCTTTAAGCATGAAGAGTTTCCTATGGAGATCCCTGGCAATCATCCTGGGATGATTTCTTCATCTTGGGGCTGAATACTCCAAAGTTTTTGTACTCACTTCATGTTTGAAGTCAACACGACAAGTTAGATTAGATCTCCAGGTAATTACATGAGCCCCTATCCCTCTGAAATGTGCATTCCCAGTAGATGGCCCAATCTGCTACAAGCCATGACTGAAGCGTCCCCATAAGGAATTCAGCCAGCCAGGCCACCTGGGCTGAGTGTGTATTTGCTTCCAAGTCCAGCAGCCACAGGACCCTAAGCCACAGAAAATTAACAGCTTAGGTCTCAGATGAGAAATTTGCTGAAATGGAATCTCTCGGGACCAAGGCTTTGGTTTTACAAGTTGGCCCATCTTTGGTACAAAGATGGCAAATAGTCATTTCATGCTGCTGAAAGCCAGTAACGAAGTTCTAAGAGTACCCAAGAACCTGGGGTTCTCATTTGGCCATCCGGAAGGCGAAGCCAGCCAGAAGCTCGCGTGTTGGTCTCTGATTGACTCGTCTGCCAGAGGAAAGGCCGGTCAGCAGCCAGAGAGCACAGGCCCGACCCCAGCCCCTAGTGCTCCCTCTGCGCCTGCTGCAACCTCTTGGCCACGGCAGTGATCAGAGCGGCTCCCTTTCCGCTCCCATCTTCTGACAGCATGAACATCACATCACATCGAGGAGCTAGTTCTTTCACAGTTTCCCGCAGTATCCGAGAAAAGCTATAGAAAAAGAGAAAGGGAGAACCTCGTTGGCATTTGACTGTAGCATGGACCAGTAGTTCATGCCTTTTTATGAGTAATGCTCCACTGTATAGACGCACCACGTTTTGTTTATCCATCCATCAGTTGATGGTGAGAATGTAAACTTGCATAGCCATTATAGAAAACAGGATGGAGGGTCTTCAAAAATTTAAAAGTAGAACCAGCACACGATCCACTAATTTCCACGTCTGGATATTCATCCAAAGAAAACAAAACGCTAAATAGAAAAGATACACGTATTCCTATGGTCATTGCAGCATTATTTACAATAGCCAAAATATAGGAGCAACCCAGGTGCCCATCAATAGATGAATGGATAAAGAAATGTGCTATGATACATACACACACACATATACACTCAATGGTATATTAGTCATAAAAAGGATGAAATCTTGCCATTTGCAAAAAGATGAATGGATCTAGAGGGAATTATGCTAAGTGAAGTAAGTCAAACAGAGAGAGACATACAGCACGATTACACTTATATGTGAAACAAAAAAACAAAACAAAACAAATGAACAAACAAAACAAAACAGAAACAGAGCTACGGATACGGAGAACAAACTACTGGTGGTCGTCAGAAGGGAGGGGCCTAGAGGATCAGGCCAAACAGGTAAAGGGTACTAAAAGGTACAAACCTTCAGTTATAAAGCAAGTAAGTTAGGGGGATGTAAGTAAGTTACGGGGATGTAATGTACAGCATGGAAAATATAGTCAATAATATTGCAATAACTTTAAACAGTGACAGATGGTTACTAGACTTACGGTGGTGATCAATTTGCAATGTATATAAATATCAAATAACTATGTTGTATACCTAAAACTAATATAATATTGCATGTCAACTATACTTCAGTTAGAAAAAAAGATGGCAAGTTGTTCCCATAACATCATTAAGGCTTTCAATCCGCTAGCATAGGATATCTTTCCATTTATTTAGGTCTTTCTTAATTTCAACAATGTTTTGTAGTTTTCAGTGTACAAGTCTTATACCTCTTTTGTTAATTTATTGTTAAGTATTTTATTCTTTTTGATGCTATTGAAATGGAATTGTTTCCTTAATTTCATTTTCAGATTACTCACTGTTAATGCATAGAGATGCAGTTGATTTTTAGATACTGATCTTACATCCTGAAACTTGACTGAATTTGTTTCTTAGTTCCAATAGTTTTTTGTGGATTCCTTAGGATTTCTATATACAAAATCATATCATCTGCAAACAAAGATAGTTATAGTTTTGCTTTTCCAATATGGATGCCTTTTAGTTCTTTTTCTTGCCTAACTGCCTGTCTAGACTTACACTTGTTTCTCCCTTTGAGGTCACATAATTTTTTGACCTGGATCCTATAAGCCTCTCCCTTAAATAAAGACTTGACTGAGAGACAAAAACCACACAGTCATCTGTAGGCAGTGTTAGGAGCAGTACAATGTTGAAGAACAGTGGCAAGAGTGGGCATCCTTGTCTTGTTCCTAATTTTAAGGTGAAATTATCCATCCAATGCTTCCCCAGCAAGTATGGCATTAGCTGTGCATTTTTCACAGATGCTTTTATTGGGTTGAAGGAGTTCCTTTATTCTTAGTTTGTTGAGTGCTCTTATCATAAAAGGTGCTCAGTTCAGTTCAGTCGCTCAGTCGTGTCGACTCTTTGCGACCCCATGGACTGCAGCATGCCAGGCCTCTCTGTCCATCACTAACTCCCAGAGTTTACTCAAACATATCCATTGAGTCAGTGATGCCATCCAACCATCTCATCCTCTGCTGTCCCCTTCTCTTTCTGCCTTCAATCTTTCCCAGCATCACGGTTTTTTTCAAATGAATCAGCTCTTCACATCAGGTGGCCAAAGTATTGGAGTTTCAACTTCAGTATCAGTCCTTCCAATGAATATTCAGGACTGATTTCACTTAGGATGGACTGGTTGGATCTCCTTGCAGTCCAAGGGACTCTCAAGAAGTCTTCTCCAACACCACAGTTCAAAAGCATCAATTCTTTGGTGCTCAGCTTTCTTTATAGTCCAACTGTCAGATCCATACATGACTACTGGAAAAAAACACAGCTTTGACTAGACAGACCTTTGTTGGCAAAATAATGTCTCTGCTTTTTAATATGCTATCTAGGTTGGTCATAACTTTCCTTCCAAGGAGTAAGCGTCTTTTAATTTCACGGCTACAGTCACCATCTGCAGTGATTTTGGAGCCCCAAAAAATAAAAGTCTGACACTGTTTCCACTGTTTCCCCATCTATTTGCCATGAAGTGATAGGACTGGATGCCATGATCTTCGTTTTCTGATTGTTGAGCTTTAAGCCAACGTTTTCACTCTCCTCTTTCACTTTCATCAAGAGGTTCTTTATTTCTTCTTCACTTTCTGCCATAAGTGTGGTGTCATCTGCATATCTGAGGTTATTGATATTTCTCCCAGCAATCTTGATTCCAACTGGTGCTTCATTCAGCCCAGCAATTCGCATGATGTACTCTGCATATAAGTTAAATAAGCAGGGTGACAATATACAGCCTTGACGTACTCCTTTTCCTATTTGGAACCAGTCTGTTGTGCTAGATTTTATCAAAAGTTTTGTCTGCACCTATTGAAATGAACATATGGTTTTTGTCCTTTGGTCAGGTCTTGGTTCAAAGGAAGAGGCTTGGAGGAATCACCGCAAAAATATGTGACCTCAAAGGGAGAATCAAGAAAAGATATCAGTCAGTTATCCTGGATAATTAGTCAGCATCATAGGAAGGGCTAAGCATCAAGGACTACAGTACTAATGTTTATCTATATATTTCAGCATGACTAGAATTTTTTACAAGCTGGCTAATACCTTTCTTCATCTACCAAGATAAAATGTAAAACATTAAACAAAAATAAAAGCTGTCATCATTGCCGTCTTTGTAATCTGTCACATAGTCTACAGACACTGTTTAACTGAATTCTCCTGACAACCTATGAGGTAGGTACGATTTTTATCATCCTTTTACAGATAAAGAACTAGGGTCAAAGAGGGTAAGAAACTGGCCTTGGGCCTCCCAGCTTCCAAGCAGTGGAGCCAGGATTCAAATTCACTCTTCATCCTTCTGCCTGCTGATTCTGAGCTCATACTTGACATACTCTCTGTGATGTGCAAAATACTCAGTTCTCATTGCTCCCTTTGAGGTCAGGTTGGACTGTGTTAATGATAACCACTTGTATTTACTGTGTGTGTGCTAAGTTGCTTCAGTCGTATCTGATTCTTTGTGACCCTATGGACTGTAGCCCGCCAGGCTCCTCTGTCCATGGGATTCTCCAGGCAAGAATACTGGAGTGGGTTGCCATGCCCTCCTCCAGGGATCTTTCTGACCCACAAATCAAACCCATGTCTCTTATGTTTCCTGCACTGGCAGGAGGGTTCCACTAGTGGCACCCGAAGACTGTGTAAAGCCCTTTACATGTATGAACTCACCCAATCCTCGAGATTATTTCTGCCTGCCTGATACAGATGAAGAGCCTGGGGTTTAGGGAGAGTGGTGAACACTCCCACATCACAGCACTAGGAAGCAGAGCCACTTTGTCCATCAGCCCCAAAAGGCTCCACATTCAGCCTCAGCCCCCAGCCCTGAGTCTCTGGAGCACTCACTGTGGGTGCAGCTTGTACAGGGTGCCGTCCACACCCACGGTGATCCTCATGTGCTCAAGTCCCTGGTCTTTCCTCCTCTTCTCCACGATGGCAGCCAGGCCAGCACCATAAAGCTGGGCCGCCCGCCGGGACACAGCACCACACACCTCCTTCACCACGATGCTATCCTCACATGTGCTGTCCAAGCCGAGCTGCTGCAGGATCCTCCTGACCTGGAGGAGGGCCAGCCGGTCGCTGCCAGCAAGCAGAGCAGGATGTCAAGAGCTATTGCTGGGGCCCTGGAACCTGCTCCCCAGGACTCACCCATCCCTAGGTGCCTGAGTAGAAGAAATGGTCCCAGAAAAGCCAAGGTTGGAGCAAGATGCCTTAGAAGCTGAGATTCAAGAAGGTCTGTCACCCCCAGGAAGTCCCATCATCTTTAAAGTATGAGCACATCATCTTTTCAGAATCAATACTGGATCATTATTTTATTATTTACAGCTGCGCCGGGTTTTAGTTGCAGCATGTGGGATTTAGTTTCCTGACCAGGGATGGAACCCAGGCCCCTTGCACTGGGAGCATAGAGGCTTAGCCACCAGACCACCAGGGAAGTCCCAGAAGAGGATCATTTTTTAAGCTAACCTAACTCTTCTGTAACCATTTAGGAATCTAGGGGCCCAGACCGGCTTCTGGCTCCTCAGCTAGGTGCTGTGGTACTGATGTAGCTGGAGAGAGGGAGTAGCCCCAGGAGGCAACCCTCTGCCCAGCCAGGCCCTTACTCTCTGTTTTTAAATTTCAAATCTGCTGGAGCCTGGTGAGACAGCAGCATGTCCCAATATAGGGCCTTTTACATGGAGCGAGTGAAACTGATCATGAATCACCTTTCAATCTGAGACAAGAACTTGGTTTCAAAGATGCCCTTGGTCCGGAGACGTTCTGAAATCTGGCCACGGAAGAGGAGACCCTGCTTGGTCAAGTCGATCAGGATCTGCCGCACGATTTCCCCCAGGTACATCCCACTGGTCATTTTCTCGTATCTGTTGAGAGAAAGAGTGACAAGGTGCGTGAGAGCAGGAAAATCAGTGCTGGTGAGTGGTTCCCAAGAGGATCACATGTCAGAGCATGGAAGGCGTGCCACTGTCATCCATTAGCTGCCCGGGTCACAGTGGGGTGGAGTGGGCATCAGGCCCAGAGAAGAGCATGCAGGAGACAGTATGATGTGGGAAGGCCAGGCTTTGGAGGCATGCTGAGCAGAAGTCAATTTCCAGCTCTGCCACATATTAGCTGCATGACCTGAGTAAGGACTATAAGCCATCATCTATGAAACGGGGAGCCAAGCACTGACCCCACAAGACTGTTGGGAGCCAAGTATCTGGTGCACAGTAGACACTGAGCTAAAATAAGTCCCTTTTCTGGCCCCAAAGCTAGTTTACGTTGGCTTTGTATTTGAAGAACTCTTCTCCACTAGAGCTTCTGCTTCATGAGATAACACATTTGAACTGTATACACACACCAAGTATGGTCCAAAATATGAGCTCCCTTCCTTCTTCCTACCAGCCTGTGAACTCCATGATGGAAGGTGCAAGAGAAAAAGAAGCTCTACAATCAACAGGCACTGACCAGGCACTCTACCCAGGTATGTGAGACAGTATTAATAACAGTGAGGTGGAGTTGGACTCCCACTGCCTGCAGGGTCAAATGAAAATCCGAGTGTGCCTGAGACTTACATGCTGGACTTGCGTTCTCTTAACTGCTCAGGATTTCATCAGTCTAAGGAACCAACACTTAGACAAACAATGGGGACAGCAAAGTAAATCCAAGTATGTTGTCCCCTAACACTCTTCACTCCAGAAATGAGAACCTCCAATGGAGTCAGACACAAAACTTGGATGCCCCAACTTGGAATTCAGGTCCCTTGGGATTTTGGCCCCTGGTTCAGCTGGGCTTATGGTAACTTGCCTGCCTCCCAGCTACAAAGACTAGGGCCAAAGGAAGATGTGGGACCACCAGGGCTGGCCTTGGTCTTGTCAAGCCTCTTCCTACTGAATGTTCTCAGTTGAACAGTCAGCAAGGCGTGTATGACCCAGGCATCCCATCACATTTCCTGGCTCAACTTTTCCACTTGGATATTGTCTCTCAGTAAATCTATATTTTCATCTTATTTCATATAGAAAGACACCAAGCTTAGTCGTGACAAAGACCATATGGCCTGAGAGTAAAACATTACTCTCTGATCCTTTACAGAAAAAGTATGCCAACCCCTGTGGAAATAGATTGTCCCAGGCTAATAATCAGTTCCCCCCATGCTAGCTCTACCCCTTTCTCTCCTACTAAAGAAGCTGTATGAGAATGCAAGTGAAAATGTACTGTTTTGTGTTTGTTCTTTTTTAACCATTCATTGTTTTCAGTGTTTTTAGTATGGTTAGCAATTGGAATAACCCTTACAAGTGATTGTGACCCATGCTGGGACATGACGTCATGGCTGAGAACCAGGATTCCTATCCTTCACTTGCAGTTACTTCCCCAACCCCAGAACCACAGAGGTCAGCAACTGGCCACCTGCTCTTGAAAGACTGAGGATGTCGACCTCTAAACAGGACTTACTAGAAACCCATCTTGAGAGGCCCACCATGCCCCTGCCGTGTGACATCAAGGCCACAGTGAATAGACTTCCTGACAACCTTGGCCTCATTTCCAAAGCTACCACTAGACCTTATGGTAACCTTATGGTAATTAGAAAAAGGCACACCTTCTGTTTGTTGGAAACGTCATAAATTTTGCTGCTGCTGTGTCCATGCTCTAGTTGTGTCAGACTCTTTGTGACCCCATGGGCTGTAACCTGCCAGACTCCTCTGTCCATGCGGTTTCCCACGCAAGAATACTGGAGTGGGTTGCCATTTCCTTCTCTAGGGAATCTTCCTGACCCAGGGATAGAACCTGTGCCTCTCGCGTCTCTTGCATTGCACGAGGATTCTTTACCACTGGGCCACCTCTGCTTTTGTTCAAATTAGACACTTCACTGACATCTGATGAAGAGTTGTCATACATGTACAAACTATACAAATAGCTGTAATATGAAAAGGGCACCCCCATTGATCTGCTGAAGTTGGACCACCTACAGAAATGTACACACACCCCCTTCTCACCTCTGTTTGCCAGGATTCAAGGACCCCTCGTCCACCTCCTTGTCATATTGGGTCTGGATATCACCTAGGCAGCCATTATCTCCAAATCCTCCCCACTCGGTATTAATGCACATCTTCCCTTCATCCCCTTCCACCAGTTCGATGTTTCTCATCTCCTCCATGTAGCACATGTTGCTGCCTGTTCCTAGAAGGAATCATGAAAGGACTTTAGTCTTCAGAAGACACCACTAGGTCTTAAAGAGCCAGCAGGGTACAGTAGACAGGAATTTAGGTTTGGGGTCAGATACAACTGGGTGTGGACTTCAGCCTTATATTTAGAGTTGGGTGACTGCAGGCAAGTATTACATCTTTCATAGATCCAATTTCTTCATCTGTAAAAAGGAACTAACACCTGCCTTATAGATGTGTTATCAAGAAAAAAAAAATGAGATGATGTCTGGTAAGTTTCCTCCACGTAGAATTCATACCTGTGATACCATTATCCTCCTCCTCACCCTCCTCATTATTGATAAGCCATAGGCACACAAAGTGAGCTCCAAGTAGTCACAGAGTTAGCAGAGCTGGAAGGGACCATGAGGAACCATCTAGTCTTGGATAAGCAGACACTTGGTATCTGAAAGCCACCCTCTTCTCCTTTGTCCATGACCTGGTCTCAGAACTATTCTCAAGACAACAGTCCAGGCAATTATCATCTTCAGTCAAACAAATCTCACCTCTTTGATGTCCCAGATCTAGCCCAACCCTTCCCATGGATGAGGAAGGTCAAGTCCAGACAGAATAAGCAACCCGCAAAGCAGGTAAGGTTTAGAGTGAGATGAAACCTCTCCTTGGCACTGAAAACATCTCAGTATATCCCCGTCTCCTTGTGCTATGCACTACTTACCCTCAGGAAACCCAGACAACCAGCTGGAACAACTTTTTCAGATTCTGTGATTACTTAACCAGTCCCTGCCACTTGGAATGCCCTCCGCCCCTGTCTCCCCCTTTTCAAATGCCACCTGTCCCCTCACCACTTACAGTCATCCCCCTGGAATCTACCCTTGCCCTTAATCACCGCCAGACTTTTCCAGAAGACTCCTAAAATGCCTGTATCATACCTCGGGCCACTCCCTGCTCCTCTCCTAGGTTTCTTTCCAACTCTTCCCCATCCTGTGCACCTTCTGACAGCCAGAAGAGGTCAGAGAACAGAGGAGGTCCAAGTTGGAGCTGGAATGAAAATCTAGCTCTCTCAGCTCCAGGCCAGCCAACATGACCCACCTGTGGTCTCCCTCCACCCAGTAAAATCTGCCCCAAGGCCCAAATGTGAAAGTTCCCTCTTCCTATGTTATTCTCCTTCCTCAACAGAAAGGACAACCTTGGCTTAGAACCCTTAGGGGAAAAGATATTAAGTAAAGACTTGGGAATTAGGAGAGCTGAAATTCCAATCTTAACTTCATCTCAGCCATGGACAAAGCTGGCTTCAGAGCCCCTATGTAATGGAACAATGGCCCCCTGCCCCTCAGTATGTTAAAAGGTAACTTCCATAAGATCAGATGGGAGCAGGCCAGTGGGACACGCCTGATCACTTACCCGCAATCAGGCCAATCTCACAATTACTATCTTCATAGCCACAGGTCATCATGGTCCCCACTGTGTCATTCACAACTGCAACTATGTCCAGGTCAAATTCCTGCAAAGGAAGAGAGCTCTACTGTAAGTAGAATGTGCAGGCCAAACAGTCTCAAGAGGGGCACATCAGACTGAGGTGGGCAGAGGCCAGAGTCACAGGGCTGGTGTCTGATGACAGAGCACAGGGGCCTTGGGGAAGGACAGGTCAGGTATGAACTTCAACACCATGTCATACATTTCTCCTCTTGATGGCCTCCCTGAGCATATCCACCACATCTTCCCCTTCACAGTCAGTAGCTTTGAAGCCTTTGGTCCACTCAATGAGTGTTCCCTGAAAGAAAGGAAGGCAAATTCATTTGAGTAATAGTTTGCTGGAATCACTGCACAAGCTCAGCATGAAATAGATGCAAGAGACCACAGCTAACTGCTGGTCAAATGCTTTTGGCTGTGCTTCCATTTGGATCCCTAACACTGGACCCAGAGGCACCATGAAGCATGATGCTCAGGCAAGGTCTACTGCTGAGTGGAATAATTGCAGAATTTTACATCAACTCACGTTCCCTGGCCATGACTGCACAGAACAAAGACCACTTCTGATTTATCCAATCAATCACATCTTCATGATCAAAGATAAAGCTACAAAATGTTCATCAAAGCATTGTTTCACAGGAAAAATGGGTGGCTAAGGCGGCAAAGAATCTGCCTGCAATGCAAGAGATGTGGGTTTGATCCCTGGGTTGGGAGGATCCCCTGGAGAAGGGAATGGCTACCCACTCCAGTATTCTTGCCTGGAAAATTCCACAGACGGAGGAGCCTGGCGGGCTACAGGGGTCGCAAAGAGTCAGACACAACTGAGCAACTAACACACACACACACATACACATTCTGTCTTTCCAACAATATGGATCTATCATTGTATATCAGTATAGGAAATGCTCTATAGCCACAAAAATATAATGCTCTCTCTTAAAGAGAATGCTAGCCATTAGAGGAAGATGTTTACCATACACTGTTAAGTGAACTCACATTAAACAAATACAGATGATGAATTATTCAATTATTCTTTTAAAAACCACACACGCACACACACACTCAAATCTGGAAAAAGGTCTGGAGCAATGCCACACCAGAGGGTTGACGGTGGTTCTCTTTAGGCGTAAGATTATAGGTACCTTTCAGTCTCTCCTTTTTGCTTGTCCATATTTTCTAATTTTCCTAAAATCAATATGTCTAACTTTTTATACTACCAAGAAAAAGTATTTCTAATTTTTAAAAAGATGGTTACACTGTTAGCCAGAAGCAAGAGTTATCTAGCCTCAAACTCCATATCCTAGAGCTGGGGGTGGGTGAGTGCAGGGAAAGCTGGGGTGTCTAGGCCAGGAGAGCAGCTGGGATAGGAGAGATGGCCAGAAACTCTAATGGCAGCACCCCCAACCCCAGGGGATGAATGGCCACCTCACCCTGTGGCCCTCAGCTCCGGGCTGCCCCTTCTCTCCACAGTCCTTGGGAAGCTAGGCTTCCTTGCTCCTTTCCTGGTGAATATATGTAGAACCTTAGAGATTCAACCCCAGTTGACAAATCTTTCTAATTAGTTGCAATTATACCAAATCATATTTTTTTAAAGTCTCTCTCTTTTGAAAAACTATTGGTTACCAGAAGGAAGAGGGGTGAGGAGAGGGGCAAAATAGGTGAAAGGGATTTAAAGATATAAATTACTAGGTATAAAATAAATAAGTTACAAGGATGTAATGTACAGCAAGAGAATATAGTCACTATTTTATAATAATTTTGTATGGAGTACAATCTATAAAAATATCAAATTACTATGTTATATACCTGAAACTAATATAGTATTGTAAATCAACTACATTTTATTTATTTTTAAAGAAAGTTTTTTTTTCTCCTCAGCTGTTGGTGTCTTTGCTCCAAGCTCTCCATTGGTCTCCCTTCCTTCTCAGTTATGTCTTCGTGAACTGTTCAGAACTGCTGGGAGGGAGGCCTGGAGGCCCAGTGCCCCGAGTCAGGAGGAGCAGCTGTGTCCTGGTGCCTGTGGACCACTCAGGACCATGGACAGCTGCACGTGGCTTTTCCCCCCTCCACCCCCAACTTCCATTTCTATGTGTATTAATTTTTAACAGCAGCAGTAAAAGAATGCATTACCTTTGCAAAAACTCAGTGCTATTGATAACAACAAAGTCTCCTTTAATTCCCCATCCCCCTAAACCTGGGAGGTAACCTCTATTGAAAGTTAAGTTATATCGCTCAGTCGTGTCTGACTCTTTGCAACCCCATGGACTGTAGCCCACCAGGCTCCTCTGTCCATGGGATTCCCCAGGTAAGAATACTGGAGTGGATTGCCATTTCCTTCTCCAGGGGATCTTCCCAACCCAGGGATCGAACCCAGGTCTCCTGTGTCTCCTGCACTGTCAGGCAGATTCTTTTCACTGAGCCACTTGTGAAGCCCTTGTTTTTCTCACTCAGGAATATATCTTTTATACCATTCCTGGTCAGTTAATGTGGAAAATATTCCTCAAGTATAATTGCACAGAAATTTTAAAATCCACAAAACATACCTATGAGTACTATTTTAATCCCTACTTTTCAAATAAGGAAGTAAAAGGTGCAGAGAGGTTAAGTAATTCACCCAAGGTCATACAGCCAGTAAGTGTGGAGAAGCCAAGATGCAAACTGAGGCAATGTGGTTCCAGACCCATGCTCTCAAACTCTTGCACTCTGCTGGCCTCCTGACTGGGTAGGTGCTGTCTGTGAAGCATTTAGTACAGCGTCAGGCACCAAACAGGCACTACATATGTGCTTGTTAAATAAAAATCCAGTAATCTCATATGAGTGATAGTCTATATTTAGTCATTTTCCATTTTAGGGGAAATGAAAATTTATTTCCACTTTTTTATTTAGTCATTTTCCATTGCCAGGCATTTGGGTTATTTCTAATTTTTCATTATTAAAGAGTGACGGTGTAGTGAACATCCTTGTTCATTAATCTTGAGGAAATGGATCTTATGGCTCTTAGCATTCTCGCATTTTTAATTTTGAGAGATCTAGCCCTATTACCAGATAATTTCACCTTCTGAACCCCTCTCTTCCTGTTCTCTGAATGATTAGGAGTGAGGTAAGCCTGGTGAGTGGGTTTTCATGGCATTCCCAGAGTCCTGGAGAGTTCTGTTTCAGTTCTGGTTTTGCAGCTGCTGATTGGATGAGACTGTATGCCTCAATTTCCTCATATGAAAAACAGGATAGAAAATAAAATTAAATGCACAGAACAAGGGTAGGTACTATATCTCTTTTTTTTTGTCTTCATTATATATATGTAAGTATACTGTGCATTATAGCCGAAATGGTCCAAAAACACTGGGTTCCAGGTCCTCAAGGCAAAGTGCAAGAACCTGGGCTCTCAGGCCAGTGTCCTGGACTGACCCTTCCACCACTGTTTATAGACATGGTAACCTGGACAACTTAACTTCTCTGTCCCTCTGTTTTTCTTAACTACAAAATGGTGATTAAAAATAGCATGTAAACCTACAATAAAATATCATTCAGCTTTAAAAAGGAGTGGAATTCTATGTGAATCACCCTTGAGAACATTATGCTAGATGGAATAAGCCAGTCACAAAATGACAAATACTGTTATGATTCTACTTAGATGAGGTACCTAAGATAGTCAAATTCATAGAGACAGAAAGTAAAATAAAGGCTCTCAGGGGCTAGGAGAAAGGCACATGGAGAGAGATTGTTTAATGAGTATAGAGTTTCAGTTTGGGAAGATGAAAGACTTCGGAAGATGGATAGTGGTGATAGTTTGCAACAACGTGATGTACTTAATGCCTCAGCACAGCTGGACTTTTTAAGTGTAAATCAGTACACTTTTAAGTACCGATGTACATTTAAAAACAGCCAAAATGGTAAACGTTATATAAATTTTACCACAATAAAAGATGATAAAATAAACAAAACAAAAATAATGTGTACATCATGGAGACACTGACTGGATCAAACAAAGTCTTAAATCTTCGGTGCCATTCTTATTATCATCATGAGCTCTCTGGCTGGCTTGCCGTGCTGACCAGGGTTCTCTCTGTAAATTGAAAGTGGTGTTCTGCTTTTACACCAGATCAGCTAGCTTGACTGACATAAGCCTCTTAGAGAGCAAGAGGGTACTCTGTTCTCCTTGAGCAGGTGAATGGTGCTTTTGTCCAAGAAAAGTCATGTGATAACGCATTTCGAAGTTATTATGAACAATTTATTAAAATCATCATCCATGAAGTTCTTCAGTGTCAGCAAAATATGTGTCAATGTGATCAATGTCTCCTGAGAGTCTAATATCAGGAAAGACATGCATTTCTTCAGAAGCACTGGTAAGCTTTTGTTCATCAGACAATAAAAGCCTTACAACCTACTGTGTTTCCCTGTTTACACTGACCACCCAGGAAGACACATGTAATATTACAGACTAAGAGTTTTATAATTTGCCTTAACTGGGCATTCCCTCTTATCTCTTGATAATATGACTTGACTTCTAACAGTAATTTTATCCATGTGTCTTTTTATACGACCCTAAAGCATCTTGCAAACTTTAATCCATAATACACTAATAGTGAAAATGGAACACAGTAAATAGAAAAAATTAAATAGTCTAAATCCTTGATCATGTCGCCCCAGCTGCCCTGAACCTGAGACCCCTAAATAAAGTGAACAGTGACTCAGAGCTGCCTTGAGACTTCCCAGGTGCAGGAGGGAGGCCTGCCAGGCTGGACCGTCTTACCTTGTCAATGCTCGCCTGCCTGCAGGGAAATGAGAATGTGAAGCCCAAAGGCAGCTGGGCTCCCTTGAGGCCCATGTAGTCCAGGAAGTCGGCGATGCACTGCACGATGTGGTCAAACAGCTGCAGGGAGAGCGAGCAGCAGTCATGCGGACTGCACCGTGCAGGGTGGATGGCAGGCTGGCCCCCCGGCCGGCATTTACCTCCTCGCCCGTGCCCTGCATGATCTCCAGGGGGATGGCGAAGATCTTGTTGTACATCCGCACTGACCGTCGTCCACTTCTGATCTTTACCAGGAGGACCCGGAAGTTGGTTCCCCCCAGATCCAGGGCGAGGAACTTTCCTTTCTCTGTGGTAGAGGAAGTGAGTGTGGTATTCCACCAGCATGCACTAGGCAGGGCCTCGTGCGCAGGCATTGGGAGGAAGAAGAGATGCCGAAAGAGAACAGACCTAGAGCCTGTTGGCCTGAGGTTCAGGGGCCAAAGGGGCGTGGTGGTCAGCAAGCATGGTGTCAGAGCCCTGGGCAGGCATCCTAAACCCGTCTGAGGCCAGCTTGCTTTCCTTGGTGTCTGCTAACGGCCACACATGATACTTATACTCAAGGAACCGCTGAGGGTGAATCCAGGTCAGGCTACCTGACTACAGTAGACTCAGGAAGGTGCTTCCATTCTGTCTGTAGGGCCTAGAGGAACTGCTCATCCCAAGTCTGAAATGACTCTCTGTCCCACTCTTCCCATCCCTGGATTCCCACACCCCCACCAGACTGATAAGAAACTATATCAAGTCCAACACCCATTACTATCCAGCGCAGTGCCTCTTGCTTCTCTGACATCTCAGAGCATCACAGTCTGTTCTGTGTGATCCCTCCTCTCGCTGACTGCCTCATTCACTCTGTTCTAATCACACTGGTCATTTTACTGTTCCTTGAATTTGCCAAAGCCCTCACCCCTGGCCAGTTCTCTTACCCCTGACTGCTCTGTTTGTCTTCATAGCCCTTTATGACATGGCATCATCTGCTGTTTATTTGTTTACTGTCTATCAGCCCAACAGAACAAAGGTTCCATAAAGGCAGGGACTGTGTTTTCTTAACTGCTCTGTCACTGTGCCTACAGCAGAGCCTGACCTACTGCAGGTACTTAATGAAACTTTGAGGAATGGAGGCAAAAGGAAAAAAGAGATGAAAGAATGAATAATTGAATAGTGTCTTTTCTGCTCTCATTTTCTCCCCCAAGTAGACTCGAAGGATACTGGCCCTGGAAAAGATCTTTGTTGTTGAGAGATTCCAAGTACAGCTGTGTAACCCTAAGTATGTGACCTAACTTCTCTGAGTCTCAGTTTTGGCATCCATAAAATGGGAATCATTCTCTCTTTACCTAACATACAGAGTAGTTGTAAGCACAAAATGCAACTAAAGAGTCAAAAGCAAATTAAAGAGATGAAGCATCTTACAAAGATCAGGATATTTCGGTGAGATTCACGAGATGCAAACAGATGGAGTTACTTGTCTAAAGAACTGACTTCACTGTTGTGTAGCTCCTGTCAGCTGAGCACAGAGGACCAGGAAAAGGATCTAGTATCAGAAAAGTCAGGGGCAGAAAATGAAGAGAGGGGAGAGGAAGAGAGCCAAGCCCCAGGAGAGAAGAAAGCCAGAGGAAAGGGCAGAAGACAAGCCAGAGACACCACGTGTCCAGCTCCCGGGGACAGCATCGGGGTCTTCACACACATGGAACCTAACTTAGGTATTCTTCACTGCCAGTGCCCTCGGTCAACCAAAGAACAGATTCAGCAGAGTACTCTCCCTCCCTCCATTATAGGCACGAACCCAAGACTCTTGAAACAAAGATCCTAACTGGGTTTAAGGAGCTTGGATGGAGCTCCGGGTGGCCCATCAGAGAAGGGAGCAGCGCAGGGCCCACCTGTGCCATCCGGCATCCCACAGACGTAGGTGGGCAGCATCTTGACTGTGGCCAGCGGGTGGGTATCCTTCTTCAGCCCGTACTCGAACTCAACCCGCATCTTGTTCTGAACGCCCACAAGCTGTTCTTGGGTCAGCCGGAACAGAGCCAGCACCTTATCAATCTGCTTCCGCTGGGCCCGCACCCGGGAGGCCACGGCGGTCACCATGGCAGCCCCCTTGGTGCTGCCACTCTCTGACAGGAGGAAGCGGACGTCACAGTTCGGGACCAGTTTCCTCACCACCTTGTGCAGACGTTTCGGGTATCTGAAGGCAGGGGTGGTGGCAAAATATGTAAAACCCATAAAGGCCCGGGCCCAGCCAATAGAAACAGATATAGGTGGAGCAGTGGGACGGCATCCTGGGCAGCCCTGCCGGGCCAAGGCTCACCCCTTTAGTTGCTGGATGGAGGGAGACGATGGGGGTGACTAGGGTAGGGTCCAGGTCATTTGAGGGAGTGGAAGGGACCCTTGGGAGCCTCAAAGAAGTGGTTATTTTATCACTAATATTACAACTAGTAGGGCATATCCACACATAATATATGGGCTTCCGTGGTGACTCAGCAGTAAAGCATCTGCCCGCAATGCGGGAGCTGCAGGAGAGGCAGGTTCAATTCCCAGGTCAGGAAGATCCCCTAGAGGAGGGCATGGCAACCCACCCCAGTTATCTTGCCTGGAGAATCCCATGGACAGGGGAGCCTGGAGGGCTACAGTCCATAGGGTCTCAGAGTCAGACACAACTGAAGCAATTTAGCATGCATACACATATATAATCAATACATATATTGATTGAACATAGCGAAAGGTCTTTTTTCCCCAGCTCTTCCCAGGTGTACATGCCTGACTTTCGATTACACCTCTGTTAGTCAGAGGGGCTTTCATTCTCCCTTCTGTGTTTTCCTACTGGTATCCTTCATGTGAACATGGCAACCTCTGCCATCCAGTTATTGCCCCATTTATAACTGGACATATCTTACTTTCCTATCTTAACATAGTGAGTATTCAATAATAATGGATAGATAGATGAATATAGGGATAGATAGATGGATAAGCACATGGATGGATGGGCCTTGCTAGTCAGGCTATTGGCTTTAACAAAATATTCCTTTAAGAATGATCCCCTAAAGCAGCCCTGCCAGCTAGATGAATGTAATCTCTGAATTCACCCTTTGCTGTATAATCTCAGAACCATCGAATATGGTTGGTTCTGGCAACCCAGAGAAGCAGCCCAGTTTAGAAAGAAAACCGGACTCTGCTTTAGGGGAGACTGCTTGCGGAGGGTGTGGGCCGGAGGCTAGCACTCACTGGGGGTGGATCTTGTAGAGCGTGCCGTCCATGCCCACCGTGGTCCGGAGCCGCACCAGCTTCTTGTTCTCCCGGAGGCGTGTCAGTATGGCTGCCAGGGCGGCTGCACAGAGATTGGCTGAGCGGAAGGAGACGATGGTACAGACATGCTGGACCGCAATGCAATCTGCATCCGAAGGCTCCAGGCCCAGATCCGTCAGGATCTCTCTCGTATTGGCTAGGCCTTCTTTGTACCTGGCCAGGGGACAGGAATGAGAGGACCACACTGCCCCATCCCATGGGAATCCCCCTCAGAGAGAATGTTCCCACTTCTTGGGACTGTGAACATAAACAGGCTGGCACATCGTCATATAATAATAATGATGATTTCAACAATGATCATGGAGGCCACCACTTATTGCTCACTCACTGTGTGCCGGGTGCTAGTCTAAGGACTTGACATGTGTGTTAACTTAGTCCTCACAACAAACCTGGGGGGAGGACAGTCATTATCCTACTGTGCCGAAGAGGGATCTGAGGCACAGACAGGGTAGGTAACCTGTCCGTAGGCACATAGCTGGTGAGTGCAAGGGTCAAGATTTGAACTTAGGAACCCACCTTTGTAAGCACCCTGTACTGCACTGCCTTTCATAGAAACTCAGTCCCTCCCAGGCTCTGCATAAACACAGACTCTGGAAGTCAGATGTCACCCTGCTGAGCTCAGAATCTAAGCTGATTGCAAAGCTCAGGGCAGTGCCAGGGTTTCTAACAGGATCTCGAGTCAACCGGGGCCAGTCACCCTCAACAGTCAGCTCCCTACTTCAGATCTTTGTCTGAGCTCTTCCCTCTAATCACCAAAGCCAAAGCCTAATGCAGTCCCTGACAGCAGCAGGTAGAGAAGATTATTGCTGTAGTGGGAATTCTTAACTTGGATTCCACGCTAGGGCCTTAATGGTTCCAAGGATACCCTGATATAATGAGCAAAGTTGTGTGCAAGTGTGCATTTTGGGGGTAAAAGGTCCAGAACTTAGACTCTCAAAGGGGTCTGCAACCCAAAAAAAGTTATGTCACCAGTTTAGGGAGGAAAAAGCAACAAAACGTAAGAAGGGGGGAGACCTCCAACAGCAGAATCCCTGGTTACTGATACCAACCAGAAGCCACATGTGAGGCACAACAGGTACTGCTAATCCACCTGAAGCTGTGCACAAGTCTGAAATCATCCCGGTGAAGAAGGAAGATCTGGTTCCTCCTATGCACCACTCCCATGAGCACACCATGCCTTGGCTGCCCACCCTACCCTCTTCAGAGTCAAGGTGGGAGGGATCCTGCCAGTAGCTCACCTCTCCATGGCAGCTACATGTCGTGTTTCAATCTTGCCCTTAATGTGAAGAGCAGAGGATTTCTTGCCGCCGAACAGGAGGCCTGCCTTGGCCATCTTCAGCAAGATAAGCCTGACGAGTTCACCCAAGTATAGGCCGCTGATCATCTTTTCAAACCTACAATTTGGTGAACAGATAAGTAGCAGCAATGCCTTTGGTTATGCAGCGTTACTTTCCCAAGCCCATGAGCCATGGCCCATGGTCAGGAACACAAGTAGTGGAAAGGCCTCTTTCCGGGTCAGGAGGCCTCAGTCCTTGCCCCACCTTGACGTGCCCTTCGGAGCCCACTGCAGC
This sequence comes from Oryx dammah, assembly GCF_014754425.2. Taxonomy (NCBI): domain Eukaryota; kingdom Metazoa; phylum Chordata; class Mammalia; order Artiodactyla; family Bovidae; genus Oryx; species Oryx dammah. The sequence continues at coordinate 34,204,911 of NW_024070190.1, forward strand.
TCTCTGAGCTGCATTATCCCCACTTACAAAACAGGAGCACTGAACTAGAGGAAACCTAAGATTCTTTTCTGATCACAAAGTGCTTGAGTCCAAGAATCTTTATCTCAAATCACACTTGACTGTGGGAGTGCCAGTCTCAGATATAAGGAATCTCAACTTCAGAGAATTTAGGTACTTTCCCAAGATCACGAACCACAGCATGACAAATCCAAATTTGAAATTTTTTCCAACTCCTACATGTTTCTGCCCAAAAGAAAAAGATGTTGTGTCTGTTAGTTGGGCTTAGATAGCCTCAGAGAGGTTCTACAATAATATGAGTAAAATAGATAACCAACAAGGACCTACTGTACAGAACAGGGAACTTTATCAATAGTCTGTAATAATCTATATGGGAAAAAATCTGGAAAATAATGAATATATGTATATGTATAACTGAATCACTTTGTTGTACACCTGAAACTAATACTATAAATAACCATACTCCAATAAAATTTTTAAACATAATAATAAAATAAAATCTATAGACATGCACACACAATAATATGGGTGAAATGTCCCACCGGGTTACCCACATGTGGACTTTCAGTCTGCATACAACAAGCAATTACTAACTGTTTCCCAAGTAAACTATTCAATATAATTTTTATTCTGCAAACATAATAAAATACAAAATCAAAGACAATCAGTTTCCTAATCAACTTCATCTATTTCATTATAAAAAAGTCTTAAAACATTGCAAAAATAGAAGACAATAGAAAGAAATCCCAGCTGAGCTTGGGATAGTGGAATTATGTTAAGTGAAATGAATAGTGTGAGGATGCTAAAGTCCTCACAATGGACCCAGTTCCTTAGGCTGTGACTGTTCTGTGTCACCAGCAGAATGGGTGTGTGCTGGGGAACGAGTACATCAAAAGCAGAAATTTGTTCCTCTGAAATTCACTTCTAGTGTGGAGTGGTTTCCAGGAGGTACTTAAAATGTTTATTCACCAGGGCTTCTTGGGAAAATGGTTGATTCCATTGCTGGGACTGGGAAAGTACATGGTGAGCCTGGAGCATCTTACTGTGCAAGAAAACAAGGAAGTCCTTAAAGAGGGATGGGAACATGTCAAAAGCACTTAGGGACTAGCTTGAGCTTCCACTCAAATCTGGAAAAAAAATTTGATAGGAAGGAATGATAAAATAATGATAGGAAAAAATTATAACTCATTAACTTATAAAAGAATCCATATTCGTATAAGGAAGTAAGTGAAGGAGATAGCTCTTCCTTACAGTATTCCTTACAGTAGAATAGCAACTAATAACTGCAGAGGGAATGATGGACCTAGAAATTCATCAATGGATGCTAAAACTAGAGAGTAAAAGTTTAATGAAACACAGGATAATTGCATAGTCTCAAAGTATCTCTTCACCAGATACTTATTCATTACAGAGGAAGTAACCTTGCGGTGGAAAAACCTCTCAAATATTCCCTTAACCAAGTGATTTGAATTTGTGTCACCAGTAACTGAATAAATATTGTACACTTCCAGATCTGATGCCCTGGGAAGGACACATACCACTTGCGTGACAGTCCTGCTGAAAGTGCATCACCTGACTCTAATCATGAGAAACGTCAGACAAATACAAGTTGAGAGATCTGCTGTGAAATACATGGTCTGTATTCCTGAAGACCATGAAAAGCAAAAATATATTACAGAAGATTGAAAGAGGCTAAAAAGACACAGCAGCAACATGTAATGTGTGATCCTGGGCCCGGACAATTTTTCTTTTTAAATGACATTAGTGGGGCAGCTGGTGAGTTTTGAGTAAGATCTATAAATTAGATATTAGAACTGATTAAATGCTAATGTTCTAATTTTGATAATTACACTTTGGTTATATAAGAGAATGCACTTGTTCTCAGGTAATACTCTGAAGTATAGAGGGGTGAAGGGATACTACATTTGCAACTGTAGTCTCAGATGGTTCAGAAAAACAATTTTATTCAGACGTGTTTATACTGGTGTATATTTTATACAGGTGTATATTTTATGTGTCTGTGTATATACATATACACATGGATAGAATGTTACTATTTGGGAATCTGACTGAAAGTTGTACTATTCTCACTACTTTTCTGTAAATCTGAAATTATTTAATTGTAAACATTTTTTCATTCAAGACACTTTTTGTTTGTTTTTTAACAAACACTTAAAGCTGCAAGAACATGTAAAGACACTATGTGTAGAAAGGAAAGGAATTCCCAAGTGTAGCTGCCTTCAGGGAGCTCAGCATACAGCTAGAGCTGAGGCAGACCCTGAAGGCTTATACTACATGTGAGCGTGAGATGAGCGTGCAGGAAGTCTCCATGAGACCTGAGGCTGGGAGGGACTCACACCAGGTGCTTCGTGATGAGGCCTAGGAGAAAGTGAGGTGCAGGGGAGCCCTGAAACACAAATGAGGAATGTGTGCTTCCTTGGGCTGCACTGATTTGTTCTGTGACCATTCATTCCAATGGGCCCAAAAGGCAGGACTCGAGTCAGCAGGTTCACAGCTGTATCTCCCCTGCCTCTGGATTGAATGTGATCAGGGATATGACCTGGGAGGAATCGCTCAGTTTCTTTGGCTTCCCTTTCCTCATCCATCTGGTGAAACTGGAATATCAATACAAGCCTCGCCTCTTAAACTCCCTGTGATGGAGAACAAGCGACAGCTAAGAAGTCTCCCAGGTATAAAGCGTACCTGAGTGAGTGGACAGTCACTGGTGCCGATGCCCAGACTACAGCACAGGGTACTCACAGCTGCTTCCCGGGGTTAAGAGAGCCGAGGTCCAGCTCCCGGTCGAACTCAGTACGGATGTCCTCCAGGGCCCCGTCGTCCCCGAAGGCCCCCCACTCGGTGTTGATGCACACCCTCCCCTCGTCGCCCTCCACCAGGTCGATGTTGCTCACGTCCTCCATGTAGCACGCGTTGGTGCCGGTACCTGGACGAGGGAGCAGAGAGAAAGCGAACAGACGCGAGGGCTCCCAGCTGGGCAAAGACAGAGGAAACCCTCAACCGCCCGAGAGTCCGCTGAATGCACCACAAAGTGCTTTTGATCCACTCCCGGGGCTGGTTCTTGCTGAGGGAAGCAGCTTTGGCAAGCCCGGGAGTTCATGAGGAATAAAGCGGACACGGCAAGTCCACACTTGTCAGGGTGTTAATGGTTTGCTGTTATGAATGGAGTCAATTGTGAAGAAGTCCCTGATGAATATGTATGAAAGCTGACAGAGCACATTTACGGAGAGGAGGATGAGTAAACGGAATCTTATGTTTTTAAAAATTCACCGACTCACTAATATTTTTAATCCTTTCCCTGTGCTACTTAGCCTCTTCTCTATTTGATACTAAAAATATTCCTTACTCATAGCCTGCCACAAATTGTTCCTAGCATAAGCTACATCCTTATCTTCGACAGTGATGAGCTATCGCCTAAGAGAGCAACATGCATTATTCAAACTAAATTCACTCCAAGGAAATGCCTCAAACACTTGAGTAGTGAGGAGTGGCTGCAGATAGGCACAACCTGTTTGAGACATATTGGGATGATGGAAACGTTCCAGCTGGACTGTGGTGATGATTACAAAACTCTATAAATTCACTAAAATCATTAATTATTACCTAAATGAGAGGGTTTTTATGCTTCAAACCCTATGCTTCAAAGGTAGTCTTTGTTTGTTTGGCTGTGACACGTGGCATGTGGGATCTTAGTTGGCCAACCAGGGGCCAAACCTGTGCCCCCTGCAGTGGAAATGTGCGGTCTTAACCACAGGATTACCAGGGAAGTCCCAATAAAGCTATTCTGTTGTTGTTGTTATTGTTGTTTTAATTTTAAGTATCTTTCCCTGGCTGATATTTAGGTCTCAGCACTTTAAAGGCAACATGAGAAATAAGAGATTTAGGCAATTAGATTGTAATACAATATTTGGAAAAGGCTTAAAGTACAGACACTGGCACCCAATTAGCAGGTTATCAGACAGAGTCAGTAAGACAGGCACAGCCGACCGTAACAGATGCCATGGCGGGCAAGCGCCAGGCCCATTCTGAGATACAGGGCTCCAGAAACTGGAAGGCAAATCAAGACCCCCAGATGTAAAGATCCTGCTCTTTGGGAAAGTCAGACTGAGGAGACTGAGATGCAAATTAGGAAAAAACAATTCAGAAAACTTTCCCCAATAGTAGTAAAGGAATAGGAGGGTTGAAGGGACATTTGAGAACAGCCTATAAATCCGGTCCATTTGGCCTTACTGACCCCACACAGCCCTTTTCATGGACCCCTCCAGGAGGGCCCCCTTCCAGCTCAGGTGTTGAGACCACCCACAGACACTCCCACTTTGCTGTGGCCTCCCTGGTCCTGTGCCACAGAGAGCAGTGGCCTCTTGGCTGGCCTTACCCCCAGTAGTTGATTCTCTACACAGCAGCCAAATGAGCTTTTGCAAAATGCACACCCCACTTGTCCATCCACCACCCAAAGTCCTCTAGTGCCTTGTCTCCCGTGGGTTTAAAGTCAAAGACCTTCCAGGGACTGTGTCCCATGTCCTCGGTGATCTGCCCGGTCCCAGCCACTCTTTCTCACCCGAATGGCCTTCTACTCTCAGCCTCACTCGCTTTGATTCACAACCATTCAGCCTTTTAGGGCTCCTTGAACAGCCCAGACTCATTCCTCTCTCACAGGCCACAGGATTCGCTTCCTCTCCATCTCTGCTTTGCTCCCTCCTCCTCATCACTGAGGTCCCTGCTCAGATGTCACCCCTCAGTGAGGTCTCACCTCACAACCCCACTACCCTCACTCTCAGTCACATCACCCTGGTTTATATTCCTCATCACACTAACCACCTGAAATATGATTTGTTTAGGCCTTTTTGGTCTCTCTCCCACCTCTGCACTGAAAATTTCATGAGTACAGGAATCTTTGGGACTCTCACCATCAAGCATCCAACACAGAGCCCAAGGCCTAGCACACAATGGTTTCTCAGTAAACACTTGTTGAATGAATGCATGTATTAATTTTCTATCTCCCTATGTTGCTTCTTCTAAGTAGAAAATACCAATACTCTTCCCACAGAATTTACTCAGAGTTTCCTGAGACTAAGCCCCAAACCAGCCCATTTCAACCCACCTCCAAAGAGCAAGGCAAATTGAGTTACCGATGATGACACCAACTTCGCAGTAGGGATCGTCATAGGCGCACGTCATCATGGTCCCCACGGTGTCGTTGACCAAAGCCAGGATGTCCACATCTAAGTCCTGCTGGAACACCAGTCCCAGAGGGCATCAGCGTGTGGGAGAGAGGCGCTATTTCCTTATTTTTCCCCATAGGGGAAGCAAAAGTAATGAAGTTGCCTGGTTGAGAGAATCACTAGATCCTGCCTTCTGGGCCTGCCTCTAAGAAATAAGGCCTTTGCTCCACAGCAGTTGTCTGCTTTCAATCAAGATGTTCTGACTTTTCCTGCTGACCTCTAGATCCTACACACCTGTGACTCAAGATGAACTAGCAAAACAGGAAAGAACTGTTAGGGAAATTAAAATGGAGGTAGTCTTGTTTGGGATTCAAAATTAGGGGAGCAGGCCTCGGACTGACTTCCAACCTTGGCAGAACTACATGTCTGGCTGCAAGCACACAGGTGGTTACCAGCAAGTCAAGTGGCACTTTAGAGAAGAAAAGGAGTGGATCTTGGACTTTCTTAAGCCCCTGGAGACCTCGCTAGTCCCCCAGGGTCTAAGGAATCTTAAGATTCACAAGTTGAAATAAATAGCATTGTAAAAGTTAAAGGAAAACTAGAGCTGCATTTTTATGTGAAACTGATTAGTAGTATCAGTTTGCAGGCTGGGATTATAAGCAGAAGCCCCCAGAACTGCGATCTGAAGTCTCACCCATGATGTGGATGCACCACCTTGGACCACTTTCCCAACTGGGGCTCCAGATTGCTATTACTCAGGACTTCCCAGTGTTGTTCAAGCATGGACGTAGGTTGTCGGCCCAATTTGGTGATGTATATACTGTTATTCCTCTCTATTGTTTCTGTTTCTCTGATGACCGTATATTGAAATTAAGTTAAATAATCTTCTAGAAAAAATTTAAATTGCTAAGGCAAAAAAAAAAAGAAGAAAGAAGGACTTCCTCAAGGCTTCAGGTCCAGGAGAGAAAAAGAGCAGTTGAGACTGAGAGTGAATGAAACCCACGCTCCTGTTTCATGGGTGAAGGCCTCTGAGCAATGAAAGCATGAGGGACAGATCTCCAGGACTCCAGCCAGTGCTTGAAGAACGCTGAGGAATCATGTTTTATCTTAGGAGGAATGGTGCCTCCAAGAGAAAACACCAAAGTCCTCTCCCACAGGGACATTTTAACCAGCCTCAGCCAAGTCCTCTCCGTGAGCAGCACCAAGGGCTTTCCTGTTCTATCAAGTCAACTAGGGTTATTGCACCACAGTCCCACCAGGTTTGGGAAAGCATTTTAAAGCAAAATGAAAACAATAAGAGAAAACGTATACAAAAGACTATGATAGCAACTTTAAAGAGAAAAAAGACTGGAAGGGTATACTTCAAAATATTTCTCACATTGTCAGTGTAACAAGTCAATTGGGTTAATTTGTGTACTCAGGTCAGCCAGGAGCATGGCTTGCTATAATAGTTCTTTAAATTATTGTAAAATGTATCCAACAAATAGAGATATTCAATGAGTAGGGCGTGGAAAATGGGAGAGAGAACCAGACAGGAAAGAAAATGACCTTTCATGCCTCAGAGAGGAAAGGTGAGGCCTTGAGCCTCACACAGCATCAAGTCTAACCAAGACCCCTGAAGAGGCTGTGGCAGCTGGGGAGGCCCCAGGGAAGTATGGGTCACCCTTCAGCAGTAATTAAAACACTTGCCACATACCAGGCCCACAGGAGGGTTTATCCAACTTGGCCATATCTGTGCTACAGTGAGAACTTTCTTAAGATCAAGTCCTTCTCTGATTCTCCTTCAAGGGCAGGCACAGTAGAAGACAACCTTTCCCCACCCCCACAAGAGGTAAGGGCCGGAACTTGGGGAGCTCCCTACACCAAGATGGGTTCCTTACCTGGTGTCTTTTCATAGCATTGGTCAGAGAACTCACTACGTCTGTGCCCTGAACTCCCCTCGCCTTAAACTTCTTTGTCCATGAAAGCAGGATACCCTGGGGGAAGATATTAGATCCAGACAAAATAAAGAAGGCACTCAGTTCTGAAAATGAGCTGCAGAAATTTCATGCTTACTACAGTGGGTCCCCTGTAGCCTTCTCTTTAAGTTGAGTCACACCAATTCTTTCATTTCCTTAGAGGCCTTTTCTAATAATTTCGACATGCTTATTACTCTCATCTGAGCAGTTTAAAATATTATAAACAGGGGCAGAAAGAACAATGGCTGCAGAATCCGAATGCTTGGGTTCACAATACATTGTACAAGTCATTTAACCTCCCTGAGCCTCAGTTTACTCATGTGGAAATGGAAACATCACCTCCCTGCCTCTGTCTCAGGAGTGCTCTGATGGAAGTACCCGGAATGTGGTAGACACATGATGTGTGCAGAATGTTTAGTTTGCCAGGTCCACAAAGCAGAACCAACATGTTACCTTGCAAGACTCTTTTGGGAACTTAATTTCAACTTGGAAAAATGGATCTCAATATGCATTATTAATTATCTGCTTACAAGTGGTGTTTCTCAAAGAGTTTCACGTCTAACCTAGCAAATAATCACAGGATTTTTCAGACTGAAGGAGAACTTGGAGATTAAAAGATGCCCAAGGTTATCTAGTGGAGAGGAGTTGAGCCCAAACTTACAAACTCCCTGACTAGCCCCATCCCCTCAGCTTATGAATAAAGCAGACAAGCTTCAGAAAAGAAGGAAGTTGCTCCAAGTATCATAGTCAGTGAAAGTATCATAGTCAGTGAAGGAGAGAGCCCATTTGGAATGCAGGTTTCTGACACTAACCCCCTCCCCTATACCCCTCTAACCCCCCACCCCCACTTCAGAGAGCAGGTTTTTTTCCCTGCACCACAGCGCTCCCTAGTGGTAGCTCCCCCTAACTTCTGCCCTCTTGGGCTATGGTAACTCTTGCCTCGCTGGACAGAGGAGGGAGAGATTGTTTGGTGGTATCCTCTCAAAAAGGATGCCAGGGACAATGTGGGACCTGTTAAGGGGAGATATATGGGGGAGTGGGGAATAAATGCATGTGACATATTGTTAGGTGGGGAAAAAAAGCTGTACATACAGCATAGCACCAGTATTCAATATAGACACGATTGCAAGGGGCTCAGACAGTAAAGAATCCGCCTGCAATTCAGGAAACCCAGGCTCTGTCTCTGGTTGAGGAAGATCCCCTGGAGAAGGGAATGGCTACCTACTCCAGTATTCTTGCCTGGATATTTCCATGGACAGAGGAGGCTATAGTCCATGGGATCCCAAAGAGTCAAACACGACTGAGTGACTAACACTTTCATGACTGCAAGGAAAACCCAATAATTCTAGTAGTGGGTGTCTCTGAAGGTTGGGATTAGAGGAGTCTTTAAAGTTTTCAATTCCAACCCTCTTTTCTCTCTCTTTTTCTCCCTACCTTTAAGAAATATTGCCATTTTATCATCAGAAACACACATATACACACAGAAAATTTTCTTTGATTAAGACTTTTCTGTTTCCTCATTTAAATAAACAAAGCAACAACAAAATGACCTTCTCCTTTAAGTCCAATGCCCTGATCTTCTTTAATCATTTTTTAATGTCACAAAGAATCCTCCTCAGTCACACCCCTTCAGGAAGTCTTCCCTTTCCCACCTCCTTCTGTACCTACATGGCCGATCAGACTCCACCTTCTCCAAAGCCCTTATTTTCATGTCACAAATTTACATGCAGCAGAATCGTGGTTAAACAGCTGTGCCCACTCTTGGTTGTTATTACTAATTCATTTCCTTGTGACTGAAACTTTTCTACTTTAGACTTCTCTGAAAGGCAGCCTGAGAGGAAATTTTATAAAATGCAAGTAATTCAACTAGAGTTTGAAGAGAAATATTTTCACCTTTACTTGATATAATCAAGCCACCCTTGCCTAGTTTAAATGTCATCTGAAAACTCTCCTTGGTATACAACACAAAATGGGTCAAATGCTTTCAGGCACCTGTTGGTATTTTTTAAAAAACAATTTTATTTACTTACTTTTGGGGGTGTGTGTGTGTGGCATGCTGCACAGCATGTAAAAAATCTTAGTTCTCTGACCACTGATCAAGCCTGCACCCCACCTACACTGGGAGCAGAGAGAATAAACCACTGGATCACCAGGGAGTCCCCTGGTGGCATTTTAAACAACTTTCTAGAACTGTGTCTTCTTGGAAAATCATTTGTGGTCAGAGAGTTTGTGAGCTTGGGCTGAGCAATTCTTGGCTGTGTGGCCTTGGATAAGTCTCTTAACCTCTCTGAACTGCAGTTTCTTCAAATATAAAATAGAAATAATTTTATCTGCCTCATATGATTGCTTTGGGATTTTAATGAGGTTACACACACGGAGAGTTCAACATAGTACAAGTGTAAAAATCTGAGGTATAGTCTATCAGCATTATCATAATCTTCCTTCTTCTTAAGGTCTCTGTTCCTAAGCTCAAATAAGAGTTGTTTAACTATCTGGAGAATTGAGGCCTGATTTCCTGACTCCCCCCACTTTCCCTACTGACTTGTGGGAACTCTGTCCTTTCAACGTGCAAAGACAAGCAAAGCTCCACCTGGCCTCTTCTAACTTCCCTGAAACCTTTACACTATTTTCCCCCTAATTCTTTCTTTAGAAAATAACGAATCAGTAAACCTCAGCCCATATCCTGTATTGATAGGTGATGGTAAATTCCCATTCAATGGAATCCAGTAAATGATTGATTGACCTTTCAATTGTCAGATAGTTATCAAGCAGCTATTAAATATAAGACACTGTGCTTGAGACCCTAGAAATGGACAGGAAGAACAATATAAAATAGTGCCTGCCCTCCAGAAATATCTGTTCAGTTGAGGGACAAGGTACAAAAGCATGAAGAGACAAGTTGGATAGGGACATTCATTAAAACTTTGAAGCTACCATCGATGCTCCAGGTACAGTGCTCAGCACATTACAGAGGCTTTGTCTAAGCTTCACTTCAGCCCAGTGAGTAGACAGTGTCCCTGTTTTACAGATAAGAAAAAAAAGGGACCCAAGAAGTTAAGTGACTTGCCCAGAGGACACACCATGTCCTGAGCCATGGTCAAAGCCAGGTTTATTAAATGTGAAAACCCACTCCCTTTCCACTATCCCATAATCAATAAATATCTCAAGGCAGCAACATCAAACACATCCCAAGTCAAGGTGGTTCCATGAATTGGCTGTGAGCTGGGTGCCATGACCGGTTTGGGCAGCAAGAGTTCAGGGACCATCACCCCAGGCAGGAGAGCTGATTCAAGACAATAGCCTCCTGGCCCCAGAAAGCTCGCTGTCCTATTATATGGCCCTTTATTTATTTTCACAGATTCACGTAAGATCAGGTTTACCTTCTCCCCATCTACAAACTGATATCTGAGGCACAGAGAGGTGGATTACCCGAGTGCCCAGCTGGCTAGTTGCACAGCTAAGAGTACATCCCAGAGGCCAGGGCTGCTCAGTAACACTGTCACTCCAGTGACCCCACCTCAGCCCTCCTCCTAAGGGCTCACTGTAGAGGGAGACTCCCCCTGCCTTCCCCTTCTTATTCTAGTTAACTATGTCAGTGCTTCTGAGGGTAGTCGCCAGACCAGCAACATCCGTACCACTCAGTAACTATTAAAAATACAAATCTAAGGCTCCATTGGTTAAGAAACTCCTGCATGGGGCCCAGCAATCTGTGTTTAACAAGCCTTCCAGGGGTTCTGACTAAACCAAGGTCTGAGAACCACTGAGCTTGGTAGTGAAAACATTTCATTCCTCGTGCTGTGCCCAGGGTAAATGTAAACTCAAGGCAGCCGTGTCACCATATTCTCTGCCTCACATGTCCACCTCACTGTTTAAAAACAAAGAAAAAGCAAACAAGAGAGCTGCTGATCTTTCCTGTTCCCCTGTTCCCAGCCTGACCCCCTCACATGCCACATTCTCCAGCCCCAAACCCAAATCCTAAACAGCCTATTCCCTCCCTTGCACCAGTCTTACCTCTTCTAATTTAGTCTGTTTGCAGGGAAAGGAAAAGGTTAGGCCAAGAGGTAATTTCTTCTGCGTCAATTCTTTGGTCTTCATGAAATCTGCCAGACAGTCAGCTACGTACTCAAACAGCTACAGGGAAAAGAAAGCATAGGACACAGGGCTAAGGTCATCCAGAAACTTGCTACCAAGGACCACCTTCACAGAGCCCCCGGTCTTGGTACCTCTGTGCCATTCCCTCGGATGATTTCATTGGGTGTTGGGTAAAACTGACTCTCCATCTGGACATTTCGTTTCCCATCTTCAGAGACTTGCACCTTCAAGACTCGAAACTTGGATCCTCCAAGATCCAGGGAGAGAAATTCCCCATTTTCTATGAAAAATATAAACCCCCCAAAGTTATCATTTACTGAGAGTCTGCTATACACAAGCTCTGCATTAGAAGTTGGACTGTGATAAACATGAAATCTCACACCCCCACAAGCCAGGTATGCCCGTGTGCCAAGACTCTAGAAGTGTGACTGTTGATTTGCACCCTCCCAGTGAAGGGCAAAGTTGGGGTGTAACCCAAGTCTGCCTGCCTCTGCCGCCTCAGCCCTGCCCACTGAGCCATCCTGTGGGGAATAAATGTGTTCATCAGGAGAGGGGAAATGTGAATGCACTTTAGGCAGGTGGTAATAGAAATGTGCCTTGAGAGACTTCTCTGGTGGTACAGTGGATAAGAATCCGCCTGCTAATTGAATCCGCACGGATTCAATCCCTGGTCTGGGAAGATTCCACATGCTGCAGAGCAACTAAGACCATCACCACAACTACTGAGCCTGCGCACACACTGTAACTACTGAAGCCCATGAATATAGAGCCTGTGCTCCGCAACAAGGGAAAATGCTGCAGTGAGAAGCCTGCACACCATAACTAGAGAAAGCCTGCAGGCAGCAAAAGACCCAGCACAACCAAAAATTTTAAAAAAAGAAAGAAACAAGTCTTGAGGATAGAGCTTATTCTAGCACACCACAACCACCACAACCAGGAAGGGAGAGTTGATACTTCACAAAATTCAAATAAGGCAGAAAAGACAGGATGATTTCAGGGAAGAGAATCGAGCTTCATACAAGCCTCAGTCTCATGGACAGAGAGAAAATACTCTAGGAGGGAAGGGAGGCAAACACCTAATCCTGACCCTTAAGGAGCCAAGGATGCTTAATATTTGGGGGCAGAGTCATTCCAAAAGGAGAAAATGTAACACGACCTAGCCCAGTATAAGACAGATGCTATTAATAAGAAGGTAGAAATGACACATGTGTTGGGGTGAGGCGGCCCACCCTGATGTCAATCCATCCAGCCAGAATTCCTGCCTAGGACCCTGTCAGTGTCTTTAGCATCAGCCACAGATATGGGATGGGAGCTCATGTGTGCAGACCCTTGAACCAACAAGTCTTCGTACAAAATTAACCGTGCTGGAAAATTGGCTGCATGTACCAGGCATACTTCATGACATATACCCAAGGCATGTATAAATGAAACTCCATGCACATCAATCTGGTCACTCAAATGGCCTTTTTTTTTGGTACCATGTGACCCTAGTCACAGCTGCCTGAATCTAAGGGACCAGGTAGCCATTCAGATTCATTCCTTGTAAAATGTGAAATAAAACACAGAGGGAAATTGCTAGTAGGTGGTAAAAACAGAAATGGAAGCATCTTGCACACCAGAGGTCAGCTGGTAGCCAAAGTGGCCACATGGTAGGCTGAAACCGTAGACATTGGGCTTTCCTGCCCTGGCTTGTGCTGTGTCTGGCTTGTGCCCCTGTTCCTTCTCCACTCTCTAGCACAGCATCTCCCAAAGGTACACAGGGACTGAATGAGTAGATTTCTGGAGATTCACGATCTCCAAGGGGAGAAGCCTGGGAAACTGTATATTTAGGAATTACCCCATTGAAGTGAAAGTGAAGTCGCTCAGTTGTGTCTGACTCTTTGCGACCCCATGGACTGTAGCCTACCATGGGATTTTCCAGGCAAGAGCGCAGGAGTGGGCTACCATCTCCTTCTCCAGGGGATCTTCCCAACCCAGGGACTGAACCCAGGTCTCCCTCATTGTAGGCAGACACTTTACCATCTGAGCCAGCAGGAAGTCCCCCAGGAGTTATCCCAGGTGAGTTGTATGCTTAGGCAAGTGTGGAACCTTTGCCCCAGTGCAGACGTCTGGGGCCCTCAGCTGATAACACAGAGGTTGCTGGTCTCACCCACAAGGCTCAGCCTCCAGGCGGCCTAGGAGGCTGCCTGGAGGCAGAGGTCAAGAAGAGAGGCCTAAAGAATCACTGACACATTCAAATCACAAGATGGGCACTTCCTGTCCCCCTTCCCTTGTGACTGGTGGAGGAGAAGGCACAAATGACAACCATGCTTTTAAGGCTCTTGTAAGAACAGTCAAGCGAAGCTCCCTGACTGACAGCTGGGAGGTAACTAAGGCTCTGTCAGGTTACCCGCCTCAGGCAGGTTCAGATGAAGGAGGGGAAACTAGAGAATGGGCCAATGCAGATGGATTTCTTCTGGAAACTGCACACATTTCAGAAATGGAGGCCCCAAGAGATTAGGAAATAATCCTAAAATCAGACCAGGAGCTCACAGGAGCTCCATAGCACTTGGGACATTTTGGAGAGTTTCAAGCATTCCTTGTACATGACCTCATCTGATGCTACCAAACCTACAAGTTGGTGGACAAACTGGCCACATCTCTTTTACTAATGAGAACGGGGTACAGTGGTTCTGGGGCTTGACAAAGGCATATGGCTCCACAAGGACTCTGGGCCCAGGGACCTCACTGCAGCAGAATCCCTGGTGAGACCGATTGTGTAGTGAGAGGCTCAGAGGAGACCATGAAGACAGGAGGTGGCGTCTCCCGGCCTGATGAGGAGGTAATTTCTAAAACTTGGTCAGTTTCACTTCCAAACCTTCCTAAAGCAGCCAGCAGCCTCCAGACCATCGAAGGCCACTTCCCCTTGCTTCTGGGGACACACCTCTACAAGAAGAGCCAAAGCACTGGAACCCAGGAGGACTCTGAGCTGGTGCTCCCCAACACACACACCCCTCAGGACTCAGAGCTGGTGCTCCCCAACACACACACCCCTCAGGACTCAGGTGCTTCTCTGAATGGCCCCAGAGGACCCATCAAGGACCATAGTCTTCTCAGCATTCTCAAAGAGCAGTGTCAGAACTCAGCAGAGATTTCAAAGCAGGACTGTCTCTCTTCAGAGCTTGTGTTTCTCCACGTGGTACAGAGCCCATGCCATACAACCCCCACCAGCAAGGAAATGGGTTTTTCCCATCACAGTTCCCAGGAGCCTCTCAAATGGCAGAGTCAAGCAACTTTGGCCTAGGTGTTCTCCCAGAGGGGCCCAGAGCCCTGCTAATCCAATCAAATATCCCTGAGAGCTTCCTAAACTTTAGTCCTTGCTCCCTTGAAAGCCCCAAAGCGCCTGCTGGAGCTTGGTTGGAGCATTGGGATTCTGACACTGGGAGGAGCCCCTTGTTCCTCACTGCTCTCATCTGACTTGGGGAGAAGAGCTCCACCATGGGGTTCTTATGGGGACTGTATGAGACAGCAAGTCCCTAGCACCCCATGACCACAGGAGGTGTGTAGTAGATACCAATTTCTTTCCTTCCTATGGCTTTACCCAGAGGCTGAGAGTAGAGCAGTTTGATGGCAAAATAATAGTTCCCACAAGATGTTTACATCCTGATCATGGGTCCTATGAATATATTAGGTTCTGTGACAAGAAGGAAGGAAGGATGCCGATAGAATCAAAATTGCTCATCAGTTGGCCTAATGTCATCACAGGGTTTTAAAGTATGGAAAGGAAGGCAGAAGGGTCAGAGTCAGAGATCTGAAGATGCTACACTGGGGCTTGAAGATGGGAAGGGCATGAGCCAGGGAACATAGGAAAAGCCGGGAAATGCGAGGAAACAGAGAGACTCTTCCCTAAAGCCTCCACAAGGAACACAGCTCAGCCACATCTTGGTGATAGCCCTTGATTATAGACCCATCTCAGACTTCTGACCTCTGGGGCTGCAAGAGAATAAATGTGTGTTGTTTAGAGCTACTAAGTATGTGCTAACTTATTACAGCACCAAGAGAGAACACATTTTACAGATAGAAAAAAATCAAAGCTACACATTTTGCCAAAGGTCTCTGATGAATGACAGACCTGGGCCTAGACCTCAGGTTTCTTCAATTACCATTTAATATTTTTTCCACTATACTATCTTCCAGTACTTGCTATCTGTAGCCCAGAACCTAGGCACTTAGGAGTGAAATGCCATTTACTATCCATTCTGCAAACATTTCAGGCCTAGCATGCATCCAGGACTGTGGAGCGCTCGGAGCACTGTGGTGAAGAAGGTGCAGACTCTGCCCTCAGGGAGCACTGGTCCAGTGGGGAGACTCATACACAGCAGGGTGACAAGCACCTAACCCAGCATGGGGATGCTTCCCAGGTGGAGTCAGTGATCTCGACACTAAGGCGGAAAGGCCAGGTCGGTGTTCATAAGGGGAAGAGTGTTGGCATGCTCTAGCAGGAGAGGAAACAGAATGTGTAGGGCCAAGGCAGGCAGGGAGAAAGCAAGATGTATTTGAACTTTGGCTCAAAACTTTTGATATGGAACATTACTGGAGTCGGGAAGGTGGGAGGGGGAATGTGGAGAGAGGGCTTGGAGAGGTAAGCCAGGAAACAGGAGACAACTTCAGGTACCCATCAGCCAAAAGGGAGCCAGGGGGAGCAGTGTCCCCGGCCGCCCCCAGCCTCACTCACCCGAGCCATCTGGAATGGCCCTGACGAAGGTGGGCAGCATCTTCACCGAGGCTGTGGGGTTGGTGTCCTTCCCTAGGCCCTTCTGCATTTCCGCCTGGAACCGAGCCATGATGTCCAAAAGGGTCTCATCGGAGAGGCGCATGTGGTACAGGAACCTGTCCACCTGGAACAGGGCGCAGAGTGATCAGGGTTGGCTGCTGGGGGCACCTGCCCTCCACTCAAGGCTGTTAATTCCCACTCCAGGCAGAAAGCTGCATTCCTGACTCAGGACAGCTTCTTCTTCTTTTTTTTTTTTTTTTCTTTTTAAGATTTATTTATTTATTGTTGGCTCTGCCAGGTCTTCGTTGCTGTGCACGGGCTTTCTCCAGTTGCAGCGAGCAGGGGTCTCTCTCCAGCTGTGGCGTGCAGGCTTTTCACTGTGACGGCTTCTCTTGAGGAGCACAGGCTCTAGGCTGAGTAGCTGTTGCTCGTGGGCTCAGCTGCCACACGGCATGTGGGATCCCCCCGAAGCACGAACTGAACCCATGTCCCCCGCATTGGCAGGCAGACTCTCAACCACTAGACCACCAGGGAAGTCCCTGGGACAGCTTCTTGATGTGGATCCCCAAAAGGTCCCTTGCCTGACCCCTCACTGAGCTTAGAAGAACAGAACTGAATGGAAAACTGAGGGATGAGGGGTAGGGACTTCTTCCCCTGAAGGACAAACCCTGAGGGAAAAATGGTCCCCCCACTTTTCTGATGGGACAATAGAAGGGCAAAAGCAAGAAGGACTCAGTTTCTAATTCCTTAATGGGAAAAGGTCCTCACCATTTTCCCATTGCCTCTCCACTGGAAGAGACCAGCTTATAGAGTGAAGCTTAAATTCCAAAACAGGAAGCTTTCTTTTATACAATGATAATAATAGCTATTTACATGTCTCCCCTTGTTTATGGGCTGCTAGGAAGCTCAAAGCCAAATTCAGTTTCCAAGTACAATCTCTGAAGTCCAATACTTTAAATTTCCTTTTTAACTGAGGTTGTTCTAACTAAGATGAAGTTTAATTTTTAAAGCCAGCTCAAATTGCTATTGGAAATGAGTGGATGTCACTCACATAATCAGAAAATTGGGACAAAAGACAAATGCCCCAATGGAGGAAAGGTATAAAAGTTATTCTTGCTGTACACAGTCCATTTTAAAGTAGGAAGTCACATCTTACTACCTCCCTTCCCATGCTAACACTAGTCACTTGGTGGCGTGGCTTGGACTTCCAGGGCTTGCTGGGACAGTGGGACAGGCGCCCTGTATTGCCACCCTGCTTTATACACTGAACAGCCTCGCTATTCATCCAGGTCACAAGAAGGCTTGATCTGGGCACATTCCTGCAGGAATTGCTTCCCCACACTTTTCCCTAAGGCTAAGAACATCGGTTGCAGTCTAAAAAATGCTTTTGTGTATGATACCTCATCTAATCTCTAAGATATCTATTTGAGTCTCTTGCATTGTGGGCAGATTCTTTACCGTCTGAGCCACCAGGGAAGCCCCTTGAGGCAGCCATGTAAGGTCAGAATGATGGCTCCTAATTGAGAGATGGCGACTCCAAGGCTCAGAGCCATTAGGAGAGTTCTATGTCAGGGGCAGCCCTGGGACTCTAATTCCTCCATGTTCCTCACTCCAATGGCCTGGTTTTGCTTCAAAGCTTTGTGCAGGACCCGCAAGTCCAACAGACGAATTACACCAAAGCCAGGGGTCACATGACCTTTATCATAAGACAGGTACCCAGCCTTCAGGCAAGCCTAGAGGGCAGGCATCTCAGTTCAGTCCAGGGCCAGTATGGAGTCCTAAGCCAGTGAAGTGGTCCATGGCTTTGGGGGCCTGGGGGCCAGAAAGAGGTCAGAAGACCATCAGAGAGTCATTCACAAAAGAGGACAATTGGGCTTTCAGCATATTTGAGGAGATAGGATGGAACCAGGTCATGCTTCATTAAGGGCTTTCTGGTCGCTCGGAGTCTGTTTATGACTAATTGGTTGGCACAGCAACAGACAAGGAGACAACCGACAGAAAAGACATGACCCAAGTAATTGGGGCTCAGAGAAGGGTGAGATGTGCCCCTCAGGAACTAAACTTGCTCCTTTACCACCCCAAGGCCCTTCAGACAGTGGCCCTCAACCTACTGCTCATTTCTTCCCATCCCCAGAGTATAATGAGCTTCTCTAGGCATTCCCATAGCATCATCCTTTTAAGTAATGGTTTTGAGGCCCTTTGGCAGTCATTTGCCAGCTGACGTTCAAAAGAGTCATTCAGGACTTGGGGTCACTATTGCTGTTTCAATAAGTTAAAGTTATGTCAAAAAAAAATGTCAACTAGCATGGCTTTCTTGTTTTGTATATATTTTTTTATCTTCCACAACCCCTGGTAAAGCAGCTAGAAAAGAAGAATGAAACCTACATTGGGACAAAAAGGTTTATATTTTAAACCCAAACAGGTGATTTGAGGACTGTATAACCAGGAACACACATTGTAGGCACCAAGGAAGGCGCTTGAGTTCAGAAAACCAAGTTTACTCTTGGAGTGACTCACAAATCATGTGACATGAGATACTTTCTAAACAAAAGAACCAACAAGTAGCACATTTAACATATAAAGAGCAAATTAAAAAAATGTAAGCTCAAAGCTGCTGAATTACAGAATTGGGAGCTGGAAGGGACTTTACAGATCACTTAGTCCAAAGGTCCCATATTATGCATCGAGAGTCATAAAATGGTTCAACTCTTGGACCCAGTCAGTGATTTCACTTCTGAAAACCTACCCTTAGGAAACAATCCCAAATATGGAGAATATTAAATGCATGCCTATGTTTAACACAGCAATATTTCAATTGGCAAAAAATGTTTGTGAAAGTAGCTGAATGTCCAAAAAGATGGGGAAGTTTAAATTATGGCATATCCAACTTGATCGAATATTGTTATTGTTTAGTCACTAAGACTCTTTTGCAACCCCATGAACTGTAGCCCAATGGCTCCTCTGTCCATGAAATTTTCTGGGCAAGAATACTGAAGTGGGCTGCCATATCCTTCTCCAGGGGATCTTTCTGACCCAGAATTGAACCCACATCTCCTGCACTGGGAGATGGATTGTTTTTTTTTAATTTTATTTATTTTTTAATTGTGGCAGGTGGATTCTTTACCATTGAGCCACCAGGAAAGCCTCAACAGAATATTAGGAAGGTATTAAAATGATAGTTATGGCGAAATCTATATACGTGGTTACGATATAACAGTAAGTGACAGACATAGATCCAGAACAGTATGCACCATATAACTATAAAAACATCCACTGTGAAAAAAGACTGCAAAGTCTTCCACATGGAAAATATGACAGTGTTTATGAGAAGGATGGGACCCAAGGTAACATCTCTACTTTTTGCAATGTTGACTTACTAAACTGTAAAAAGTACACATAGAAAACCCTAGCCAGTCCTTTTCTTATGAATGTACAATCTGCAGGTCAGTGACCAAACTCAGCTCAATGCTATCACCAGGTCAAATAATGTCAATGCATGGAATTGGAAAAGCAGCTGTAAGAGTGGATTCTCCTTTCTCTTATCTTCCCTCTCTCTCTTTCCCTTCCTTCTTCCTTTCTGTTTTGTTTTCATTTTAATGTTGGTATAAGCAGGTTTCAAAAATCGTCCCAGGTTCTGAATATTAACACTTGCAGGCAAATAGGGCCCAGGATCTTGACAACTCTCAAGGCGGGACACACAGAAACTCTGGAGGGGACTGGCTGCTTGACCAGGAGGGAGAATGAGCCTGTGCCTTTTGACCAGATGTATTGTCACGATGAGGAGGGTGAATGAGTTGTTGTTTCTCTGAACCTGTGACTCATCCAAGCAGCTCATAAAACCTTGCTATGCCAGACACCTGCTGGCCCACTCACTCCAGGTGGGTGGAAAATGTTCCTGACTATCCTTGCTCACCTCACTCTTAACTTTCTCCCCGGAGAGAGAGGGGTCACCTCCAGGCCTTGACAAACACCGATCCTCCTCCCAGAAGGACCGAGAATAGATTGTTGGAGGCTGCGTACCTTGCCTCCTGGGCCTGCACCTGGGCTGGTGGACAAACATGTCCAGCCTGATTCCAGGGTGTGACTAAAGGTTAACCACCACAACAGGGCCCAAGGAAACGAAACTCATTTGCTAGAATTGGAGGTACAGAGGTTGCAAAGACTCCCCTTGGGGGCTGGAGAGACACCATGCAGCTTGCATCTTGACTAAGAAGTAAATGAATTCTTAAGCAGTGTTGTTTAGCACTTTTCCACCTCCTTAAGCTAGCAGAGGGCTCCATGAATCTAACTGACAAATGAAAAGTCAGATAACTTAACTCTGACTGATTTACAATATTTTAAGATTTGCTGCAACCTGCAAGCCAGCTCCCTAATGAATGTAGGGAGGGAGGTTATCCCACCCAGTGCAGGAGGGCTGCCCAAAGGTGCCATGCTTCCTTGCTTTCAGTTTGAAAGGCTAGGAAGCATCATGATACAATGGAAAGAATGCTGGAAGAGGAGTCAGGGGCTTGGGTTTAATCCCTACTCCACCTTAAATACCTGGGTAATCTTGGCTAAACCAACCTACTGGCAGAAGGAGAAGAGGAAAACAGAGGATGAGATGATTGAATGGCACCACCAACTTGATGGACATGAGTTTGAGCAAGCTCCAGGAGTCGGTGATGAAAGTTGGGAATCGGGAAGCCTGGCGTGCCGCAGTCCATGGGGTCGCAAAGAGTCAGACACGACTGAGCAACTGAACTGAACTGACCTGCTGGGAAGACCTCTGGTACCTATAAATTGAGAGATTCTTGCGCCCAGAGCCCTGCCACTGGTGTGGCTAGAGTGGCAGGCCGGCCTCATTCCAGGCTGCCAGGAGAGAATGCTTTTGGCCTCCAGCCTTGGCAACTTTTAATCAGCGCACCTTGGAATCAGTTTCACAGATAGGTTTCCTGGGCAAAGTGGCAAAATAATGCACATCATTAATAGCACACACACCCCTGGCAAACAGCACATACCAATAATTTATATTTTGATTACTATACGTGGAATCTCACACCCCTTTTGGTGTTTGCATTTATATCTTTTCAAGCACGTGAAGAATCATGTGAATTACTTCTAAAGTTCTCAAATTCTTTAAAAAAATAAAACAAAATTATTCTCCTTTGTAGCCCTCCTAAACATCTCTCACATTAAACACAATCATCTCCAGGCTTTTTACAGACTTTCTCCTCATCCCCTTCCCATCTGGTGTCTGCCAGGAATTTTTGAGTGAAATTGAAGGCCAGGACAGTATGCAATGTACAGCTGATGGGAGATTTACCTGTTTGTCCCCCTCTGTGAGTTTTGGTTTTTTTTTTAACCGCTCCTGTGTGCCTTGTGCCTATTCTAATAAGCTCTCTTAAATCTTTTCATGTGTAGGGGTCAGTTAACTCTATCAGGGAAGACAGAACCAGGTATCTCTCAGCTCTGAGAGTGCTTACCTTCTTGATCTGATCCTCCTTCAGCTTGGTGAAGTAAAACGCCATCAAGTGTACCGCAAACATTTTCTCCAAGTTTGGTTTCTCCTGAGGTGAGCAGAGGTTTCCGTGCAGTGTTACACCCACGTCTCTGGAGAGCTGCCCACTTCCAGTCTAGCCTGGAGGCTTCTGGGGAACTAGGTGCTACAGATTATATACTTGCCGGCTGCTCAGTTCAATGATTAAACTTCACCCCCAGTCTCTGGTCCCTCCCTCTAGCACACACTCAATTGTCTAATAGGAGGCTCAGGGTGGCAGCTGAGGGTTGGTGGAGGGCAGGCAAGGGGTGGGTTGCTTGACTCTTTGAGAACTGGGTGTCACAAAATCTCGTTGCTAAGCAACATGCTCAAGCTAGTGGCCCACCAAGCCCACTCAGCTGAGGAAAATCTTCCGAGGACTTGACTATTAAACAAAGCCAATTCCCAACCAGCTGAGCTGCTCTGCAAAAGTCTAGTCTCAGGCTT
This sequence comes from Oryx dammah, assembly GCF_014754425.2. Taxonomy (NCBI): domain Eukaryota; kingdom Metazoa; phylum Chordata; class Mammalia; order Artiodactyla; family Bovidae; genus Oryx; species Oryx dammah. The sequence goes on from NW_024070190.1 coordinate 34,226,874, forward strand.
TTTTTCTTTGGTCCTTTCTTCTCAACACAGGGACGTAACTCTTGGATCCCTGCTCTTCTAGAGCACTATCTTAATTAAGACTAAGTATTGCCCTGGTCAGAAGATTTCAAGAATGTTGGGGCAAATTCCTTCGTTTGTGACAGATCAAGATCTCTTAGCTAACAGCCTGTGGTAATGGAAAAAAAAATCAATAAAGGTTTATCTTTTCAGAATGGTAAGCCAGAAAACCTTGATTTCCCAGATAAGGAACTAGGGAAAAAATATCCATGAGAAGGAATGAAATCACCTGTACTCATTGTACTCACTGCACTGTTGGCGAGAAAAATCAAAGTCATAAGCAGGAAATGTCTCAGGCCACTGGGATGTTTGGTTCACCTATCTCACTCATCATACTTGATGTGAGAAGGGCCCATAAAGGAGCCAACGTATGGATACAACAGACCTTGATTCTTCCTGTAATCATTGATCAGCTAATAAAACCAACGACAACATTAGCAACAGTAGCTAACATGGATGGAACACTTACTATTTCCATTTTATAAATGTGAACACTGAGGCCCAGAAAGGTTAATTTACTCAAAATCACAAAGCTTGCAAAAAACAGTACAATGAAGAATCGAATCCAGGAGTTTCATTTCAGGGCCCAGCTGTTAACCAATACACAACATTGCCTTTCTTCTTTTTCCACATGATAGATAATTAATAGCTACTACTAGCAGCAGCTTCCTGTTGGGTTGTTGTCAAGAATTCCAACTACAGTTGACCCTTGAGTAACACGGGGTTTGAACTGCATGGGTCAACTTATATGTGGATTGTTTTCAACAGTAAATACTACAGTACTCCATGATCCAGGGCTGGTTGAATCCTGCAGATGTGGAATTGCATACATGGTGGGCCGGCTGTTAACTGTTAAATTTTAGACTGCATGGAAGGTCTGGTGCCCATAACCTCTGAGTTGTTCAAGGGTCAACAGTACTTGGAAAACTAAACACAGAGATATCACTACAACAGGATCTTCCCGGGGCGGCGGGGGGGAGGGGGGGGGAATGGCTAAATAAGGAAATTTCTCAGCCTAAGGTCCCAAACACTAACCAAACGCTTCCTAAAGTTAGCAACTGCCTGATGTAAACGAGACGGGCACCCCAGTGTTTCTCTGCTCCCATAGGCACCTGCTCTACAATACAAAGGGAAAACACTTTCCTGATCAGCTCAACAGCCTCAGTTTTGTTTGCTTTTCAGCAGCATAATCTCGTTAACCAAGACAACTTCCAGACAATCGCCAGGGTGAGAACCTTCGACAGCTGCCTCTTCAGAAGGCACTGATTCTCCAATCAGTGCTCACTACCCATCCATCATGTGGATGAGCCACGAGAGGTCTAGCTTGACCCAGGATGCTGGATTACAATTACTCAAATGCTTTTCTCAGATTGATATAAAACCCTCTCCCAGACTGAGAAACACTATCTTTTTCATTGTGTTTACCCCTCAGACTCTGAACGCTTTCAGCTCCTCTGTCATTCCTACAAGCAAGCAAAGGTTAATCTTCAGTTGTTGACAATACTGGACATGTGAAATTGTTGGTTTCCTGAGACAGATTGTGTTGTCCCTGAGTCTACACTGGATGAGGATAACATCCTGGGCAGGTCACCTGCCCATGAGGGATAAGAGCATTGTCCTAATTCCTTCATTTAAAAAGTAACCTCTGAGGTTCAGTGTGGCACCGAGGTCATCGATCTATTCAACATGGGGATAAAGGGTTACGATGACTCGTGGACAAAAGGACACAAAGCTATAACCAAAGATCTCTGCAATCTTATGGTTGCTTCTATGTGCCATATAGGCAGCCTCTGGAATTTTAATCAGGCAAAAGACATCTGAGGATTTTCATCTGCTGTATCATTCCATTCTTTAATCTAAGCACATTAGCATCGATTCATACATTCCGGGTCTGAGCTGGATGACTAAGTCAAGAAGCTGAATGACTATAAAGGTCATATGTATTTGGAGTCATCTAGCTCAGCCCTCTCAACTTATAAAGACTAAATAATTAGATTATTTTGCCATCCTTCATCGGATTATTTCAGGACAAACATTGGAATTTTTTCACCCTTATTAAAGCTCTGTGGGGGACTTCCCCGGCAGTCCAGTGGTTAAGGCTCTACACTGCCACTGCTGGGAGCACAGGTTCGGTCCCTGGTCAGGGAATTAAGATCTTGCATGCCACATGCCACAGCAAAATTAAAAAAAAAAAAAAGAGCTGTATGTAGCTATATGCAAGTCTTATAAGCACTTAGATTTTGCTTAAGAACACCATTTGAGGGTTGGCCAGCTAAGTGACAATTTTTTTTCTTTTTGTTCAGTTGCTAAGTCATGTTCGACTCTTTTACAACCCCATGGACTAGCCTGCCAGGCTCCTCTGTCCATGGGATTTCCCATGGGCAAGAACACTGGAGTGTGTTGCCATTTCCTTCTCCAGGGGATCTTCCTGACACAGGTATCAAACCCACTGTTTCCTACATTGGCAGGTGGATTTTTCATGGCTGAGCCACCAGGGAAACTGAGTAACATTTTAGTGAAAATGTATTATCTGTCTGGCCCAAACCTTCCATGTAAGAAGGAACTCTGACATCTATACACACTTCTGTTTCCATAGAGCTGGCCCCTAGGGGAAGGCCTAAAGACAATATCTACTTTCCTTTAAGTACTGAGCATAGCAGAAAGATAAGAAATCCAGCAGAATTTACCTATTTTTTAGTAAACACTTGTGTAATGTTTACTGGGTGTTTTACAGTATTAATTCCCATAGCAACTATCATTCTTTTCTATTTTACAAATAAACAGGCGCAGAGCCCAAGTGGTACATGGAATAGACATTTAAATGCAGGCAGTGTGGCTCCAGGGTCCATGCTTATCCACTGACCTCCACTGGCTCTTGCTAACCTGGAAGCAAGGCACAGGGGGAATACGGAACCCAAGCTAGGGAAACGGGCCCAGTGGAAAGTGCACAGGCCCTGGGTTCCCAGTTTGGCTCTGCCCTGTTTGAAGACAAAGGGTCCAAGTTTGAATCGGTAAAGTGTTCATAGTTCCCTCGGTGGTCATTTGGAAAATAAAAGAAAATGAGATCACATAAGAGAAGCCATGCATCCCACAGTGGGCATGCCAAAAGCATCTCTTTAAGCCTTCACCTAGCTAGATACCCCTTCTTAAAATTGCTATTTCATCTCATCCCATTCAAGCCCTTAGGATAAGAAAATACATGCAGCCCTTTCAGTACATTCAGTAAAACATAACTACAAACCATGATATTACTTATTTATGGAATCCAAAATATAAATTAGTGAATAAAACAAAAAGGAAACAGACTCACAGATATGGAAGATAAACTAGTAATTATCTGAGGGGAGAGAGAAGGGGGAGACAAGAAAGGAGTAGGGCGAGTAAGAAGTACAAACTACTAAGTATGACATAAATGCAAATTTAAAAACAAGTCTAAGGTGGAAATTCTATGGCAGAGACTCCTAGAAAACAGTAAAGGATAATAAAGGTCTATTGGAATCATTATAAAAAAAGAGAGAAAGAAATGAGCTATGAGGCTATATTGCATAAGACAGGGAATGTAGCTAATATTTTATAATAACTACAAGTGGAATGTAACCTTTTAAAAATTGTGACTCACTAGTTGTACACCTGAAACTTGTATATAATATTGTGAATCAATGATACCTCAATAATAAATATTAATAAATAACTTGAATAAACCTAAAAAATATTCCATAACCAAAACCACTAAAAGTTACCAGTTTCACTTACTGGAACTATAGAAACAATTAGTAATTTTATAATTTTTATTCCTGTTACTAAAGTAAACAGGTCTTGAATTCTGTCCTTGATTTTTTTTTTTTAACAATATGTACAAAGTTAAGATGTCCCTAATATAAGTCAGTCTGACCTGCTGGTATTCCACTTGCTGCCAAAGAATAAGAAAGCGAGTGTGTGAAAGAGCAAATTGCCATGAAAGAAGTCAATGTAGAAACTTCCAAACTCTGCCAGCTGTTGCAGTTGCTATGGTGTTTCCATGGGAGCAACCACAAATGAAGCTGAAATGTTCACTTCAGCAAGTTTCACAAGAATACTACTGATAGTTTTTTTTTTTTATAGGTTTATTCCTGACCCAAAAGCATCCAGGGAACACTCATGAAGAAACGAGCATGTATATTAACTATAGCTCTAAAAAAAAATAATTAATTACATAATATAGCTCTGTGTACAGTTGTGATAAAAAATAATGTACAGTTGATTTCTTTCTTTTTTATTAATTTAAAAAATATGTACATATTATACAGATAAATGATACCTAAATTTGATTTTTTTAAAAAGAAAAAAAGAAATCAACTGTACATTATTTTTTATCACAACTATACATTAAGAGCTGTATTTGCAAAATATATAAGCATGGCATAAGTCCACACAAACAAGAGAACTTAACTGATTTTGGAAGACAGAAAGCTGACAGCGAAGATTAGCAGAGGAATCATTGATGCCTAAGTGCCTGCAGAGAGTGATTCCTCCAAGAAATGAGGAATGACATCTGTAACTCTGGAACTGCTCAGAAACTGGAGGCCTTGATACTTCAGAAAAGTGAGAGGAGAGGAAAAAAGAGATCGGCCAAAACTGTATATAAAAAGGCAGTTAGGTCCGGGGTGTGCTCCTCTGCCTAGAGCAATGAGTGACCATTGCATCCCACCCCCTAGAGGAGAACAGCTGTTTATTCTTTGGAGAGATTGAATCCAACAACCTATGGACCTGGGACCATTAGGCACCATGGGAAGTGGGAATGAGGCACGAGACAGAAAATATGGCCATCAAATTAAACCCTCAAGTCAACAGTGAGACCCTAAACCACTTATTTCCAATTTCCACCACCAAATATTTATCTGTATATATCCCTTTATTCCCCAATGGGAAGAATTGGGGAATCCAATTTTTCTTCTGGTAAAATTAAATGACCTCAGATATGGAAAAAGCAAAACAGTAGAAATAGTCAACAGATCAGTGGTTGCAAGGAGCTGGAGAGGAGGATTGAGTAAGTGAAGCAGAGAAGTTTTTAGGGCAGTGAAACTATTCTGTATGCTGCTGTAACGGTAAGTACATGACAAAAGGGTGCTCAGGGCTGGTGCACTGGGATGACCCAGAGGGGTGGGATGGGGAGGGAGGTGGGAGGGGGCTTCAGGATGAGGGAAAAAAAAATACATTTGTCAAAATCCATACAACTTTATAGCGTGAAGACTGAATTTAATTTATGTGAATCTAAGAAAATACTTAGGAGATGATGGATGTAATGGGAATGACAAAATAACAATATTACAAATGTATAAAAATAGCCTCCCTGAAGGGGGTGGGAAGAAAAGACACTGACCTGGGTAACTTTGGAAATGAGTGAGTACTATGGTTGATAAAGCTGCTTTCCCCAAGAGCATGACTTAATAATTCTGGAATGATACATGTACAGTCATCTCTTAGTATCTGTGGGGAATTAGTTCCATGACCCCTCAAAAATACCCAGGAGACTTACCCTGTGCCATTCACAAAAATTAACTCAAAATCAATACCTGAAGCCATAAAACTCCCAGAAGAAAACATAGGGGAAAAAATCCTTGACATTGGTCGAGGCAGTGATTTCCTAGATTAGTCACCAAAACACAGGAAACAAAAACTAAAATAAACAAGTGGGACTACATTAAACTAAACAGCTTCTGAACAGCAAAGGAAACAATCAATACATTGAAAAGACAACCCATAGAACGGGAGAAAATATTCATAAACCATGTATCTGATAAAGTACTAATAACCAAAATATATAAAGAACTTATGCAATTCAACAGCAAAAAAGAAAATAATCTAATAAAAAATGGGCAAAGGACCTGAATAGGCATTTTCCCAAAGGAGACACGTCCAACAGATCTGTGAAAAGATGGTCAATATCACTAATCATCAGGGATATGCAAACCAAAACCACAGTGAGATTTCATCTCACACCTGTCAGGATGGCTTTTTGAAAAAGACAAGAGATAACAACATTGGTGAGGATATGGAGAAAAGGAGACCCTTGTGCATGGTTGGTGGGATTATAAATTGAGACAACCATTATAATGGAAAACAGGATGGCAGTTTCTCAAAAAACTAAAAACTGAACTACCATATGATCCAACAATCCCATTCCTTGGTATACATCCAAGGGGATTGAAATCAGTATCTCGAAAGCATATCTGCATACCCAGGTCATTGTATCTTTACTCACAATAGCCAAGATATGAAAGCAATCTAAGTGTCGGTCAGCAGTTGAATGTATAAAGAAGATGTGGTATATTTATACAAAAGAATATTATATGGCCATGAGAAAGAAGGAAATCCTGCCATTTGGGACAATGAAGATAGTCTTTTATTTATTTATTTAGACCATGCTGTGCAGCTTGCAGGATCTTAGTTCCCTGGCCAGGGACTGAACCTGGGGCCACAGCAGTGAAAGCACCAAGTCCTAACCACTGAACCACCAGGGAATTCCCTTGATGGACTTTAAAGACAGCATACAAAATGAGATAAGTCAGACAGAGGACAAATACTTTATGATCTCACTTATATATGCAATCTTTAAAACTTGAACTTGTGAAAAACGGAGTAGAATGGTGGTTACCAGGTGCTAGGGATGGGGCAACTGGGGAGATGTTAAAGGTACAAACTTGTAACTAGTTGATAAATAAGTTCTGGAGATCTAAGGTACAACATCTGGAGAAGGAAATGGCAACCCACTCCAGTGTTCTTGCCTGGAGAATCCCAGGGACGGAAGAGCCTGGTGGGCTGCCGTCTATGGGGTCGCACAGAGTCGACACAACTGAAGCGACTTAGCAGCAGCAGCAGCAGAAAGGTACAACATAGTGATTCTAGCCAATAGTACTGTGTTATAAAGTTTAAACTTACTAGGAGACTAAATCTTAACTACTATTAATATAAAAAAGAAGTGATAAATATGTGACATGATAAAGGGATTAGCTAACACTTGAAAATAATCATATTGCAATTTATAAATGTACCAAACTAACATGCTGCATAACTTAAAATTAAACAATATCATATGTCAATTATTCTTCAGTTTTTAAAAAAGCCAGCTTATGAGTCAATCAACCTGCTGCTGCTGCTGTTAAGTCGCTTCAGTCGTGTCTGACTCTGTGTGACCCCATAGACGGCAGCCCATCAGGCTCCCCTGTCCCTGGGATTCTCCAGGCAAGAACACTGGAGTGGGTTGCCATTGCCTTCTCCAATGCATGAAAGTGAAAAGTGAAAGTGAAGTCGCTCAGTCATGTCTGATTCTTAGCGACCCCATGGACTGCAGCCTACCAGGCTCCTCCATCCATGGGATTTTCCAGGCAAGAGTACTGGAGTGGGTTGCCATTGCCTTCTCCACAATCAACCTGCATCAAAACCCAAAAGCATTACCCATGTAAACAGAACTTCCTATTAGCTTCAGTTCAGTTCAGTTGCTCAGTCATGTCCGACTCTTTGCGACCCCATGAATCGCAGCACGCCAGGCCTCTCTGTCCATCACCAACTCCTGGAGTTCACTCAGACTCACGTCCATCGAGTCGGTGATGCCATCCAGCCATCTCATCCTCTGTTGTCCCCTTCTCCTCCTGCCCCCAATCCCTCCCAGCATCAGGGTCTTTTCCAGTGAGTCAACTCTTCGCATGAGGTGGCTGAAGTATTGGAGTTTCAGCTTTAGTATCAGTCCTTCCAATGAACACCGAGGACTGATCTCCTTTAGGATGGACTGGTTGGATCTCACTCTCAAGAGTCTTCTCCAACAGCTTAATTCACTTTTAAATAGGAACATAGCCAAAGACTACTAGACACTCAAGACAAGTTTCCAACAACAAAGGCAGAAACCACACAAAAAAGGAAGAAAAAAGGAAACAAGAAAATTTAAGACAAAAACTATAATATCATTAGGGAAATAAAGATATTGATTGCATTCATGAAACAAGAACAAGATGATAACCAAAAATAAGAGTGGAGCAGGGAGTGGGAAAGGAATTATATGACACACACACAAAAATTCTGTACTTTTTTCCTAGCAAGAATTTTAAGCTCAAAATGAGAAATTTAACCTTGAGCCATAACTGATAAAAAGTTTATATGAATTTTTAGAGAACATCCTAATAAAACTTTGGAGAATAAAGATATACTCTAACAAATTTTCCAGTTATTTTTGATGGTATTAAACTTTCATATTCTCTGGTTACATTTTACAGCTTTTAATTAGCTCTGCACAGTTTAAATTCTGCTAGTAAGATAATGGCCTCTGAGAAATACTAAACTGTACCAGGACTGTCTGCAAATGAAATAGGGATAAGACACGCACCCATACATTGTAAACTTTGTTTAACAATACAAGATATGATGTATTAACTTGGTAAGGGAAGAAGAGCATTACCCTGGAAAATAAGCATGCTCAGTTGCTTCAGTTGTGTCCAGCTCTTTGGGACACTATAGACTGTTCCTGCCAGGCCCCTTTGTTCATGGGATTCTCCAGGCAAGAACACTGAAGTGGGTTGCCATTGCCTTCTCCAATGCATGAAAGTGAAAAGTGAAAGTGAAGTCGCTCAGTTGTGTCCAACTCTTTGTGACCCCATGGACTGCAGCCCACCAGGCTCCTCCATCCATGGGATTCTCCAGGCAAGAGTACTGGAGTGGGGTGCCATGTCCTCCTCCAGGGGATCTTCCTGATTCAGGGATTGAAGCTGGGTCTCCTGCATTGCAGGTGGATTCTTTACCACTGAGCCACCAGGGAAGCCCAGAAAATAAGCAAGAAAAGCTAAAAACTTTCAAGTTCAGGGCAAGAATTATAGTTAAAAGAATATGTGAAGACACATGAGTTCTAATATTACTAAAAATTAAATAGCAGGAGTCAGAACTGATAATTCAGCTGAAATAATTTATGTGAATTTATATATATAATTGGATAAAAAGTCACAGTATATGAACCAGGTGGTGATGAAATTAAATCATTGTGCAGAATTTAGGAGACTAAATCATGGGAGGTTATTCTTCTATCACTACAAGACAGAGACTCTGCTCGTGGCTGACAGCCACCAAGTAAAGACTAGTGCTGAAAACACCTCTGGTCTAAGAACTCGGGACTGTCAGAATGCCAGTATTCTCAAGGAAACTTTTCTACACTGTTGGTAAGAATATAAATTGGTATAGTCACTATGGAGAACAGTTGGAGGTTTCTCAAAACACTAAAAAAAAAAAAAAAAAAAAAAAATTACCATAGGATCCAAGGATCCCACTCCCGGGCACATATCTGTAGAAAACCACAATTTGAAAAGATCCCACGCACCCCAATGTTTACTGCAGCACTGTTTACAACAGGCAAGACATGGAAGCAACCTAAATGTCCACTAACAAATGAACAGATTAAAGAGGATATGGCAAATAGATACAATGGAATATTACTGAGCCATAAAAAAGAGTGAAATAATGCCATTTGAAGCAACAGGATGGACCTAGAGATTATCATACTAAGTGAAGCCAGCCAAAATATCAAATATCATATGATAATGCTTACATGTAGAATCTAAAAATAATGAGTCAAATGCACTTAGGTACAAAACAAAAATAGACTCACAGACATAGAAAACAAAACGTATGGTTACCAAAGGGGGAAGGAAGGGGGAAGAATAAATTAGGAATCTGGGATTAACACATACACACTACTATGTACAAAACAACCAATGAGGACCTCCTACATAGCACAGGGAACTAAACTCAATATTTTGTAATAACCTATAAGAGAAAAGAATATGGAAAAATATATGTGTGTGTATATATATATATGTATATATAACTGATCACTTTGCTGTACACCTGAAACCCAACATTGTAAATCAACTATACTTCAATTTTTTTTAAGAATGTCAACATTCTCATAACAAGCCACAAGTCTTCCCTTTTTTCTCTCACATTGCCATACTCCCCTTTATTCTTCTGAATTGTGATTCTTAGCAAATGTGTACGTGAATCTCTTCTCAGATGCAGACATTATACTGTTTATTGTTACTCCTTTTATTTTCAAAATAAAAAAAAGGAACTATCAAATAATAAGGATGTCTAAGAAATGAAATCCCTTGCAGAAAAAATTAAATCTTCAAGGGGTTAGAAGAAAAAAAAAATTAAATCTTCAAGGGGCTAAAATTGGAGAAATTACCTAGAAAGTAGCCAAAAGGTCATGAACATAATTTTAAATATGGACTTAAAATTAATAACTAATTTATTTAATTAACATTAATAATGAAACAAAAAGGCATAATAGCGATATCAAAAGAGAAATGGAGAAAAGGAGTGATTTAAGAAAGCTAAATCCTCACCTAATATAATAAGAAATCAGTAGCTAATGCTTTAAAATGATGACTCAAGAGTTAGCAGAGGATGTATATTAGGCAGTCAATGAGGTAAATATGAGAAGAAATAGAGTTGAAAGTGCTTGTTTGTGGTTTTTAAAGCTGTGTATGTATTCCTTTGGCAAAAATTACTTTTTAAAAAGTGGCTTAAGCTTACTTGGCTTACTTGGCTTATAGCTAGAGGTAAGTTAATGTACACAAGTGTGACTTAGGGGAAAGTTCTTACTTTCAAGGGAGCTCTGTTTTGAATTTCTATTATACAGTACTTTTAAATACATGTGATCAACATCTATCAATTTTTAAATAATAACAGTGAGTGATGAACATGCTAAGAAAATGAAAATGTAGCTGTTAAGAGGAAAGAAAAAAGCAATTTGTGAACATTACAAATTACTTAAGGGACTTTAAAAAATACATATGATCTCAACCGAATTACAAGCACTTGAGAAAAAAAGCGATTTCCCGGGAGGAAATTATCAGTTTGGCTGCACTTTACAGGTGTGTCAAATAGCAGTTCAAAGTAGTCACTGAGCTTACAAGACTTTACCAAGCCTCTTTAAGCAGCAGAGGCTTTTCAAGGGCCTGGACTGCCTAGGGAACGCTTGATATTGAGACTCTGGGCAGATTCTAAGAATGTAGCCTTAAAGGACTTCAAAATCACCTCTTCAACCCAAATTTGCCAGAAGTAACTCCTTAAATTCAATCTTCAAAGCCTGATCCTATTTGCAAAGCTTTTTTCCCCCACCTCTGGCATCTTTTTGCCCATAAAGACAACTATCGCTTATCACCTCTATGTGGAAGTGTCCTACTCTACGTAGAGTGACAGTCTTTTAGATAACAGTGCTAATTCAGAAGGATGTTTACAAACATTGCTATCTCTGTTCAAGTGTATGTATTTTATAATCTTTGAAATACAGAAAAGAAACAGCCTAATTCATTTATCCATTTTCTTCTCTTATTAAACCACAACTTTTCATTATATACTCATAGGTTTGTTTCGAATTGGACAAAGAATGACTACATCATTACAGACTCCCACTTTCGAGGTGTTAAGAATCTTTGGTTCTTCCTGATGATAGCTTTGTGATTCACAAGAAGTCATTTTTCAAAAGACTCAATTCCATTTTGTAGACAATGGACGATGCTTTACAAGTCATTGGTTGTTATTGTTAACCAGTTATGTATTAACCACATTTTACTAAGTTACCTAGATCTCTACTGACAGAACTGCAGTCAGTATCTAAGCCTCAGTCCATATTCAGTGCTGATGTTGAGCTGAATCCACAATAGTCCAAGGAAGGTTTTCAGACAAGTGTTTCAAAACCGGTTAGAAAACTTCAAGAACAAAAAAAAGTTGTGTTTTGGAAAGACTGAAAACATGACCTTAGTGAAAAGTATGCCTTGAACTTAGCTTGCCCATAAGGCCACAAAGTGACATGTCCAACTTGTAGCAGAGAAGGATTTGTTTTTACAGCAACAATTTTAAACACACTGCAGAGAATTAATTGAGACCACTCCAATTATATTTTTCCTTTTTTGTTTCATTTGATTTCATCTTCTTTAATCTTATTCTGCCTAACCACAGAGCTCTTCCTCCCCCACAGGACAGGTGAAAAGTAAACTATCGTTAGTATATATAAATACACTTAACTCAATGTTCAAGCAGCTTACAGCAGCCCCCCTCCCCACCCCTCTTATCTGAGACTTCACTAACATAAACTTGCCTGAGTTTACAAGCGTCTTGCCTAAAGTGTCTTCTCTGACTTACCAATTCTGGCTTCCAAACTGGAGAAAGTGGGAGAATTAATAACACTCTAAGTGACGTATGTGTGCATGCGGGCACAGTCCTGTCTGACTCTTTGTGACCCCATGGACTGTAGCCCACCAGGCTCCTCTGTCCATGGGATTCTCCAAGCAAGAATACTGTAGTGGGTTGCCATGCCCTCCTCCATGGGACCTTCCCGACCCAAGGATCGAACCCACATCTTTTATGTCCCCTGCACTGGCAGGTAGGTTCTCTACCACTAGCAACACCTGGGAAGCCCAAGTGATGTATATCCTCACTTAAATATGAAACCAAATCCATTATCCAATTCAGTTCACAGGTATTTTTTGACACCACCTAGGCAAGAAAGGGCTATGTCTGCTATGATGTAAGTCACAGTGGAAAGCAAGTTCCATAAGTTAAAGTTGCTCAAACACAAAATATTAAAAGAAACATGCCCTTCCAGGCATATACACAAGTAAGGGAGAAAGATAGTCAGTGCCACCTGTTCAGCTTTTATTTCTATGAAGGCAAAGGTTAGAAGAATAAAAATTGCTATCTCAATTAAATACCATCTGAACTCTGAACTATTGAAGAGAAAGTCAGAGAGAGATGACTAACTGCAAACTTGGCTACTCCTTGACCCAAATGCAACCAAATCACTTTAATCCCCAGGCTGTAATCAGCCTCAACTTAGCAGCTGCTCAAGAAATAAGTTCTTCCAATGACCTAAGAGCTCAATTCACAGCCCAGAATGAACTCAAACCTTCAGGTTCCTTTATAAAACACTTCCTGTATACCAGGACTTTAATGTCATGAGATGTCATTTAACCTTCCAAACAACTCTAAGTAGGCATTACTACCCATCTTTTTTGAATGTAAGGACCAAGCCATAGACAATGCAAGGTCACTGAGCTGGTAGTAATGACAGAAGCTAAACCACAATCTGTCCAACCCCAGAGCCTATGTATTTAAGCTCTTATTAGCTGTGTCTCCAACCAAAGCTTAAAACACTACTGGACAAGTGAAGGCCACTATGCATCAGACTGGCCTTTGGACATGAGAAGACCCCTCATTCCGCATGATATAGCCCACCAACTACTACCATTCTCTTTCCTTATTCTATTATTTTCTAGCATTTATCTCTGAAATCACATCTATTAATTTCACATTCATTTTTGCTTCTACTTTATTCTAGGCACCATACATATAGCTGTGAACTATACAGCCAATATTTGCCCTCATAGAGCTGACATTGTTTATTTGTTAATTTATTCTTATCTGTCACCATACCAAATATAATCTCCATGAGGGCATGGATATAATCTGTTTCATTTATTACGTATTTCCAGCACACAGAAGAGCCTCTGGTATGTGGGTACAACAGAGAGCAATGTTTGCCAAAGAATTCCACTTGTGACATCCTCACAAAGGTGTAGGGAAACTGGTCAAAACAATTCACCATGCTGATTTTATCCCCATGCAGAGTTCCTCAGAACGCATTGTCTTAGTGCTATACTACAAATGGACACTAAATAAAGCTTTGAATAAACCTCTAAGACATGAAACAAATAGTTATCTTTAAGAGTTCATTTTTCTTAGCCAAAAAACGCAGTCAAAGATAGCCACAATACCACAGGCAGGCAGGAAATGCATATAAAGAGAAAAGGAGCTTAAAATATTTTTATTTGTAAAAACAGAATTAAACTAATCTGAATCAGGTTCTTTCTTCTTTCTTCTTGTCCCTTTTAAGGAAGTCCCAGTTTCTAGTCTTCCTTTGCCTTGCTCGGTTTGTTGTGTCATCCACTCTCTTTCCAGCTGTTTCAGCATGTCTGCAGTGAGGAGTCCTTGCTGCACCAACCTGGAAGCAAGGGATTTCTCTTCTGCCTCAGGGCCGAGTGGCTCAGCAGCTTTACCCCCCACAGCTTTGGTGCCCCGATTCCTTCTGCTTTGGCTCTTTGCTGCACCTGACAAACGGGACTGGCTCTCTGCTGACAAGGTCTGCAAATTCAGCAGTTTATGTGTCTCTGAGATTTTAATCAGTTTGGTGATGTTGTGTACACCATCTTGGATAATGCCATCTAGTTCTTTCTGGAGATCTCGAACCAGGCTGGCATCTGGGAACATATCTAAAAACCGGTAGCTGGAAAGAAAAAAAACACATTACTTGATAGGAAGAGTTCTTAGGGCAGTTGCTGGACTACTGTCAATGAAGTGACTAAATCTTAACACTGATTAATTCCAAATAGTCTGTTTTTGCAAACCGTGTCCAGTGCCTTTGCTCAACCTTTACTTCTGCCCCCAGCACACCTAAGGAATATGTTGTTATGGGAGTTGCTCACTACTCCTATCTTAAGTGATTCTGATCTGCTCCCCTAGTGGGACATGCCCCTCCTTTGCAAATCACCGATCTACAGCAGTCCCTCTTAAATCATGATACACACATGAATCACCTTGAAATTTTATTAAAATGTAGAATTTTATTAAAGCTGGAGTAGGCCCAATATTCTCTATTTTTAACAAGCTCCCAATCAATACCAATGCTTTTGGTCCAGGGACTGCTATTTGCACAGCAAGGATCTAGTAAAGTTTCTCACCTACTTATCTTAACTAGAATCATAAGAACTCTTAAGTCATTTTTGGAAGGGGTATAAACCAGGCTCAACTGCCTAAATGGACAATAAAACACCTTGCAAGTATGTGCCTAATTTGAAAGTGTAAAAGACCATCATAAAAACTTTTGATTTGCCCTATTACTTGGAAAAATGAGAGCACATAATGGAAAAATTTGGTACCTTAGCCACAGGTAAAGATCCAAGACATCGTGGACAGCTTCAAGATCCATGAGGTCTTTAATATTCTTAGGTGGAAGTAATGGCCATTTAATATATCGGCGTAACCATGAGAAGGTTAGGGGCTCATTCCTGCTATACTGTCTGGCAAACTGAGAAAGACAGAAGAAAGGAATTTGGCAATAGAATCAGAATTCACTTTCGTCTGTGACCCCCCCCAAAAAAGACAGCACAACAAAATGTTAACTGTGGCTGTTATCTCAACAGGCAGGCTGGTTTCTCTCCTTCTTTACACTTTTCTATATTTTAAAGAACATTTTATGCTCTTTAAAGTTTGGGTTTTGTTTTTGAAAGGAATGATTTCCTTCTTTTTCCAAAACCAAGGCAATAAAACGCCTACGAACTAACTTTCCAGAGACTGCCTGTTAACATTTATGAACATTTTATGTTCTAAGTTCCAAGTTCCAGGCAGACAGCACCCAGAGACTTCTGTCCCTTCAGGTAATAGTCCTATAGCCTTAAATAGGGGCTTGTATTTTATCAATATCATCCTTTATTATATTAAAAAGTCTTTGAGGGATTTCCCTGGCAGTCCAGTGGTTCAGACTCCATGGTTCCACTGCAAGAGGGTTGGGTTCGATCCCTGGTTGGGGAACCAAGTTCCCCTATGCCACGTGGCATGGCCAAAAAAAGAAAAAGAAACTCTTTAAGGTGACTTGGTGCAAGGCTGGCCATAAGCCAGTCAAACTAGTATAGAGACTCTGCCTCTTCACTAGCTGTACAGTTAGAGAGTTCTGGCCAAGTCACCACTGTGATTCAGCTTCTTCAGTACCATATCACCACACCTTCTTGAACCGCAAGACACTCAAATCATGCTGCCTCCCAAACAATGCCAGATGCTATTATGCATCGCAATATCTATAGGAGATAATAAAACCATGCGAAAACAAGCAAGCGTAAGTTTACAATCTTTAGCTTCAAGGATAAGGTGATTTTGAAAGGTTCATTTCTTAATTAGGGAAAATTATCTCTAAATATTTAACCTAAGCAAGGTCAAAACTTTAGAAATGCAGGGTAGTTTTCGAATAACTGGTTAAATAATGTTACAAGTTTATTAGGTTCAGTCTGCTTTATTCTGCTGTTTAATACATGCAAGGTAAGATGGCCATGAAGAATGGAAACGTGACCACGTTAACTTGCTAATAAGCAGAACATGCCAAAACACAGTTCTCTTACAAAAGCAGTGGTTTAACATTTTAGGCCACAAATAACTAGTGGAAGCCCAGTATGTGAGTATGGAGACACTCAGAGACAGAGAGGGAGAAAGACCCATCCAACAGCCAGCCCTAAAGGAGCTCCAGGGAACAGTTCCTAAACTACTTCCTAAGGGGCATCAGAGACCATTAGGGGAATTGAGCTCTTTTATTCAGTAATAACAGAGATCAAGGAAAATCTCCAGATTTCACATTTTAACTTGTAAACACAACACATAAGCAACTATTGGCTCCCAGACTCCTTACTCCTTAGAAACATGCCCTTAATTTTATTAGAGAGCAGTTTGAAGGATGGTTTAAATGGGGTCAGGCCCATGGGCTCCAGTTCCATCCAGGCCAGTTCTTTGTTATGTTTTTTTTTTTTTTTTCTTTTTTTCATCCCACTTCAAGTTTATTTTATGTGATTTCCAGCATGCAGTGTGCTTTCTTGGGAAAAAAAAAAATCGTCCCAGGTCACATTATAAATTAATTTACAAATATAGAATTGTGTTAGAAACAATATTTATAAAAGTCCATACAATTTTTCACATACAAAAATATCCATAGAAAATGGGTTTTTTGTACACATAGTATGAGGGTAGGTAGTTTCTTTGGTTGTCTTCCTGTATAATATTTAAAAATTAATGTTGACATTATTTATACCTCAATAGACTATTTTTTACAAAAATAATTTTCTATATGTATTATTTCAAACTTCCAATTTAACAATAATGCTGTGAATCTCAAATAATATACAGGGAAAAGTTAACAATTTTTTACAATTAATTTGTGTTCCTTTTCCTAAAAAAATTAAAAACTAGCAATGTTCCCATCAAAGACCAAACATGGTACAAGGGTAATTCATAGGACATTAACTTCATCTTAATGCATCACTATTCCAATAAAATCACACTATCTGCACTAACACTTTTTGGATAAGTTCAAACTGTGGCTGAGTGTCTGCCACATACAGACATTCTATTGGGCACCAAGATGGTGACCATAAAAACTATTCAAATGACACCTCCTGAGAAGTAAAAGGGAGTGTTAAAATATATTACATTAAAAACAATTTTTGACCACAAATGTTTTCTTTTAAAAATAAAAATTCCATTTAAAAACTATTTTTAATAAAATACTAAAACTTTGTTTCAAAGATGAAAACCCCAGGACATATGCTAAAAAAGACAGGATATCAGTTAACTAGGATGGTCACCACCGATTTCGGAAATATGGCAGCAAAAGTGAGGAAGAGCTGGTGTCCATCCTTGCTGCTCAGAATATCCCAAGTGATACTGATTTCAGCCAGAATCTTTGGTCAGATGAAACCTAGCTCATTACTACTCCTTAGACACCACTTAGTCTGTCTATGCCTGTTAATGCCTTTGTTTTTCAGGGACTAAAACACAAGGTTACAAGCACAGATTCTGGAGCCAGACTGCCTTAAACTGGATCCTGGTGAGAGTTCCCTGGTGGTCTAATGATTAGGATTTGGTGTTTTCTCTGCTGTGGCCTGGGTTCAATCCGTGATCCAGGAACTGAGGTCCCACAAAGCACACAGTGCAGCCAAAAAAACGAAACAAAACATCAAACTAAATGCACACACATAAAAACAAACAAAAAAATAAAAAAAACTAGATCCAGGCTTCATGACTTACTGTTTGGACCTAACATCTTGGCAGTTTACTGCCACCATACAGAAAACGAGGGGGAGTAACAATACATTTGTCCCAAGGTTGTTGTGAGGATTAAATGAGCTAATATATGGTAAGTGTCTAGAACAATGCCTGGCACACAGGGTATTATCTGGGCATTTCTATCGTGTTATGTTTTTAATATTTTGGCAGCACTGCACAGTATGTGAGATCAGTTCCCCACCCAGGGATCAAACCCACACCCCCTGTACTGGCAGCACAGTCTTCCTTGGGTCTTTTAAGTTTAAGACTTTGTTTCATAAACTTCAATCTTAAGCTAGTTAGCTCTCTCACAAACACCAGCTCTAAGAAACATATTTCCTAGGTAAATACCTGGACATGGAACACCTCTAAGACACATTCAAGGAAAAAGACAAGCTGCAGACTAATTTATTATGGCATTTATGGGAGAACACACCCACCCAACAAAAACTAGAATTTCTACTCCTATGGGTATGTAGGCAAATGTAAAAGAAAAGGTCTGCAAGGATAATAGCTGATATCAGCTATTATAGCAAAGCTGATAATAGCAGTTATGTCAGGGTGGCAGCCCAATTTAACCTTCTCTAATGTTTTAATTTTGTGCAAAAAAGTACTTGTGTATTGTTTATATAATTTTAAAATAATTTAAAACATAAACTTAGAAATAGATTTGATCCAAACAAAGCTAATACGCAGAATGTTAACAGCTATAAAAAAAAGATGGCAGTGAAATGACAACAATGAAACAGGAAAATTAAAGAGACGATCTCTGGGCGTAGTGGGGCAGGGAGAGCGTGCAGAGCCAACACGGGGAGCAATGGGCCAGAGACAGCAGAAAACATGGAGAGAGACTGGAAGTTTAGCTTCTGCTGCCTCTGCCCAGCCCTTGGGTGGGGCTCTTGTTTGGGTGACTCTTGGGATCAGAAGTCAAGAGATTTGTCTCTCTACCCAAATGAGTTAAAAGAAAAGGGGCTGGAACCTTGGCACCAAATTCACACAAACAGCCATCCCTGACAGTTAAGAGAACTGAATACTATTGCCACTACTGACTCCTAAGCTCCTTCCCTTCCAGAATACATTCCCCAACACCAACAAGGAAAAAGTGTATCTACCATCAGGCAAAGACTTCTTTCTCTCAAAATATTATGTTTAATTATTTTTATTTTAGCTTCTGCAAAAAGGCTACCACATAAAACCAAATAAAAGCAAGAATTCTCTTTCCCCCAAAAAACTATCTGAAAGAACAAAAGAGTCATGTTTTATTTAAGTTCTTACACAGTGTTTCATATTAAAGGGTACACTCTCTTATTTCTTTATTCTGATTAACAAAATATTGTTTGGGGAAAATGCATCAACCCGAAACAACTCAAAATATCAAAATGATAAAGGCTTACCTGCAACAGTGAAGAACAGACGAAAGGCTGCTTCTTGTTGATAGGGGCTGTGCAGAAAACATACCTCACTCGGAGACTTAACGGAATATGCTGGATCAACTCTGCAGAAAATTTAAAATCATCCATATTGCAGACAAAATACTGCCCATCAACTTGTGAAAAGTCTACAAAAATATCCTGGGGGGGAAAAATACATTAAATTACTGGGCTACCTAGCTGGGCATGAATAAAGTACTCAAGTCTATAAAAGACAATCACTTTAACACATTAACAGGCGTCTAGAAAGGCTTGCTTAACTCACTGCCTCCTCAAGCTAACAGACATCCTTACCAGCCTTCTCAACCTGAAATACTCAGCAAACTCCTCAGGATAAAAGCCCTAAAACTTCTGAGAGAAAGTTTCCACTTTCAAGATAAACTTCATGAATAGCAACTTCACAAAAACAGACTAAATGTTAACCAGTAATTGTCTGACATACCACCTTTTAAATGTTTTTATTTTTCCCAACAAAGGACTGAACTCATGCCCCCTGCATTGGGAGCACAGAGTCTTAATCACTGGACCACTGGGGAAATCACATACTGACTTTTTTAGAAAAGAGATTTAGGAGTTTCTACTTACAATGAGATTAGAAAGCGTTGTGTCAGGGAGATGGTAGGCAAACATTTCAATCTGTTCAGCAGTTGGATGAAGACCAGCAGCCTTGAGTAAAAGAAAAAACAACCATAAGCTTATTTTTTTTTTTAAGCGTAAGTTTTCTTATTTCAAGATAAAGTCCTATATTTGGGTTAGGCCCTTGACAAATGAGTTAAGGGACAAGAATTTGAGTAAAACAGAGACAAGCATCATATTTTGCCATTTATTACCAACTAGGAAAGGTGGTGAGATAATTCAATAAAACTAATCAAGTACACCCACTGAGTAATTAATTTTTGGCTTATATTTTACTTATATTCCTACAATCTATGGTGATCTGATAGCATACACAAGTACTTTCCAGGGTCTCAATTCTCTCCACTGAACAAAACAAAAAAGGAAAACCCAATCACTTTAACCAGGGCAATAAAACTGACATACATATACAGAAGAGAAAATGTCTAAGTTGGAGGCCAGTTATCTCTTTACCTGAATATTTATAATGTCAAGAATTGCCCACAGTTAGAGCCAGACATTCTGGAATGTGAAGTCAGGTGGGCCTTAGAAAGCATCACTATGAACAAAACTAGTGGAGCTGATGGAATTCCTGTTGAGCTTTTTCAAATCCTGAAGGATGATGCTGTGAAAGTGCTGCACTCAATATGCCAGCAAGTTTGGAAAACTCAGCAGTGGCCACAGGACTGGAAAAGGTCAGTTTTCATTCCAATCCCAAAGAAAGGCAATCCCAAAGAATGCTCAAACTACTGCACAAATGCACTCATCTCACACACTAGTAAAGTAATGTTCAAAATTCTCCAAGCCAGGCTTCAGTAATACGTGAACTGTGAACTTCCGGATGTTCAAGCTTGTTTTAGAAAAGGCAGAGGGACCAGAGATCAAATTGCCAACATCCACTGGATCATTGAAAAAGCAAGAGAGTTCCAGAAAAACATCTATTTCTGCTTTACTGTCTATGCCAAAGCCTTTGATTGTGTGGATCACAATAAACTGTGGAAAATTCTGAAAGAGATGGGAATACCAGACCACTTGACCTGCCTCTTGAGAAACCTGTATGCAGGTCAGGAAGCAACAGTTAGAACTGGACATGGAACAACAGACTGGTTCCAAATAGGACAAGGAGTATGTCAAGGCTATATATTGTCACCCTGCTTATTTAACTTCTATGCATCATGAGAAACGCTGGGCTGGAGGAAGCACAAGCTGGAATCAAGATTGGCGGGAGAAATATCAATCACCTCAGATATGCAGATGACACCACCCTTATGGCAGAAAGTGAAGAGGAACTAAAAAGCCTCTTGATGAAAGTGAAAGAGGAGAGTGAAAAAGTTGGCTTCAAGCTCAACATTCAGAAAACGAAGATCATGGCATCTGGTCCCATCACTTCATGGGAAATAGATGGGGAAACAGTGGAAACGGTGTCAGACCATTTTTTTGGGCTCCAAAATCACTGCAGATGATGACTGCAGCCATGAAATTAAAATACGCTTACTCCTTAGAAGGAAAGTTATGACCAACCTAGATAGCATATTCAAAAGCAGAGACATTACTTTGCCAACAAAGGTCTGTCTAGCCAAGGCTATGGTTTTCCCAGTGGTCATCTATGGATGTGAGAGTTGGACTGTGAAGAAAGCTGAGCACCGAAGAATTGATGCTTTTGAACTGTGGCGTTGGAGAATACTCTTAAGAGTCCCTTGGACTTCAAGGAGATCCAACCAGTCCATTCTGAAGGAGATCAGTCCTGGGTATTCATTGGAAGGACTGATGCTAAAGCTGAAACTCCAATACTTTGGCCACCTGATGTGAAGAGCTGGCTCATTGGAAAAGACTCTGATGCTGGGAGGGATTGGGGGCAGGAGGAAAAGGGGACGACAGAGGATGAGATGGCTGGATGGCATCACCGACTCGATAGACGTGAGTTTGAGCAAACCCTGGGTGTTGGTGATGGACAGGGAGGCCTGGCGTGCTGCGATTCACAGGGTCGCAAAGAGTCAGACACGACTGAGCGACTGAACTGAACTGAACTGAAGCATTAGAAAGAAAAAAAGAAAGAGAATGGGAAAAACAAAGAGGAAAAAAAGAGAGAGATGAATCATGGGAGGGAGGAAGAGAATAAACACAAGAAAGGAGGTACCCAGGAGGGAGATGGGAGGTCCATTATCAGCTGCACTTTTTTTTTTAAACGTTTAAAAAAATATATTTATTTGGCCACATCAGGTCTTAATGTTAGCACATGGGATGTAGTTCCCTGACCTGGGATAGAATCTGGGCCCCACTGCATTGAGTCTTAGCCATCAAACCACCAGGGAAGTCCCACAGCTATACTCAACAAAAGCTACAGAAATGATTCCATCCACAGCTTTCCACCAGGAACTTTCCCTCATGTTATCTCATTTATATACCCTTTTACCTGAGATCCCTAAAAGTAAGATAAGCCTTATTAAGTGAATTTTCCAGGCAAACTTTATTTATTTATTTTTTCCAGGCAAACTTTAAATTGTAATAGTTTGTTTAAAATACATACACTTCTGCCTCATTAACTGCACTAACCAAAATTTAACCTTGTCCTTAATGGTTCAAAGCTGTATAGCTTAATGCTGTTTTTACCCGACATGCAAAGGTTTCCTCTACTGTCAAGTTTCTGGCAATTTTCAGTCTACTGACAAAGCTATATGCCCACCTGAACCAACCATGCCCCAATCCCCACCTGTTAAATTACTGGAAGAATTAAAGTAAAATCAGGTTTACTAAACTGGTTACATTATAGCTACATTTATAAAATCTGCATCTTTCATTTGCATACCATTCTCTAACCAGGGGCTCTCTCTTAGGCCTCTCAAAAGCAATAAAGCAAGGTTTTCTTTCATTTTAAATATTTTTATTTATTTGGTTGCACCAGGTTTTAGTTACCACATGCGGGATCTCTTAGTTGCGGCATGTGGGCTCTAGTTCCCTGAGCAGGGATCGAACCCAGGCCCCCTGAACCAGGAGCGTGGAGTCTTAGCCACTGGACCATCAGGGAAGTTCTGAAGCAGGGCTTTCTTGACATGATTTTCATGGCACAAAATTTTCTTTGGCTTATTTGTTTGCAGGTATCTGAGGTGAAAGTCTGGAAAGGGAGTGAAGGAAGGAAGGACTGTCCTTCACAGAGAAGAGGTAATCAATTACTATGTTAATTGAACCTTACCTTTATAGGATCCACAGGCCTATTCAAAATTTCCTTTAATAAACTGAGGTCTTCTCGATTCATTGTTGTAACCTCTCCTTCTTTAAATTTTGAACTGAACCTACCAGCTCTGCCAGCAATCTGCAAGGCTTGAGAGGTGGTGATTGGTTCTATTTCCTTCTCTCCCTTTTCATTGATACTTGGCTTCAGAAGGGAGTAAAAAATAATTCTTCTTATGCTCCTGAAATAGAAATAAGGATGATCTCATGAGCTGCTGACTGAAAAGTCGTCCATCATTTGGTTCATTGTACAAAGGCTCACTCTAATTCTAGTTAGGCCTACTTGCAACACTGCCCACTGTTTACAAAGTAAGGTAAAGGGGTTTGTCAGTAATTATTTTTCTTCCCTTTAAGTAGCATTTTTTACTAAAAATCATCAAAGTATTCATTTAAAGTGGGTGAAAAGTATAATACGTAAATTATACTTCAGTAAGGCTCTAAAAAATAACTCTTTTTACAAAAAAACCACACAAGATCTTCTTAGGCTACTTTTAAATGCTAGCTTCTATTAATGGCTTTGAATAGCTCATTCATAAAGGTATAGCTGCGTTCATCCCCACAGAGGAATATTTATGCTTAATATTGTTAACCCCTAAAGATAATGGCTGGCCCTACATGCCTAACAGGCACACACACTTGCCGACTGAGACATTGAAAATAAAGTGAGGTAACATAACAGGTATTAAGATATTAAGAAGAGGTGGCAAGAATACACAGAACTGTACAAAAAAGATCTTCACAACCCAGATAATCATGATGGTGTGATCATCAACCTAGAGCCAGACATCCTGGAATGCGAAGTCAAGTGGGCCTTAGAAAGCATCACTATGAACGAAGCTAGTGGAGGTGATAGAATTCCAGTTGAGCTATTTCAAATCCTAAAAGATGATGCTGTGAAACTGCTGTACTCAATATGCCAGCAAATCTGGAAAACTCAGCAGTGGCCACAGGACTGGAAAAGGTCAGTTTTCATTCCAATCCCAAAGAAAGGCAAAGCCAAAGAATGCTCAAACTACAACATAATTGCACTCATCTCACAGGCTAGCAAAGTAATGCTCAAAATTCTCCAAGCCAGCCTTCAACAGAAGATGAACTGTGAACTTCCAGATGTTCAAGCTGGTCTTAGAAAAGGCAGAGGGACCAGAAATCAAATTGCCGACATCCGCTGGATCATCGAAAAAGCAAGAGAGTTCCAGAAAAACATCTATTTCTGCATTATTGACTATGCCAAAGCCTTTGACTGTGTGGATCACAACAAACTGTGGAAAATTCTTAAAGAGACAGGAATACCAGACTACCTGACCTGCCTCCTGAGATATCTGTATGCAGTCAAGAAGCAACAGTTAGAACCAGACATGGAAAAACAGGCTGGTTCCAAACTGGGCAATGAGTATGTCAAGGCTGTATATTGTCACCCTGCTTATTTAACTTATATGCAGAGTACACCACGAGAAATGCCAGGCTGGAGAAGTACAAGCTGGAATCAAGACTGCCAGGAGAAATATCAGTAACCTCAGATATGCAGATGACACCACACTTATGGCAAAAAGCGAAGAAGAAATAAAGAGCCTCTTGATGAAAGTGAAAGACTAGAGTGAAAAAGTTGGCTTAAAGCTCAACATTCAGAAAACGAAGATCATGGCATCTGGTCCCATCACTTCATGGCAAATAGATGGGGAAACAGTGGAAACAGTGAGAGACTTTATTTTGGGGGCTCCAAAATCACTGCAGATGGTGACTGCAGCCATGAAATTAAAAGACGCTTGCTCCTTGGAAGAAAAGTTATGACCAACCTAGATAGCATATTAAAAGCAGAGACATTACTTTGCCAATAAAGGTCCATCTAGTCATAGCTATGGTTTTTCTAGTCGTCATGTGTGGATGTGAAAGATGGACTATTAGGAAAGCCGAGCACTGAAGAACTGATGCTTTTGAACTGTGGTGTTGGAGAAGACTCTTGAGAGTCCCTTGGACTGCAAGGAGATCTAACCAGTCCATCCTAAAGGAAATCAATCCTGAATATTCACTGGAAGGACTGATGCTGAAGCTGAAACTTCAATACTTTGGCCATCTGATGCAAAGAACTGACTTACTGGAAAAGACCCTGATGCTGGGAAAGATCGAAGATTGGAGGAGAAGGGGACAACAGAGGATGAGATGAGTGGATGGCATTACCGACTCAATGGACATGAGTTTGAGTAAACTCTGGGAGCTGGTGATGGATAGGGAGGCCTAGCAGTCCATGGGGTCGCAAAGAGTTGGACACAACTGAGCAACTGAACTGAATTGAACTGGACATAAGGTTAGCAGTGGTAGGGAGCAGCACTCAAAAGTCCAAGTGTTATGTGATATTTTAATTTTATTTCTTCAGGTGTGAGCAAGATAAATCTAGGATCTATACTACAACACCCATTCACCTAAGCCAAAGAGTTTGGTCGTTCTAATGACATTGAGAAGTGTTTAAACTGCTATCTAACCCACTGAATATCCAAGATTATTAAAAACAAATTACTTACAAATTAAGTCCCATGCCAATTGCATCTGTAGCAACCAGGATTTTGCATGGATCATCAGGATCATTAAACTTTTTTGCTTGAGCAAGTTTGGTCCCTGAAATAAGAGCAGTTTACGTTAAATTAATGTTCTCTGTCTTTTACTACATCACACTAAGTAGTATCTTGTAGTGTCTTGGAAACCCTCACCTCTTACTGTCCATTTTATGGATAAAACTCTCACTGTTTCAAACTTATTTCCTTTTATTCTCAAATAGTCACTTATCCTTTTATTTCTAGTCCTCTAAATAACCTCACGAGGAGCAACCCAGTCCCCTACCACACTAGCTATATCATTTCTGAGGACACTTTTAATAGATTTCCGGTAACATTTTAGGAATATTACCAGGATCCTATTTTAATGACATTTCTGTAAGAAAATCATCAGCTCAACATTTAAAATACAGTCTACTAATAGCAACAATTAACAAGAGCTATAGATAATCAAAATACTTCTATCACCATAAAGATAGACTAGAGAAGTATGTACTTTATATGACCTATTACAAATTATACACCAAGCAACTTAACTCAGTATCTTACTGTGTTTTCTTTACGTATTTCAAAATACGTGGCAAAAACAAGAGACTTCATATCCTATCAAGAGGAAAGTCAATAATTACCAGGAGGGAGACTGCCATATATAACAGCTGATTCCAATCCCCGAATTTCAATCTGTCGACTCACAGAATAAATATCATTCTTGCTAAAACAGACAATGCAGTCCCCGGGCCGAAGGTTGTCTAAAGATTCTAGCGCGTGATCCAGCACAGAAATGGGGGTAAGCCTTTTATAGGTTCGAACCTACAAAAAAGGATATGATACTGTAAAATAGCATACCTGATGGAACTTCTTATGACTAAGCATTGTGAAAAATTCACAAAGCAGTCAAGTAGCTAAAAACTGCTAAAGTTAGACAAGTTCCAACATTTTCAAGAGAAAATACAGAAAAACATTTATTTTGATATTATAAGTGTTACCATCAGTTCTCATTGGTATTTCTAAATTAGTAAAATGTTACAGAGGATTTCACAAATTTTCAAAGCACTTTCATATATATTTGATTTGTATAGGAACTTGCTAAGTTCAGAACAGTTATTAACTGTTACTTCCATTTTATGAAAGAGCAAAATAGAGTCTAATAAGTGATCAAGCCAAAAAAAAAGAAAAGATCAGGTTTGATGAGGATTTTTCTAGCTGTAGCCTTCTGTGATTTGCCTAAAAACACAAAGTGAGTTAACAGCAAAACCAAGACTGAAACCCAGAATTTCTTCCACTATACTCCACTATCTCTCCTTGAAAGCTGAGTACAAAACTAAAGTAATGGACCAGTTTTTAAATATTTCATTTTATTATAGAAGTCTGGTAAAGAAAGCAAAAAGTAGGATTAAGCAGAAATGAGTTGCTTCCTATTTTAGGAATGTGAAAAAAGAATACAAACTATCTCTAGCAATTAGATATGTATCAGAGTCCCCAGTATCTGACATTTGAGACTTTGAAAATTACAAACTTTTGCTGAGCCTCATATTTCTGACATTCCAGATTTAGAGATTTGTTCAAATTCCAAAAGGTTCTGTCAAGAAAAGGTAAGGAATCTGCTTGGACTTTTGAAGACTTAGGGTGTGAGAGTCACACGGTCAGAACTTTAGATTATGAGGTCCAACCAACTATGCATGATCTAGTCAACTACAGGGAAATGAAGCTAATCTTTCAAGTTCTGACGCTGCCATCCTCTGGGGCCTATGAAGCCACTGCCTGGGTACTCTGGCTATTTGCTATGCCATCTTGAGGACAAGCCGTATAATTGAGTACCTCCACATCCTCCCCAGTTGTGTACATAAGCTCGGTAACCAGGTCAATTGCAGCAGATTCTCCACACAAATGGATTTCTTCAGCACAGAGTCCTGTTAAATGCAAAATTGGGATTTTTTTAAATTTTAAAGATACAAAAGTAAATATGTAATACTTCACATACCCAAAATACTTTGCTTACCTACTGCTTTACAACTTTAAGAAGGGTTATCATAAATGCGATCTCTGTGATTCAACCCTGAAAACAAAAATCTTCTAGTGGGCAAAAATTATCACCATTTTTATAAATCTTGGGGTTTTTAAACTGCTGCGGCCAAGGTTTTGAGTCTACTAGATGGTGAAGCCAGTCTGAACTAGAATCTGGCATTTTGATGGTTAGTACTGACCTATACTTTTCTTTTCAAATCAGGCTCCATGAAATCACTGAGGTGACTTGGGGGTGGGGGGTAGGGGCTGGTGGGTAGAAGAAACTCCAAGATCCTTACCACTTAGCATATACACTTTCATCTATTTTATATTACAGGTTTTAGTGTACACTCTTGGTTTAAAGAAAGAGTTCACCTATTTGTTTTTAAATGTGAACACACTTGCCCTACAACATGCTGATCAAAAATTCACTCTGAAGATCAAGCAGGAGAAATGTTCATTTATGTATGTGGACTTCAAGAAGTCCACTTCCAGGAGCCTATCTTAAACAAATAATAAATAAGAAGTTATGGCTACAAAGATTTTTTTATTGCATCACTAATAATAGGGGAAAATGTTCACCTCTTTGAAAAATGCTCAACAAATTACAACTGGTCTCCCACATCCACAGGTTTCACATTGCAGATTCAACCAGGGGTGGACCCCTGGTTGAATTCATGCATGCAGAACCCATCCACCTGGAAGGGATTTGAGCATCTGCAGATGTTCAGGAACCAATATTCCACAGATACTGAGGGAAGACTATAGCACAGCTCTTCAATGGATAATATACAACATTAATATGTGTTATGAAAAAGAAGTCTATGAAAAAGCACTGAAAAAGAAAAGCAAGATACAAAATTTATATATTCACAAAATACCATAAAAATGAGAAAAAAGATTGTCACGAAACACCAAAATGTTAATAGTGGTTGTGTAAATATGGTAAGATTTGAACACTTTTATTAGATGATTATGCTTTTATAATAGAAAAAATAGACCTATAATTAAAATATTTAGAAAATTAAAATTCACACCTAGCTGACTTTTTTGTTTCATTTGTGTCGAGACTGGACCTAGCTGGCTCTATTTGGCAGTGCCAAGCACACAAATGCCTTCCAGTGCAGATGTCACAAAGCACAGACTTAACAGTATTAACCACCAACCTAGTAGTGCCCTGGTCCAGGCCCATCCTCTGGCTGGATCTTTAATCATTTGAATTTCATCAATCACGGCCACTTCATCTTAAAATAGAAAGTTATTGTGAGCAAGACAATCTACTTCAATAGTATTATAAACAAATCACAATATCAAAATTCAAGCTTTCAACACCCCCATAATCATCATCATTACTTACTATGTGCTTCTTTGCCGGCAGGCTTATTCTAAGTGCTTTACAACTACAACTCATTTAATCCTCACAATACACCCACTAAGTGTCATCATTACTTACATTTCCTTTTTTAAAAAAATCTCATACTTGTACTTTTAATTAAAAACAAAATTGGCGGGGGGTGGGGTGCGGTGGGCAACTTCCCTGGTGGTCGAGTGGCTAAAACTCTGTGCTCCCAAAGCAAGGGGCTCGAGTTCAATCCTTGGTCAGGAAACTAGATCCCACATGTTGCATGTAACAGTTCACGCGCCACACTAAAGCTCAAAGACCCCACGTGACACAGTTAAGAGTCAACGCAGCCAAATAAGTGATTAATTAATTTAAAAAAATTTTGGCAGCACCATCCGGCTTGCAGGATCTTAGTTCCTTGAACAAGAACTGAACCCATACCCTCGGCAGTGAAGTGTGGTGTCCTAACCACTGGACTGCCAGGGAATAGGTAACCCTGCTGTAAACGAAGCACCTTAGGAACCCAGATGGGTGTTAGGAGAAGTGGAGTGGAAAGTATAATTCCCTGAGCTACAGCTCTGCTCATTCTTTGGGGTTTTAAAGTTCATTACTATGGTAAAAAAAAAAAAAAAAGCCTCATTTTATTTTCTAATGCCAAAATGCTTCCAACCATATTATCTTATTCTTTCTGCTGCTGCTGCTGCTAAGAAGTCGCTTCAGTCGTGTCCGACTCTGTGTGACCCCATAGATGGCAGCCCACCAGGCTCCCCCGTCCCTGGGGTTCTCCAGGCAAGAACACTGGAGTGGGTTGCCATTTCCCTCTCCAATGCACGAAACTGAAAAGTCAAAGTGAAGTCATTCAGTCGTGTCCAACTCTTAGCGACCTCCTGGACTGTAGCCTACCACGCTTCTCCGTCCATGGGATCTTCCAGGCAAGAGCACTGGAGTCGGATGCCATTGTCTTCTCAGTCACATAAATTATATTTTAGTTCTCTTCCCCAAATACCAAAGATTTGAGAGGAACATGTTTTAAAGAAAAATTTAATATGCCCAGAATGACACTAAGGAAGCAAAAGAAAGCTAATTTTATACTGAAAAACCATTAGATTTAAAATTACTTAGCATATCTGAGTATACAAATAAGATTAGAAAAGAGGGGGCAGAAGAGGGAATTTTGATTTATAAGCGCTATTTTAATATTTATAATGTATTACTTTTAGAATAAATTGATTTTTAAAAACTATCCATTTACTCAGAAAGTTAAGATTATTCAAATGAAAAAAGCAAGCTACTAAACAGTACGTAATGTATAATCCCTATTTTAATATACACATCCACAGTGCACGTGTAAGCATATGCATATGAACACAACCTAGAAAATACATACCACAGAGTTAATACTTATTGATTCTAGATGGATGGAATTGGGAGATTAATACTTTTTCTCTTTGCATTTATTTTTACATTTTCTATAATGAAGGAATGATTGTCTATATAGTAAGGAAAAAGTTAATTTTCATTTTAAATGTTTTAAAAACTACCGTACTTATACAGAAGTTCATTGTGGTACTATATATAATAGCGAAAAACTTTAAAACAACCTAAATACTATTTAATAGAAGAATAAGGAATAAATACTTTTAGTCATAATATGGAATAGTATGTAAAACAGTTTAGGTGAATATATGCAATATATATATATTTATGATACATATACATGTAAACAAGACTAGATCTAAATACATGTGTATAAAAAAAAGCAAGTTGTAGAGCAATAATACAATATGATTGTCATGTAAACATTTTAAAACACAGAAACTATAGCATTGATAGGTAACATATAATAGTGACGCCAAAAAAGACAAGAAAGGTATACACCAAATATTTGACAGCAACTGGATCACAGAGGGGAGAGGAATTGAACTGTGGAGTGACACAAAGGAAAATTCATATCTGTTAACATTTCAGTTCTTTTAAGAGAAAAAGGGAAAGAAAATTCAAAAGCAAACATGATGGAAAGTTTGGCATTTTTAAGTAGCAGTTAAATACTGGGTATTTGCTGTTACTAGTCTCTGCCTCAATTACAGATTTTTTTCACAATAAAAAATACATTCCACATGTTCATCTGTATTTTAAAATAAAAAATACTGAACCATAAAGTTTTAAAATAGTATATACATACAAGGAGTTGTAACACTGCACATCTCAACAGTACAAGCAACATGGGCAGCCTGTTTACCATCTGGGTCTACTGTAACACGCTCTTCACCTGTTACCAAGTCACATGG
This sequence comes from Oryx dammah, assembly GCF_014754425.2. NCBI lineage: Eukaryota > Metazoa > Chordata > Mammalia > Artiodactyla > Bovidae > Oryx > Oryx dammah. The sequence continues at coordinate 34,258,267 of NW_024070190.1, forward strand.
CACCCCCTAGGACGACAAAAAGAAAACTGGATTTATCTCCACCTTGAAAACTACAGCAAAAAGAAGATTCGGATGTTTAATAGACTATTCCTTCTATTAAGTATAAAGTATTTAATAGAGTAGGTCGGTCTCTAGAGAAGGGAATAGCTACCCACTCCAGTATTCTTGCCTGCAGAATTCCAAGGACAGAGGAGCCTGGCAGGCTACAGTCCACGGGGTCGCAAAGGGTTGGACTCGAATGAGTGATTAACGCTTGCATTTGTTTTTCTTTTCACTTCCTTCCACTGTATCAAATTTATTTGTCTAGTACTTGAAACAAATATTCCCAATCCTCTAAAAAAATTTTTCATAAAAAATAAAAGCCACTTTCATATAAACTATGTACACTTGGAACATCTCAAATCAGCTAAATTCTCAGGTAACAAAAGCAACTGAAGTACTTTTATTTTTTAAACTTTGTACTGAACTTTCTTGGTGGCACACTCAATGGGAGTCTGCCTGCCAATGCAGGGCACAAAGGTTCGATCCTTGGTCCAAGAAGATTCCACATGCCACGGAGCAACTGAGCTAGTGATCTAAGGCCCTTGAGCCCCAGCTACTGCGTCTGAGTGCTGCAAGTAAAGAAGCCCATGTGCCTAGAGCTCATGCTCTGCAACAAGAGCCTTCCGGACTAAGGCAATGGCACAGTGGAATAAATAAATAACTACACTTTATATTATGTCAACAGTTCCTGTACTATTTTAGTTTATTAAAATGAAATTGTTTCTATGTTCAAGAAAAACATTATGAATAAAATTTAAGAATATAAAGCCCTCCTAATATATTTCTTTGAGAAGGACTCATATCAGTGCTATGGTATATATGTGAGTAGCCAACTATCCCAGTCCACTCAGAACCGAGAGATAACTCAGGACAAAGACCATTTGGTAATAAATATGGGAAAGTCCAGGCAAACTGGAACAGTTGGTCTCCCTAACGGCCTGAAACTAATGAGGATACATCAGATATCCAAACTGAGTGACAGCTTCCAACACGAATGACCTGTAATCTTCCCAACTGTACAAGTTATGAAAGACAAAGACTGAGGGATTGTCCCAGATTAATGGAGAAACGACAATAAAATACAGCAGGAGACCCTGAACAGAATGCTGGAGGTGGCGGGGGCACAGGGGGAGCAGAAGTGGAGCAGTGGCGGTGTTACCGAACAACTGGCAAAATTTGAGTATGGACAGTGGATTAAATAGTGGCATTCTATCAATATTAAATGTCCTGCTTTACATGAACATCCTGAAGTTTTGTAAAAGAAAAGTCTTTGTTTTGCAGAAATACTTCTAAGTATTTATAAGTAAGAAGGTATTATGTATGCAAATTATACAAATTATCCAGAACATGATGCAAACTACCTACAAAACTGGTTAATCTCACACTATAGTGTCATAATAAAACAATGAACCAGAATGTGGCCCCTTTTCTGAAATGATGCCTCAGACCTCAGAGCATTCAGTCCTTTTCAGGTTGGAAAGATGGCTTCAGTCTTTATCATTAGTTCTAGCAATCACATCAAAGGTTTAATTGTTAAAAAAAAAAAAAGGTAAATTGAATACAACAGAGTAGTGGGTAACTCTGAGGGGGTAAAGGAGGGGTTCAGAGGGAGTTTCATCTATATCACTAATATTTTATTTAATGCTTTTTTTTTTTTTTTCTGGTCATGCCACACAGCTTGTGGGATCCCAGGCCCACGGCAGTGAAAGCATGGAGTCCTAACCACAGGACCACCAGGAAATTCCCCAATATTTTATTTCTTAAAAAAGTTAAAAAATAAGTAAGTAGGGCAAAATGTTAGAATCTGATGGGAGCTGGGTAGTGGACTCAAGTTATTTGAATGTTACTCCTTCATTTCTCTGTATATGTGAAATATTCTATAATATTGTATTTCACTCATTCTAATACACAAATTTTTTTCACATTTTAGTATCTCTGAAACCAGGATATCTCTTAACAATGGGTGGCACGTCAGAATTCAGTTGGCAGCATCAGCTTCTTTCTCAGTTTTGCATAAAATAATAGTACGTCTAACAATTGATGGCCTTAAGTTAAAGGCAATGAAATATGGCACTTTTTGTTAATACTAAATTACTACTACACACACCCTCTCCCTCCACCCACTTCATTCTACTTTCCCCCAAATTAGCAAGAAAAAGAGAATATTTGGTAATATACTAACAGCAGCATTACTCTTTTCGAAGATCTCATGTGCCAGTAGTTTTAAAGGGCCACAGTACACTCCAGATTTTGCTGACAAGTATTTCTGGATTGCATGATAAGTCTTTCCACTGTTTGTGGGACCTGAATGGAATATTATCTTCCGATGTATGGCTCTAGCTTCTGGGTACCTAAAACATGAGTAGATAAACTGCTTAATTCCATTAACCTCCAAATCCTGGCAAAGGTATTAACTGAAAAAACTTCCAATGAAACATCCCCTTAACATTCACAAAATAGCAGCATCTTTGAAAAACTAAATTAAATGGTGAGTTTCATGTCCACACCAAAATGACTTCTTTCCAAGAATGGCATTTACTAACTAGAGAACAGAAAAACCCAAATGCAAATTAATTTCTTGGATATTCTTGCCATTGTACAAATTCCTTTTCCCCAAGAGTTACTTAAATTTAAACTGCTATCAGCTCCAGAGACATGTTCACATTATTTTCACATTCTCTATATATGCCCTAGAAGTAAATATTCCCAGGCTTCTGAATTTCAGCATACACAATAAAATGACTGAATCTTCTGCTTCTGGCCATGATGAATGGTACTGGACTTGACCTATTATAACTACAAAACTGGACAAAATGTATATAGCAGCTCCCTGGGGACATGGGCAAGAGGTAGTGCAGGACTATAAGCTCCAAAAGAAAGAAACACTTGAGATGAGCCCTACGGACCCCAAGAGGGCACAGGGAGGTGGAACCCAAGCAAGTTAAAACAGTCCCACTGAGCTGAGCAGTAGAGATCAAGATTAAAGCTGCTGAAGCAGCTGGAATCTGAAGGCCTGAGTGTGGAAGAGAACAAAGGTACAATAGAGAGGGAGCCTTGTAAGGTACAATAGAGAGGGAGCCTTGTAAGTCTGTGTGGGGGTTCCTTGGGTCCCTGACCAATGGCTGGGCTGAACACATGCAGGGCCTAGCAAAGGACAGCTTGCTAAGAGTTTAAGTAGAAAGTCTCAAAGAAATGGCAAAGTGCTAGGAGATGTTACAGTTCCAGGCACAGTGGTGGTGAAGAGAACTTATTAACGGCATATTCAGTTGCGACACCAGAAAGCTCACACTTGAATTGCAAGGACAACCTAAAGACCTACTTTAGATCTGCCCTAATAAAACCTTAAACCAAGCTTGATTAGGATTTAGGAGAAGATACCAGCTAACTGCCTGCCAAAACTAATTGTGTATTTTTCTAGGAAAAAAAAAAAAAATCTAGATTACTTGATTTATCATCTAGTATACAATAAAAAAATATATAGTGATCACTAATCTCCCAAGATCAGAAACTGAAAATTTCAAATCCACAATAAAGAAACTAACCAGTTAGGTGGTATTCTTAGGTCGCTGATTTTTCGTAGATCATCCTTACATTCCAACACAGGAAATATTTGTTTTGCATGTCTCAAGAAAAATGGAAATAAGTCATCCACATGAGCTGGAAAATAAAACACTGCATTAATCTATGCAATCTAAATGTTATTCACAACTGAACTTAATGAAAGCTTTATTCTTAGTGAGCTAAGTTAAGGGGACATTGTCAGGAAAAAAAGGTAAACCCTAGAACAAGGAATGCTATCCTTTCCTGAGATCCTGCTTTGCCTTATGTTTTCTTCCTTATTTCACTTGTATTTTCTAGGAAAGCAGAAAACTTTGGCTGTCAGCAACCATGTTCCACTTCTTCAATGGACCAGGTAAAGATCAGCACTGATGAAAGTTAAATTAAAAACAAAGAACCTGGGGGTAACTCCCCGAGAATCCAGTGCTTCGGACCCAGTGCTCACACTGCCAGTGCCCTGGGATCTATTCCTGGTTGGGAAAGAAGGATCATGGACAGCAAAAAACAAAACAAAAAACCTGGGAATATACATTAGCAAGAAGGCTCCATGGTTACCGAAGCAAAATACCCAGATGCAAGTAGTTTTTAAACTACAGATACCACTGAGAAACAAAACGTGAAAGTGAATTGACTTCTCAGCAAGAAGTCACCACACCTTATGGGTTTGATGAAGGTGGGCTGAGTTCCATTCTGCTTTGTGTCCCGGTTCTACCTCACTGCCTGGCTCAGGGCAATGGTCTAACAGTCAAATACATAAAAACATAACCAAAGTCAAACTGCCCATAGGAATAAAATAATGATTATTTCTACATTTTTTTTCTTTTACAGCAAGCGGTCTGTCAAAGTATGAGGGAGAAAGAAGTCAGTGGCAAAAACAGATGGAATCTGTATTGTATTAATTCTACCTTGTGTGAGAGTTCATTCTACCGAGGCCTATACTAGTGAAGAGCAGATGGTAACAGATCGTGGCCCCAGTCTTCCTCCAGTCTAAGACACATGGGTGACTTAATAACCAACCCAGGCCTACTATAAAGCAAAAAGACCAAGAAGGCCTCCTATGACAGCACTGAATTATTTACAGAGGATGTTAACAGGGCTTATTCTAAAGCAAATAAGCTAACTAGAGAAAAAAACAAAAGAAATAGCAAGTATGTTCACAGGATTTTAAAAAGTCTCTAAACACTTGCCTGCACTGAAGCAAATGTCATTCAAAATAATGTGAATGTCCACATCCAGAGAATGAGACTGCATGATATAATTTCGAAAGCTTATGAAAGCCTGGTGGAAGAGACGAGCTGTGGGAAACAAAATCAAAACAGGCAGGACTTAGTTTTCATTTTCTCATTTTAAAAAGTACATATACACATCACACCTAACTCACCAAAGCGTCTTTTTTCTTTCTTGTAGTACAGCTGGTTTGTTATGATCTGGGCTAAAACTGAAATTCTAGTACAACATGAAGGGAAGCTGAACACACAGCTCCTTTGCCATGCGTCTGGCTCACCTTTGCCCGGACAGAGGCCAAACTCAGGGACAGTCTCCATATTACAACTATGGACTTATGTTCAGGCCACACAAGGTCCCACACAATAAGGAAAGCTGTAATCTAAGCAGCAATAAGGTATCTCTAATGGAAATGGTATTAGCCTTACCATCGAGTCCATAATCGGCACTCAATTTCTGAATTTCTTTCCTCTTGTAAAACTTGTCTAAGATCTTCTTTACTTCATCTGGAAGAAAGATAAGAAAATTGAACATACGTTTAACATTTGTCTTCTAGATAGAGAAATACCCCCAAAGCAAAAGAAATTTGAAGTCCTAACACTCAAGGCAGAGGTCTACTGAGTGTTACAAGAACTTGAAGGTGGGTTAGTTGATCACAAACTTTTTATGGTTTAATAGTGTCAAGAAAAAGTATAAAGTCAAACAACGCAATCAATATTCCCAGTATACTGCAGAAGACTAAGCAAGGTGCCATAGGACTGGCACCACCCTATCCTCCACCGGACCACTGTTAGATACCCATGTTCTGTTTGGTTTACTCACAACCATTCTGCACATCTAATAGTGAGCAGCTAAAAGGTATCTTTTAGCTGAAAGATAACCAATACTGCAAGGGCCAGATCATCATGCCTTTATGTGAATGACTAAAGGAGCCTCCGATAACCTTTAGCTTGAAGATGATTTTTAGGGAGAACAAATTACATGTATTTCATTCTAGGTGGCATAACTAAAGTCAGTGGGAAGTGAGGGAAACAGATTTCAGTGGAATTTATATAAGAACTTCCTAATAATTAGAATAAGAAAAGGGGTTGCCTGACAAAAGTACCAGCTCCGTGTCACTGAAAGTGCTCAAGTAAGGCTTAGATGACTGTATTTCAAGGGTGACAGCAGAGAAATTACTATGCTGCAAAGGAGACTGAATTAGATGCCTGCTGAAATGCCACTATCAATCACTAATTTTACAGGTGAAAATATTTTAAATTAATCAAGCTGAGATTGCATTAACAACCTAAAAAAAAGAGAGGTTTAGAACATTTATGTATACAGTAACCTAAAAATACTTATTTTGTTAAGTCCTCACATCAACCTATGTTATATAGTTGGGGTAGACTATCTGGCCTCCTAGGGAAACAGTTTTCCCAGCTTCCACACATCAGATTCTACTATAGGGTAATTCCATTTTTTAAACAGCAAACGTTTAGTACAAGTGATACTAGTTTACACTTATTCATCCCTTCACACTTTTCAAAGTGCTTTGCCAAATACGTTATCATGATTTTCACAATCCAGAAATACAGGCAGAGAAAATATTATTTATATTTTAGCATTTGGGAAGTGGACAAAAGGTAAGTAAACTGTAAATTGTTCCAGTGAGTTAAGTAATGTATGGCTGTCACAAATGTGCAACATCTTCTACTTGCAGTCAGTCTACCCTTACTTGCCTAATGTATTATGATCAACCAGAAAAAAAATGATATATACATTTACCTATATATGTGTATATATACGATATATACATATACTCATATATGTGTGTGTTACAATCAACCAGAAAATGTGTATCTTTTATACATATATATATTACTATATGTAACTTTCATATATATATATATATATATACACACACACATACATAGGCACCTACTGTGTGACTAGAAGAATGCTAGGAAATGAGCACATAGTAGGCATTCAATAAGATTTGTTGAGGATAAAAACTGTACTTCATAAGCGTTTTTAGGAAGATTAAATAGGTCACATGTTTAAAACAGTACCTGTCTCTAACACTCAGTGTTAGCCAATGTTATTTTTTCAAAAAAGAAGGAACCCCAGAGATATTCTAGGCAGCAGTAGCAGCATTATGTAAAAAGCCCTCCTGGAGCACAAGTGCCATTTCATCAATCTGGCTGAAAGAAGGAGAGTGGTTTGCAACAAAGCTTCTCCAAGAGTTACCCAGGCCAGATCAGGCAGGGAGTGAGGACCCTTTCAAACTGGGGACAATGGAAAAGCATTAAGCAATTTTTTGCAGGGGAGCCACAGGATTAGATATTGCCATTTGCTGATGCTAAGCGAGAGCTTTCTCTCTGGAGCCCTGGATGATCAGGGTACCTTCCACCTTTGGTAAGCTCACCCTTATCGTGTTCTACCTTGTAGTATAGTTGGTCATCCATCGGTCCTTCCTCCCACAAGGCTGTAAGTTTCTGGAGCGGAAGAGATCTGGATCTGAGTCTGGTTCCTCTTGGCAACCACCATACAGCCTAACAGTGTCTGGTTTGCGTAGGTACCCAGTCAATGACAAAAAGTCCGGAAAGAAGTCTTCCTCTGGCTTTTCACCACCCCACTCCCTTGTCCCTTCTGGGAGCAACAGTTATAAGCAGCGGTGGCGCGGGTAGGGCCGGGGGAGGGCGGGGGGAGGAAGACTGTACTAGAAAGTCAGTCGTGCACCCAACGGCTCAAAAAAGATGAATCGTCCCGTCACAAAGGGACTTAGACCATTCCCACGGGAACAGTGAAAGGGAGAAGGCCGGTTCAAGGGCAGCACATCAAAGGATCAATCAGACACAATCCCAAGCCTTGAGGGGCTCAAAACCAGCAAGGGAGGCAGGCACTGACAGGCACAGTGACAAAGTTCGAAGGGACCTGGGTCTCCAGGGGATGCAAAAGCAGCTGCCTCGGAGAAGCGTCTCGCCCTGCACCAACCACCCTCGCCGCCCTCTCCAGCTCCTGCACTCACTCTTGTCCAGAGGGCGGGTTAGCTCAGCCCCGACGTCGCCATCTGCGCTAGGACCCTGAGGTTTCACAGTCAGCGGCACGAACAAGGACGTGTTTGGAGCTTTGGAGCCTCCGGAGGCAGAGGAAGAGGCGCAGGCAATAGCAGGAACGCGCCCCAGAGCCCTAGGAAAGGGCCCGGTGTGGGCACGAAGGGCAGAGCAGACGGCTGCCCGGTGGCCAGCCTGGCGCCCCGCGGGGAGCCGAGCCCACAACAGGGCACACCGGGGTAAGGACATCGAGACTGCAGGCTCCAAAGGAGGCGGGCTGGAGCAACCTGGGGACGCGGCGGCGGACAGTGACGCGCGGCCACCGCCAGTGACGCAACCCGCCAGTGCCTGAAGCCCTCAAAGACCCAAAGCAGGAGAGCTGCCCAAGAAGAGGCCCGATCAATAAGGAAAAAGCAGAGCTAGAAAATTGCTCATAAAGGGGAATAAAAACTTCGAAGTGAAAATCAGAAAAGATACGTTCCTGTAAGTCCTTGTTCTCTTTTATAGCAGATTGGCGACAGCTTTCTTTAAAGAAAATAATCAGGCACCTTTGGGGATGTCACAGATGAGAGGCTGGGGCCTGTGGAGTGTGTCACGTGATGTTAGCAGCTGGCCCTGAACGGCTAAGTGTTCAAAGCGCGTGGGCAGAGCTGTGAGCTGTGTGGGTGCCACTGGTGGAGATGCGGGTACCTGGGATGTAGCGCCAGCGTTCCTTGCGGGTTGGAAACTCTGCAGAGCATTTTCCTTAAGTTCCTTGGATAATTAACTTTAGTTTCCGGATAGAGTAGCGTTAGAGAACATATCTTGATCTACCCTCAGGACCGTAGAAATTCTGAGTTGCTAAAGAATTCTGTGAGTTCTTAGGTAAACCCTTTGTATGACATGCATGTGAATTCTTATACTTTAATAGGAGCAGTGTGTGTACATCATATGCTGCTGTGTTACAACTGTGTAGCAAAAATATGTCCCGGTACCCAGGCCAAAGTTGTTTCTTTTGCATTAGTTGGATACTGTTTCATATGAAGTTGAAACATAAAATTCAAGGTCGGCCCTTGGATTTTCCATATCTCTTTATTATACTTAAAACATCAAGGTCTTGCAACTTGAAGGAATATGTCATGTGACCTGTAATAGTGTGTCAAGTAGGATTTCAGTAACAACATTATGTGCCTTTGATTCACATACTTTTTAAACATCATGGATTCAAGTAGACAGCCTCTTGGCCTCAAAGAGTTTATGATCTGGCTCTGGTCATATGAAGGGTTAACATTAACTAATGCAAATATTTATTATATAATATATAAGCTAATTATGATTATATAATATATAAGGTAATTATTATATAAGCTAATGAGAGGTCAAAGAACGATTCATGTCAAAACTACAGGCCAGTTGTTAGTTATGTCATCATTTCTCAAGTCCATACATCATAGGGTACCAGGTGCCAACTGCTATCACAGCACTAAAATTGTATCATAATTGTGTCTCTTGAGTAGTACTTCTCAAGCTTTAGGGTGTGTAAGAGTCATCTGGAAATTTTGTTAAAATTGTTAGGGCGCTACTTCTGGAGTTTCTGATTCAGAAAGTTTGGGGTAATGCCCAAGATTGGAATTTATGTTTTCAGGTGATACTTCTCCTGATGATTTGGGGACCACACTTTGAGAACCAGTGCTCTGGGTTATCGGAGAAGGCAATGGCACCCCAACTCCAGTACTCTTGCCTGGAAAATCCCATGGATGGAGGAGCCTGGTGGGCTGCAGTCCATGGGGTCGCTAAAAGTCGGATACGACTGAGCGACTTCACTTTGACTTTTCACTTTCATGCATTGGAGAAGGAAATGGCAACCCACTCCAGTGTTCTTGCCTGGAGAATCCCAGGGACGGGGGAGCCTGGTGGGCTGCCATCTGTGGGGTCGCACAGAGTCGGACACGACTGAAGCGACTTAGCAGCAGCTCTGGGTTATAGTTCCTTCAGGGTAGGACCAGGGCCAATAAAATAGCACTAAAGAAACAGTCAGGAAAATGCTGAATGTGTGTGTGAAAACATAAATGTGGGACAGGGAAAGGAAGTGGGAGAAATAAAAACTCTTGTGGTAGGGAATAAAATAAACAAGTTCTCTCTTCTTTGTCTTTGCTGTTAACAAAACCTGGTTTATGAGGTTTCACAAAATGCATTCTAGATTTCTCCCCCTCACGCCTCCCTACAAATTCTGTACTTTGACATTTCTGGCATTTTTCTAATGTAAGGTTATCATGATCTAGATACCAAATTGTTCATCATGGAGGGGTCTCAGAGCTTATCTGGTTGTTTCCCTATCTTAGGAAGGGAGCCAACTATCAAATGCATTTGTAGAACTGTAGTGTCCACATGGTCCTGCTCTGCTGTCTTGCTTTCTCTCCAGGACCTGATATGACTCCTAGAATCTAGTCTGTTTCCTTTATTCTAAAAAGTATACATTACATTAAGAGTTCTTACCATAATGTTACTACATGTAGACAATTTTTTTTCTAAAGGCCGCCACTTTAACTTTATAATCACTCTTTAGGAAAATAAGCGTCATCCATTTTCTCAGATATTTTAATGTGTATTATGAGATAAGCACAAAGTATAGCAAAACAAAATGGGCTGAACCCCCAAGAGCTATACTAAGTCTTGGAGATGTGCCTGGCGTGACTTGTCAACATAACAAAGGGACATCTAACACTTTGACTTAAGAGATGGAGATGGTATCAAGACAAAAATGGCCTGGAGAGTCTTAACTGAAGGGCTGGCTGGCATAAGGGAATGTATTCTCCAAGGAGTCTGGCATAACTGGAGCTGAAGGTGTTTTGTAATAGAGAATTAGAACTTTTCCTGCAATTGAGTCACTAAAAGATTTTGACCAGGGGAGTGACATAAGAATTACGCTCACAACCTCAAGCCTAAAAAACAATGTTATTTAAGGGTGCATATTTTCCTCACTCTGCATTTATCTAATTTGAAACTGTAAAATGTGTTACATTTCAATCCAGGCAGGTATAAACCTCCCAGAGAGGGCCATTATGTATGTTCAGATTCAGCTGAATATAAAAGGAATTAAAGACTTTGCTGACTCACAGGGTAATTAGAATATTCCAGCTTCTTGATCCACATTGAAGGGATCCGGAATACACCACTGTGGCATAAAATTTTTAATAGAATGCATTTGAGTTCCTGAAGTCCTGTCTGCCTAAATGCAGAGCCTGCCTTAAGTCCCCTCGCAGGGAGCAAACTGGAAGGATTAACTCATCACCGTGAGAAACTGGCATAACACCTAAACAGACTTTGGTTACAGAATGCTCCTATCTACCACCTGTTCTCCTAAGGGCTCTTTATCTTTCCTAAAAGCCATCACTTTCCCATTAGTGCTCTTTTCTCCCCACTACTTCCCCTACTAAGTCAGTTGTAAGTGTCCTTCACCCCCATTCCCCTAGCAAGATGGTAAACAACCCTCAAATTCTAACCACCCCAGTAAATCACATTTTTGTGAACATCCTCTAACTCAATTAGACTCCTTTTCTTTTGCTAATCTATCAGTTTAACAGTAGGCTCTCAAACACAAAAGAGAGCAAAGAGAAGTTTTTCCTCCCTAGCAATTCAGAACAATGAAAACTTCACCAGAGAGAAATAACTAAATGGTTTGAACAGTAGTTCTCAATCCTGGTTAGTTTTTAAACACTGATGTCCAAGCCCCTGACATTCTGATTTTATTGGCCTGGATAGGATCTGGCATGATTATTTTTTAAAACTCCTAAAAGTGATTTGACCATGCAGCCCGGGTTGAGAACCACTCCATTAGATATTGTACTCTAATAGACACAATTTTTTTTCAGTTCATTTCTAATTAACTGGTTAACTTTTTTACAGTTCACCAAATACTGTTCAAATTTTTATTTTTCAAATTGGTTATGCATGAAGTCTCAAGCTGAATAAGCATCCTATTTATGACAGTGTTTTAAGCCACCTAGTTAAAAGTTATATATATATTTAAAATTGAAATTGATATTTGTAAAAACTTCTAATTATCACAATTACAGCTTCTTAAACTAGTGAGCAATTTTGTCCTCAAAGATAAATATGACAATGAGAAGAGATTTCAGAATATAAATATTTTAATCATTCAAATAGCAAGCTTAATATCTGTTTCAAATTCTTTATTATACATCATGGTTGCACAATTTGAGGCTGGTTAAATACAATTGGTTTTCAATTTTTCTTTGAATATTTTCCAGATTACTACATGCAAGTGACCATGAAAATATTTGGCATTTTAAAATTTTGAAACTCTGAACAGGCACTTACATGAAGGAAAACATTATCATTCACAGATATCCACATTTATAACCAGTGCTCCAGCACATGGAACTTTTTGCCAGTTAAGAAGTTGGTTACTAACCATTTTTCAAAGAGCCACAGTAGTAAAATAGGCTTAAAGAAATGTAATTTGGGTTACTTAGTTTACTCATAAAGTAAGGTTAACTGACAAGACTTGCACTGAAGTGTATAAAAAAATATTGGTACAAAAACCAATGAACCATAAGTGAAAGTAGTTTCATACATCAGGTTTTAGTTCCTATACCCCATATTTAGTGTATCTGAGATCAGACCCCATGCATAGCATAAAAACAGATGACTGCAACCTTCTTTTTTAGAGGCTTTGAACAATGCTTGAGTTTAATGTTAAAAAAATTTAAACATAATGGACAAAGAAGTTTAAATCTGAGTTTGAACTAGTCAAGGTTCTGATTTAACAAATGTGAAATTGTCCAGATCTGGGTAACTACATGCTTCACCAGTTCTCCTGAGTGCCCTCATCCTCATATTTTCTCCGAAAAAGAGAATATTTGCAACAAAGTTTATATTTGTGAACATGTGCTAAAAAGATTCCTTAAATCAAAAAAACTTTTTTCAAAGTATTATGGAACAATCATATAGTTTTAACAAATTCTAAACGGCCAACATAAAATCCACTCCACACTGCAGAAAACATATAGTGGTACCTGTTGGATAGCAGTAGCAAAATGGTTACTTAATTTGGTCCCCCCCCCCCAACAAAAAAAAAAGCTGCAATGACATGCTACATAATCCCTTAGGGGGAAAATTTAATATACCACAGAAGATTTCAAAGAGAACAAAATTCAGGAAGCCATGGAATGGCAGACTCAGAGGCACCTACAATGAAACACTCGTATGCATTTCTCAAACACATACAGAAAAACATAAATGTAGTTTTCAAAAATATTGAGATGCCGTGTTTCAAATCTTTGCAGGCTGTAAGGGCCACTCAGGTTTTCTAATTTTATTTGAACACAAATTTTTTTGCATGTAGAGAGAGTAGGAGGTAATCATTAGCATAAGAAAGAAGAAAAGAATTTATAATCAACATTATGCAGAAAAAAAGCACAAGTACAAATATCAACCTACTCACATGAAAATATAATGTTTATGCTGATGTATATCTGAGTGCTTATGATCAAATCAAAGTGTGCAGTTAAAAAAAAAAAACAAAAAAAACGGCAGTTTAAGAAAGTTCCAGTGTTTCAAAGAAAGCACTTTTTAAAATGTATATACATGAAGAACAGTTATGTCGTAAAATAAATTCAGCACTGTAAGATAAAGGAAGACTATCATAAATGGAGTTTTGGCCTTTTCCCTGCCCTACACGCTGCAACCATCTTTAACCTGCCAAACCTAAATCTCAACGGATATAGAAGGTTTTTTCCTTCTTTTTTTCCTCCCATTCAGTTCACATTTCAGGCTGCTCAGCAGATGCCTGTGATTCTGGTGATTCAAATCGCTGGTGAAAGTTTGTTCTCTGTTTCCTCAGTTTTTCAGGAGCTTTTCTCCACAAAATGATCTCCTAGAAAACAAATGCATAACAAATTAATATCCTCAAATTAATATTCTTGTATTATGCCTTAAATTTTCACCACAGAAATAATGCACTTCAATTTTAACCGTAACAAAACTAACTTCTTCCCTACAAAAGCTTTCCTCTTTTCCTGATGGACCTACTTTCTTCCAATTCTAATAATGGGTCTCCCCTTCTGCCAACTCTGCTCCCCCAACCAACACCTATGTACACCACCACTATGAATCCAAACTGACACAAAGGTCTAGCTACTACTGCTTTAAAGAATTCCTAAAATCTGTCGTTTAGTTTGTTTCCCCTGTCCTTATCCAAATTCAAGCCCTTGTCACTAAATACTTCAGCTTCCTGACAGATGGCTCTCCCTCCCTTGCCTGATACCCTTTTTTAACCTGTCCTACCCATCACTGCCAGACTTGTCTAAAACACTGCTGGATGACTCTTCAGTAGCTCTCAGTTCCTCCAGGATCAATCTCCAGCCCAGTGTTCAAGGCCCTCCACAACCTTTATCCAATTTACTAACATCACTCTTCCCTACCAAGGTCCCAGTACCCAGCCAGCAAACTGGGTTACTCTCTGCCTTTAGATGCACTTCAAATTAAACTTTCCCTCCATCCTCCCCTTTACATTCTTCAAATTTCGATTCCTCTGCCTGTCTTACCCTAACCAATCCATCCTGAGAGCTCTTCTAAACTCTTTTTTAAAAAATAATAATTTGAATTTATTTTTGGCTGTGCTTGGTCTTTGTTGCTCTGCAGCCTTTTTCTCAAGTTTCAGTGAGCAGGTGGTGGTGGTGTAGCCGCCAAGTCGTGTCCGACTCTTGTGACCCCATGGACTGTAGCCCGGCAGGCTCCTCTGCCCATGGGATTTCCTCCAGGCAAGAATACTGGAGTGGGTTGCCATTTCCTTCTCCAGGGGATCTTCCTGACCCAGGGATCGAACCCCAGTCTCCTGCATTGCAGGCAGATTCTTTACCAACTAAGCTAGGAGGGCGGCCCTTTCTAGCTGCTGTACACAGGCTTCTCATTGTGGTGACTTCTATTGGTGTGAAGCACAGGCTATAGGGCATGTGGGCTTCAGGAGTTGCGGCCCGTGGGCTCTAGAGCACAGCAGGCTCAATAGCTGTGGCACACAGGCTTAGCTGCTCCTCGGCATGTGGGATCTTCCCAGACCAGGGACCCAAAACTGCATCAGCAGGCAGATTCTTTATCACTGAGCCACCAGGGAGGTCCATCTTCTAAATTCTTCAAATTACTTGCTTCATGAAGTCATGGCAGGCTGTTTGTTTTTTAACCAACATAGCAGAATTTAAACATCTAAATGAATGACCATGGGAGGCATATACTACTCAATAGGGTCATAATATGTAATTGATTTGAAAATTGTCAATTTCACATAATCTAATTTGAAGTTATAAATCACTTATGTTTAACTATATAGCATTATGGCAACATTAGCAAAATAAGTTTTCTCTCTTCCAAATTGCTGTCAAACCATTATTTAAGTTTTCTGTTAATTATATAATTTTTCTTTTTCCACAAATATGCAATGTGAGAATTGTAAGGAAAAACTCTGTTTAAAAAGGTGGCTTTTATATTCTTCACAGTCCTCAGCACAGAATGCTTTTTTCCCCCCAAAATAATTTCCAATTTAGCTTTGAACACTCAACTGACATTCAAATATTTATTACTCTGATAAAGAACAGAGAAGACCATTCTAATCACAGACTTTACTCAAAATTCACTGAAAGCTTTTAATTGATTTTCAAGTGAGAACAAGTTTTATGATAAAGATATTTTAAAAAGTAATAGATTTGGGTCATCTCAAAGACATTTATAAGAGGATTGTTTAATTAGGGAAAAATGGAAAACTGAAATCCATCAAGTGGATGCAGTCATGAAAAATGAAAGGAAATCTTTATTTGCTGATACAGGAAATCTATTCAAGACACTACTGAATGAAAAAGCAAATTAAAGATCAATATGCATAATATGATCTAAAAACAAACAAATTTGTCTGGGAAACTATCACAATGGTGGTGGAATTTTTGTTGACCTTTATTTCATTGTTTTTTGCCTGATTTTTAAAAAAAACAAATAGCAGATATTGTTTTTATAAAAAACAAAAGTTTCAAGAGAAAAAAAAAAAATAGAAGCCCTGCCAAATTATAGCCCATCCTGGAGTCCTGCAGAATGACTGGAAGGAGACTGATCACAACAGAGATCCATTCATGCCTTACTTCTGTGTCACACTTTCAGTGTTTTCACTTACTTAGAAACCCCCACTTGCTCAGTACAATAAAGCTTAGAAAAGTGAGTGCTTTCTAGGTGTTTTTAGAACCACCACAGAACAAAATACCATGTAGGTGGCACCATACATACCTGCTGCTTGAAGTACCTTCTGTCTTCTTCATCAACAAGGACTAGATTCAAAAAGTACCGTACTGAAAATTTTTTGTTCACATCTCTCATTGTTGGAGTTGGGTCATATCCTGCTAAAAATAGTCTTATTGGAATTGATTCACCTGAAAGAAAAGCAATTTCTATTTAGTTCTAAAGGATGACCAAATACAGTTACATAACACCTAAAACTAAGTAGTATAAAGACACTAACGCTTCAGTTCCTCCTGAGACGGGAGCATAAAAAAACTTTAGACCAGAGTTTCTTAGTGTTGACACTACTGACATTTTAGGCCTAATAATTCTATGTTGTGGGTAAGGTCCTATACACTGTAGGAAGTTCAGGGCATTCCTGGTCTCTGCCCATAAGATGCCAGTTAACAGTCCCCAAATATGACAACCAAATATGTCTCCAGACATTGCCAAACTTCCTGTGGGGAGTAGGGAGTAAAAGAGCACCTGGCTGAGAACCACCAGCTCTAAAGTCAAATGCCTGGACTCGAATTCTAACTCCAGTCAAGTATATCCATCTTATAAAGAATTTGTAAGGACTATATGGACTAATATGTATAAAAGCTTCAAACAGTGCCAGCAGTTAAGTTCTACTCTAGCACTTTTGTTACTTTCAAGCTTTCAAGAATTTTGCCATTTCTCATCATGTGTAGAAATTCTTGAATAGTTATTACTAATAAGATTGCTATTTTTGGTGACTTGATAGCTTCTCTTTTCCTAAGAGTAATTATTGGCCTATTCTGTTTTGAATTCTTTCTATGTAATACTTTTCTTATGTGTATCTATTTCCTTAAAGATATACAACCGAGGGCATGGAAAGGGAACAAAGGAGAAACCTCAGGTGAAACAAACATGCCCTATTCCTGATCAGTGATGGGTGCTAGCCCTAATTTATATAGGGCAGGCTGGAGGGAAGAGACAAAAAGTACAAAAAGAGGGAACCAGATGGGTTGGGGCCACTCCTTCAGGGGTCAGCCCACCCTCATGCCTTGGGGGGTATACTTATCCTTTGTTTACCAAATAAAATTAAGCTGTAACCAGAGGGGGGGCGGGGATATACAACTGGTTTCTTTTACATAAAAATTTGTGGCTGCTGGAATTTTACTAAGTAATGTTGCATAACACACAAGTACACAGGAATGAGTTTCGAAGTCAGAAAGGCCCAGGCTCAAATGCCAACTTTGCAATGATTAGCTCTTGAAGGAAACCAGAATATGTCACCAAAAAATGTGCCTCTTTGACATTAAAATTATGTCTGAACTGAAGGCAATTAAGCAGCAGTGAAAGCAAAAAAGAATTCCCCTATTCTGCCTAAAGGCAGGATATAAATTATTTTATTGGAGACACCCTCTCTTTAGCCCAGGGATGGCACCAGAGGAATCTGCAAACAAGTCTACTCCGCTAGCTTCCTCCCTCATATTTACCTTCCCATAGTCTGTGCCCTTGGAAGCCTAAGCTGCTTTCCTTTGCCCAGTTGTTTCTCTCCAAATTTACTGTTCTTTTGAAGATGCTATATAAGCTGAAATGCTAAGTCACTGCTTTGAGTTACTTTTTTGTTGAGGTTTCTCCTGCATGAGGAGAAGACAATGGCAACCCATTCCAGTACTCTTGCCTGGAAAATCCCATGGACAGAGGAGCCTGGTAGCCTGCTCCTGAGCAACTGAGCAACTTCACTTTCACACTCCTACGTGATGTGCACTGCATGCGTTAATAAACTGTTTTTCTCTTATTAATTTTGTTAAACAATTCTAGCTGAAAATCTAAGTGGGTAGAGGTAGTTCTGCCTACCCTAACAAGTTTTTAACCTCTACATCTCAGTTTCAGGGATAAAATAAGGGCTACCACTACCTAACTCAAAGTGTATATGGAAGGGAACTTTAGAGCACCTGAGAATACAATGCCTCATCAATAGTTGGCACTCAATAAATGGTTAACTGCTTTTTGAAGTAATTACTAACAGAGTAAGAAAAGCGAAAGACATAAATTTAAAATGGTAAGTACTGGCTTCATTATCTTAGATACTGAAAATTATTTAGTAAGGGAGCTGCTTATTTTCTTGGGGGCTATATAGAATTCCAAAATCCCACAGAATGAATGCTCAGCTATACTGTACCTTATGTTCAGCATGAGTAAAAAAAGATTTACAGGAAGAACTCTTGTAACAGAAGACAAAATATTATAAATTCAGAACTAGGGAACAGATATACATCAATGTCTTTCCTAAATTCTAAATTAAAGCTGAGTAAAAAATTAAACCTTATTTCAAACCAGAAAGTACTACTACAGTCTCCTCAGTATTTATACAAAGATGATCGTAAAAATCATTTTAGGAATTCACATATTCACAGTGAATAAATACTTTCAAGCTAAACTGCCATGAACACTGCTATCTGCACTACCTATAACACAAAAGAAGTAAAAGAAAAGTTTATTACCTTTAACTGGTGCACCATCCATTATTTCATATTTGGCGATTGTTTCTGTTTCTGTTGTGGTACTGGGTCCTAGGGCAATAATGTAAATGATATTAATTTAAATATTGCTAGAATATAGTTTCCAGGCTTATACCTTCCTTCCTATTTTCTGACTACATTATTTTAGTCCTAACTGACTTTCCCCCTTTTGTGAAAATGTTGATCATTCTTTTCTATTTCTTGATCCACACTTATTTACCACCCAACTGAGGTCTCACTCCCTTCTCCTCAAACATAATTCAGTAGACGCCTGAAAAACTGCAGGGGCTGAAGTGCTTCACTGTACACGCATGAAAACCTGCATGTAATTTACAGTCCCTGCTCTGTATCCTCCACTCCTCCCTGTCCACAGTATCCACAGTTCCTTCCTATGCAGATTCAACCAACTGCAGACCACGAAGCAGCATAAAATCTACTACTAAACAAAATCCACTGTAAGTGGACCCATGCATTTCAAAGCTCATGTTATTCACAGGTCAACTGTATACAGCTCAGAAATAATAAGGAAGTCTCCACAGACTTCCTTCCATCATTTCTAGTATCTGCTGAAATAGAAACTAGGAAGGCACAGCAGAGCACTGACATGCTAGTTTTCTCTGTAACGCCCAAAATGTCTTTTCTTGTTAACTTTAACAGAGATAAAATATCAAAGTGAATGCTTAACTGACACACAATTCTTTTGAAGAGTGAATGATACAAGTTTAAAAGTACACCAAAACACACAGTAATGATCCCAATGTTGTAAAGTATATAACATGCAAAGACTAAGATCTGTTCTGGATTATGAGTACAAATTATTTCTTACTGAAAATTTTCTAGAACACCCAAACATAATTTTTATAACTAGAAAAAAATGTTTAAATAACTTTTTTAAACAACAAATGGGAAACTGAAGTTTGGTTTTAATATCTTTAAATCGCTTTAGCAGGTAAAAAATGGAGATTAAGAAATTACAGATGTTTATGACTGTCAATTATAAATTCTTAAAAAGTGGTGCCTAAAATTCTTTTTAGCAGAAAACCAGGAAAATTAAAGGAAACAAATCAAATCTATATACTAATTAAAACTAGGGGGAAAAAACAGGCAATTCCTTGGCGATCCAGTGGTTAACACTTTGCACTTGCACTGCAGGGGGCATGGGTCCGATCCCTGTTCAAGGAACTGAGATCTCAGAGGCCCCATAGTGCAGCCAAAAAAAAAAGGAAAATTAAAAAGCAGTTATGAAAAAAAAAAAGCGGTTATGAACCAATAAATGATTTGGGGTAACTCGTCAGCTATCTGGAGAAAAGTAAAGCTGGATCCACACCTGTTTCTTGCTTACATCAGGCCAAATTCCAAATGAATTAAAACTTTAAACAAAATTCCTAAACTACAATGTATTATTTTAGTAGAATCAGGCACAGAAGATTATTTTTAGAACCTCAGTGTAAAAAAAGGTCTTTCTCACTGTGGTACAAAACCCAGAATCCGTAAAACGAAAAACTGACAATGTGACTTACACAAACGTCAAGAACTTCTACATGGTAAAAACTACCACAAGCAAGACAAATGGGAAATTTTGCTGCTCTTAATACAGAAAATGGGGCTGATTTCTCTAATATGTAAAGAGTTTCTACACTTCAAAAGGAAAAGACTAATAATGCAATAGAGATGGGGCAAAGGATATGGATAGGCAGTTTATAGGAAAGAAATACAAATGGCTTTTATACACGTGAAAAGATACTCATCCTCACTCAAATGAGAAAAATGAATCAAAACTACAATGGGGAACCTTTTCCCCACTCCCATGAGATCAGCTAAAGTTTTAGAACATTGTGCTTATGAGAACACATGGAAAAAAAGGCACCTTCCTACATTCATTGCTGGTAGTAATAAATTGGTATGGTCCATAAAGAGGACAAACTGACAATATTAATCAAAATTACAAATGAATATATCCTTGGAAACAGCAACTCCACTTCTAAGATTTTATTTTGCATATAAACCAACACATGTGAAATGATATTATTAAGTGAAGTGTCCCTAAAGTACGCACTGTACATAACCACTTGACTAAAAGGAAGGGTGTAATAAAGAGGCACTTGCATGTGCATGAATAAATGTTTAAACGATTTTAAAACTTGTATCACCTATGAGTAGCTGGGATACATAAATAGGACACTTTTTACTGTATAATCATTCATATTTTATTTTTGAACCATGTGAATTATCTACTCAAAAACTAATTTTTAAAAACATAAATGAGTAACTCACTGCCAGAAATATTAAGTATCAAAGTTAGTATCCAAGGTGGATATTTAAGTTTAAACAGTATTTTAAGATTTTAAAATTTCAACTAAAATGAACTTCAATTCAGGAACCCTTTAACTTACCAATTCCTGTGATCTCTTTTTTAATCAGTTGTAACTCCATATGTTGGATTTTTATTCTTACTAATAAGAAGTAAATTTTTCCAACAATCACATCCTTTAAATGATACCTTTAGGGAAAGAATATTTGTCACTTACTAAATATCAATTTACAAAACAAAGAGTGAAATATGTCCTGAAAAGGTTTATTAGATATCTGTAGGATACTTACTATTTAAGAATACCATTCTGACTATTCATGTATTTAATGTTCCTTTTTTTCAAAAGAGTACTTATCATTTTACTATAAAAATTAGGAAAAAAACTTACTTGATCATCAATAAACCTCAGAGGGAAAAATTAGCCAGAGTAATTGTTAGTCACCTATTTAGAGGTCAACTTCATTTCTAAAGAACTTAAGCGAGGAAAATTAAGATTTTTATGCCTGAAAATGTTTGGCATATGAAGATGTTCCAAACATTAAAAACTTTAGACAGGTATTTAGTGTATTACTCCAAGTGCTAGAATAGTGCAGTTAAAAAAAATCACCCGGTCACAAAGAGACCTTCTCTAGGTTTGAATCTCAAAATAATATCCCAAGAGTTGACTAATGCAATTATGTCTCTCTGAAGGGAGACTTCCAGTGACAAGTTTTAGGTCCTAAACTAATAATTTTATCAACAATATAATTTAAGACTCTGAACACATGTGTATCACAATTTCAGTGATATAAACTGGGAGATGACAAGCAATAAAAATCATGTAGGGCTTCCCAGTGGTTAAGAATTCGCCTTGCAATCCATAGGACACAGGTTTGATCCCTGGTCTGGGAACATCTCACATGCTATGGGGCAACTAAGCCTATGAGTCCCAACTACTGAAGCATGCTCACCATAAAGCCCGTGCTCCACAAAAGAATCCACTGCAATGAGAAGCCCACACACCTCAACTAGAGAGGAGGCCCCGCCCGCAGCAACAAAGAGCCAGCACAGTCAAAATAGATATATTTTTTAAAAATTCATATACCAGAAGAGTGCACAGGAAGAGGATAAAATAATGAACATTCATTTCTTCAACAAACAAACTTTAATGAAAAAATAAATAAAAGGGAAAACAAAACAGATTTAAGTATCAAAAACCAAATGTTTTTTGATTAGTGTATTTGTTAAGTGAGTTTGGATCCACTGGATTTGAACAAATCTTGTTTGGATACTGACATAAACAAACTTTTATAAGTCATTTAAGGAAATGAATACTGACTAGATATGTGAACATGTTAAGAAATTACTAATATTTTTAGATATATACTTTGGTGAAAGTTTAAAAAGACATTAATAAATAAAATTTCAAGAGCCCATTTCTGAAAAAACACAACATATATAAATACATATACCCCCTCCCATGGAAAGCTATACAAAAGGATATTAATAGTGGTTGAGTGGTAAAGGTGAAAATATGTGGTATTTTTATTTCCCTTGACTTTTCTACATTGTCAATTTTTTTAATAATAAAAAGGTATTGTTCATGTAGTCAGAAACAAGAGCATTTTTGCTTATTTTCAAGAGATGACTAGCTGAAACAATGCCAAGACAGTAAGATAAACTTTCACAGATTTACAGGATTAGCTGCCTTCTGAGATGGTGAGATTCTCTATTAAAAAATGGCCAAGCAGAGTCTTACCAGGAATAGAATATGAAAGATATCTGCACCAAGTCAAATTCCTATGAAAACAAAAGTTTCTTTCAGTTCGGAGATTCTGATGGTCTCTTAACATCAGATTAATGTTGATTCTATCCTTTCTTTGACCAATTTACAAAGACATAAAAGGTTTATTTCTTAATTTTCCCTGACCATTTATCTGTTTGTAAAAGGTACTTACTTTGATTTATTATATTCAAATTCAATGTGTAGACAATCTTCAATGCCCACTTCCATCTT
This sequence comes from Oryx dammah, assembly GCF_014754425.2. Classification (NCBI taxonomy): domain Eukaryota; kingdom Metazoa; phylum Chordata; class Mammalia; order Artiodactyla; family Bovidae; genus Oryx; species Oryx dammah. Next base: position 34,281,184 of record NW_024070190.1, read on the forward strand.
AATCGAGTTGTTGACATCAGGATAGGTAGCAAGCTGGTGAACAATAAGATCATATTCTTTTACCAAGTCTGTCAGTCTTCTTACTATTGTCACTTTAAGAAAATACCTACAAAAGTTAATGGAGAGGACAAGTTAAACCTCCTGTGAGATAGCTCAGTGTTTCAAATAAGCAAACTTTAGCTTTCTCCTTCCTGAAATTCCTTAGGGATCAACTTACCCCATTTACTTCATGAAGAAGTTTTCATTTTTAAATAAATGCCTTCACCATGGAAAAAATACAAAGTTCAATTTTAAGAATAGTGGACATACTTTTTAGATCAATTTGGAGTACTACCATCAAGCTTATTTGAGGACATCTCTCTAGATCGATTCTTTTTTTCTTTTTTTTCTACATCACTTCTTAACCATAGACTAAATGAGATTCAGAAACTAATGGATTTAGAGGGTAATTCCATTTACAAGACAAATGAAGTATCTAAGAAACTGAGGTACATACAAGGGAAGTGTATGACTAAAACTTCTTACAATGGGATCCTCTGAATCCTATAGAGGGCTTCCCAGGTGGCACAGTGGTAAAGAATCTGCCTGCCAATGCAGGAGACCCAAGAGATGCAGGTTTGATTCCTGAGTCAGGAGGATCCCTTAGAGTAGGAAATGGCAACCCACTCTGGTATTCTTGCCTAGAAAGTTCCATGGACAGAGGAGCCAGCAGGCTATAGTTCATGGGGTCACGAAGAGTTGCACATGACTGAACACGTGCGCACGCGTGCACACACACACACAAATCTGATAGAAGGATCTTATTACATCAGATCTGCATTAGCCAGAAAAAAAAAAAAAATATATATATATATTTGACAGAATTTTCAAAATCTTAAGTCTTCCAGTCCAAAATTATAATTAGAAGTTGAGGACATTCAACAGTAGTCATTACCTTCTGGTTTGTGTATCATAAACTGTAGACAAAATCAATTCATACCTTAAGCGGACATTGGCACCGATGTAAGATTCATATGGCTTTTCAACTTGCATAAATTCAAAATCATAACTTCTGCTCTGAGTCAGTTCTCCAGGTAAGGCTAGTTCTTTCACTAGGTTTACAAATTCATGAGTATTACTCTTGTCATTGAAAAGCTCTAAGAAATTTTAAAAAGAAAGACCAATTATGTTTGATATCCATCTCATCAAAACCCAAACTTCTACTTCCAGAGCAAGTAATTTTTATCAAAAGAATTACTTGGATTTGCCTTCACTTTAAATACCAGAGCTATGATCTGAATTCCATTATCCTATTTTGCTCCACATGGGCATAAAAAAATTCAAGTGGCATAGCAAAATGAAAATTTCTGTTATGAAAGAATTCAATCCTTTAGTGTAGTTACGGTTTGCCCAATAAGAAGCTGTTTAAATTGCTACATTTCCAGCAATTATTTGAACTTCCTCCCTTCAAGACAAAAACTGCTTTGTTGTTTTGTTTTAGTTAGGCAAATATATTACCCTGATAAAACTATACTATGTAAAAGACTAAAATCAACTATCAGTTAATTACCATAATTTGCCCCTTAAGTATAATCTCATCCAAAATAGATACCTAAACAAAGATCTACCCATTCCAATTTTGATACTTTCAAAACAGACAATAAAACTTAGAAAGCTAGGATCTATTTTCTTTTCTCTTTCTGCATCTGCAGTACCCGAAGATTTATATAGTTTAACTCCTGCTAAAACAAGAAATATATGAATGGAAACATACACAAGTTGATCTAAGTCAAGAAGAAATTACAACTTTCCTTTTCACATGGAATTTTCTGTTGACAGGTGAGTCTGGCTACAGGTATAAACTAAGGTAGGAAGACAATGGCATGAGTAATTAGCAAGTGAAGGATGAAGGTGACACTGCTAATTGTGAATAAAGCTGGTGAAAAACCTAGGCAGGTGGAAATTTCAGGGAGTCAACTAATTTACTTGAATTATTTTTCAAGGCTGGTAGCTTACATAACTCCTTTCACTTTTAATAATCAGATTTCATCACAAGTAAAGGCAGCATGAGTCAAATATCATTTAATATAATTAAAAGAAACATGATTATTTAATGTTTATAAAATAAATCCTTTTATTATGCAAAATCAATTCCTTCTTTCCATAAAGCTAAACTCTAATTCAATTATTTAACTACCATATCAAACTCTCTTCAAACTCAGTTAACAACAAAAAAAAGTAGTACTATTTTAAACTCACCAATTTGACCTACAAATTCAATTCTAATTCCTTGGTGCTCTAGCCTCTTTCCAGGTTGCTTAAAGGCTACGTTCACCTGCCAAAACACGAAATTTTAAGAGATGTTAACAATCCTCTGTGGGCCTACTAGCAGATTCCTTCCAGATAAATATAATATATAAACACTTCAGGTGTTCATTTCTGAAGTCTGAGAAACCACCACATACCTAGATTATGATGATTTTATAGCTCCAGAGAAGATAAAACTTACTCCTATACAATCACTAATGAACTTGTTACTTATATGTACTTATTACTTATATGTATGCTTTGTTAGGAAGGAATGTTTCTTTAGAGCTGGAGAACTACAAAGAATCAATAAAAGGGAAAACTTTCAACTATTCAAATACGTTTTCTGGTCAAATAGTTAAACAATTCTATAATAGCATTTTAATATAAAGGTTATTAATAACTCCAAAAACTGACCTAAAAGATCACTTTCAGCTTTTTATAACCAACCATATATTGTTATAATTTTTGATATTAAAAGAAACAGTTACTGCCCTAAGTCTGCTACTCATCCTAAAAATAGATTGTCTAAAGATTTAAATTTTGAGTATGATATATCTTACATACTTTTGAAATTAAGTATATAATCTAAAATCCCTAAATTTGTATCTGCTAAATGGAAACCTTAATATTACACATTTTAATTTGACAAAATATAAAGTACACAGATATTAAAAACAAAATTTCAACCATTTAAGGATTAGCTAAAATACAAAAAAAACCCATACTCCCAGGTTTGTTCTTTACTGTAAAAATATTGGTAATGTGACTCTTAAAAGCTGTTCTTTCAAACAATGCTTCTCAATAGAAATCAAGAACCAATAAAAAGAAGTTCAAATACTTCTGTTTATAAATTATGTAATTAAAATATTCATGCTTCCCTATCTTCTACATCTATAACCAGGGTGAGTTAAGTTATTCACCTTCCAAAATTAATATGTCAGAAAAAGAAGTAACTAAATTAGAGTATATCACATGATGGAGTATAATTAAAGTACAAAAATAATAAGGTCAATGAATTTTTAGTGATGTGGGAAGATGTGCATGATATGTTACATGTAGGAGGCATGGTCAAATTGTATACAAGTATAATGCCAATTATATTTTTTAAAGTACAGAAAAGGAAAATTCTATGGGTAACTTTGTTTCCTTCTTTGCAGCTTTTTTATGACAAACAGCAATTAAGTGTAAAAAGTATATGCTACAGGAGTCCCAAGACAGTTCAATGGGGAAAGAATATTCTTTTCAACAAACGGTAGTAGAACAACTCAATCTCACCATACAAAACAAAGAAACTGGATTCCTACCTCATATCATACACAAATATTAATTCAAAATGTAGCAAAGACCTAAATGTAAGAGCTACAGTTATGAAATTCTTAGCAGAAAACACAAGTGTAAATCTTCATTATCTTGGATGGGAAACTGTTTTTCAAATGACACCTAAAGCATGAGAAGTGAAATTTCAAAAAAAGATAAATTGGACATCATCAAACAAAAAACTAGTGCTTCAAGATACCATCAAGAAAGTGAAAAGACAACTCACAGAAGTAGAGAAAATGTCTGCAAAATATTACTGATAAAGGACTTGTATCTAGAATACATAAAGAACTCTTACAACTCAATGATCAAGACAGACAACCCAATTAAAAATGGTCAAATGATATGAACAGACTTTTCTCCAGAGATGATATACAGACAGCAATAAGCACATGAAAAGATGCTCAATATTATTCATCATTAAAGGAAATGCAAATCAAAACCATATGACCACTTTTCACCCACAAAAAAATAATCAGACAATAATAAGTATTGCCAAGAAGGTGAAGAAACTGGAACTCTCATACATTGCTGGAGAGAATATAAAATGGCACAGCTGCTCTGGAAAAGTCTGGAAGTTCCCCTAAAAGTTAACACATAACCCAGCAATTCCATTCCTAAGTCTACACTCCAGAGAAAAGAAAACACAGTCACACAAAAACGTATACACAAATGTACAGAAATATTCTTAATAGTCAATAAATAGAAACCCAAGTATACTTAACTGAAATGTCCTCAACTGAAGGATGAAGAAATGTACATCCACATACTAGACAGTCAGTCAGTCAGTTAGTTCAGTCGCTCAGTCATGTCCAACTCTTTGCAACCCCATGAATTGCAGCACGCCAGGCCTGCCTGTCCATCACCAACTCCCGGAATTCACCCAGACTCACATCCATTGAGTCAGTGATGCCATCCAGCCATCTCATCCTCTGACGTCCCCTTCTCCTCCTGCCCCCAATCCCTCCCAGCATCAGAGTCTTTTCCAATGAGTCAACTCTTCGCATGAGGTGGCCAAAGTACTAGAGTTTCAGCTTTAGCATCATTCCTTCCAAAGAAATCCCAGGGCTGATCTCCTTCAGAATGGACTTGCTGGATCTCCTTGCAGTCCAAGGGACTCTCAAGAGTCTTCTCCAACACCACAGTTCAAACGCATCAATTCTTCGGCCCTCAGCCTTCTTCATAGTCCAACACTCACATGCATACATGACCACTGGAAAAACCATAGCCTTGACTGGACGGACCTTACTCGGCAAAGTAATGTCTCTGCTTTTGAATATGCTATCTAGGTTGGTCATAACTTTTCTTCCAAGGAGTAAGCGTCTTTTACTTTCATGGCTGCAATCACCATCTGCAGTGATTTTGGAGCCCAAAAACAAAAAGTCTGACACTGTTTCCACTGTTTCCCCATCTATTTCCCATGAAGTGATGGGACCGGATGCCATGATCTTTGTTTTCTGAATATTGAGCTTTAAGCCAACTTTTTCACTCTGCTCTTTCACTTTCATCAAGAGGCTTTTTAGTTCCTCTTCACTTTCTGCCATAAGGGTGGTGTCATCTGCATATCTGAGGTTACTGATATTTCTCCCGGCAATCTTGATTCCAGCTTGTGTTTCTTCCAGTCCAGCGTTTCTCATGATGTACCCTGCATAGAAGTTAAATAAGCAGGGTGACAATATACAGCCTTGATGCACTCCTTTTCCTATTTGGAACCAGTCTGTTGTTCCATGTCCAGTTCTAACTGTTGCTTCCTGACCTGCATACAGATTTCTCAAGAGGCGGGTCAGGTGGTCTGGTATTCCCATCTCTCTCAGAACTTTGCACAGTTTATTGTGATCCACACAGTCAAAGGCTTTGGCATAGTCAATAAAGCAGAAATAGATGTTTTTCTGGAACTCTCTTGCTTTTTCGGTGATCCACCAGATGTTGGCAATTTGGTCTCTGGTTCCTCTGCCCTTTCTAAAACCAGCTTGAACATCAGGAAGTTCACGGTTCACATATTGTTGAAGCCTGGCTTGGAGAATTTTGAGCATTACTTTACTAGCGTGTGAGATGAGTGCAATTGTTCGGTAGTTTGAGCATTCTTTGGCATTGCCTTTCTTTAGGATTGGAATGAAAACTGACCTTTTCCAGTCCTGTGGCCACTGCTGAGTTTTCCAAATTTGCTGGCATATTGAGTGCAGCACTTTCACAGCATCATCTTTCAGGATTTGAAATAGCTCAACTGGAATTCCATCACCTCCACTAGCTTTGTTCGTAGTGATGCTTTCTAAGGCCCACGTGACTTCACATTCCAGGATGTCTGGTTCTAGGTGAGTGACCACACCATCGTGATTACCTGGGTCATGAAGATCTTTTTTGTACAGTTCTGTGTATTCTTGCCACCCCTTCTTAATATCTTCTGCTTCTGTTAGGTCCGTACCATTTCTGTCCTTTATCGATCCCATCTTTGCATGAAATGTTCCCTTCGTATCTCTAATTTTCTTGAAGAGATCTCTAGTCTTTCCCATTCTGTTGTTTTCCTCTATTTCTTTGCATTGATCGCTGAAGAAGGCTTTCTTACCTGTTCTTGCTATTCTTTGGAACTCTGCATTCAGATGCTTCTATCTTTCCTTTTCTCCTTTGCTTTTCACTTCTCTTCTTTTCACAGCTATTTGTAAGCCCTCCCCAGACAGCCATTTTGCTTTTTTGCATTTCTTTTCCATGGGGATGGTCTTGATCCCTGTCTCCTGTACAATGTCACGGACCTCATTCCATAGTTCATCAGGCACTCTATCTATCAGATCTAGTCCCTTAAATCTATTTCTCACTTCCACTGTATAATCATAAGGGATTTGATTTAGGTCATACCTAAATGGTCTAGCGGTTTTCCCTACTTTCTTCAATTTAAGTCTGAATTTGGCAATAAGGAATTCATGATCTGAGCCACAGTCAGCTCCTGGTCTTATTTTTGTTGACTGTATAGAGCTTCTCCATCTTTGGCTGCAAAGAATATAATCAATCTGATTTCAGTGTTGACCATCTGGTGATGTCCATGTGTAGAGTCTTCTCTTGTGTTGTTGGAAGAGGGTGTTTGCTATGACCAGTGCATTTTCTTGGCAAAACTGTATTAGTCTTTGCCCTGCTTCATTCTGCATTCCAAGGCCAAATTTGCCTGTTACTCCAGGTGTTTCTTGACTTCCTACTTTTGCATTCCAGTCCCCTATAATGAAAAGGACAACTTTTTTGGGTGTTAGTTCTATAGGAGGCAGAGCTCTCCCCACCTCACCTCCTTTATCACAGCCCATTCCCATGAGAGGTCCAGTCAGACCAGCCAGCAATAAGAAGCTGAACTTGTTCCTTAAAGACCAATAGCAGTCTGTGGTCAGAATGGCAGATGCCCCTTCAAGCTCTCTGTGCAGTTCTGTGAAACCCTTTCCAGCCTGCTGGTTTACCAGGAGAATCTTCTGTCTCGTGTGAGAAGGTTAAATTCCCCCAAAGCTTTGCATTTTAGTGGCTCTTTTATTCTATTTCATTTAATAGAGTTTTTATTTCATTACATTTTATTCTATTATATTTAATTCCCTGGTGGCTCAGAGGTTAAAGTGTCTGCCTGCAATGTGGGAGACCTGGTTTCGATCCCTGGGTCGGGAAGATCCCCTGGAGAAGGAAATGGCAACCCACTCCAGTATACTTGCCTGGAGAATCCCATGGACGGAGGAGCTTGGTGGGCTACTAAAACATCATTCAGCCATAAAAAAGAATCGTGCTTTGATAAATGCTACAACATGAAAGAACTTTGAAAACATCATGCTACATGAAATGAGGCAGACACAAAAAGACAAATCTTGTATAACCACTTATATGAAATAGAAGAAGCCCAGAACAGGCAAATTTACAGGGAAAAAATAGTAGACTAGAGGTATCCATGGACTGGGAGAAAAGCGAAAAGGACAGCTATTGTTTAATGAGTACAAAGTTTCTGTTTGGGATGATGAAAAAATTTCAAAATAGTGGTGATGACTGCACAACATTGTGAATGTGATTAATGCTACTGAATTATATACATTAAAAATGGTTAAAATAGCAAATTTTACTATATTTTTGACCAAAAATTTTCTTAAAAGTAATAAACCTTGAAGACATCATGCTAAGTGAAAGGAGCCAAACACAAAAGCCACATGTTGTATGATTCTATTTATATGAAATGTCCAGAATAGGCCAAATCCATAGAGAAAGAAAGTACATCTGTAGATTAGTGGATGCTAGGTGTCTTAGTTCACTCAGGCTGCTGTAACAAAAAACAACAGACTAGGTGGCTTAAAAACAACATAAATTTACTGCTAACAGTTCTGGAAGCTGTGAAGTTCAAGATCAAAGCACCAGCAGATTTGGTGTCTGGGAGAGTTTGCTTTCTGGTTCACAGATGGCTACCTTTTCACTATGTCCTCACATGTCAGAAGGTGCACACAAGATTTCTCTGAGGACACTAATCCCATTCATGAGGGCACAGCCCTTATGACCTAATCATTTCCCAAAGCCTCTCCCCCTCCCCCTCCACTCAGCCCCACCCCACCTACAAGTACATCATATTAAGGATTAGGTTTTAACACACAAATCTTATGAGGACACAAACATTTAGTATATGGCGCCAAGTGAATGACTGCTAATGTTATGGTGTTTCGTCTCGGTGATGAAAACATTATGGAATTAGCTAGTGATGACAGCTGCACAACTCTGCAAAAGTAGTGAAAATCTCTTAACTGTATATACTCAGTAGGGTAAATTTATGATATGTGAATTATAACTTAATAAAGCTATATTTTTTAAATATAAAAGAAAGTATATATCACAAATAAAACAATGGAATAGAACACAGAGGCTGAAACAGACTCATACAACCTCTGGTTACTGACAAAGGTGACGCTACAATGCAGTGGTGGAAAGGATGGCTTTTTCAATAAATGTCCTGGGTCAATTAGATATCCATATGGGGAAAAAATAATAAGTAGCCTTGACTCTTATGTCATAAAGACAAAATCAATTTCAAAAACCAGAGGATCTAAATGTGAAATATAAAACTACTTAAAATTATAGGAGGAACAGGAGAATATTTTCATGCCCATAAGGCAGGCAAAGATGTCTTAAATAGGTTACAAAAAGCACTACCAAAAAGGAAACACAACATTTGTATATTGTTATTATTATTATATATTATACATTATACATTTGTCCAAACCCATAGAATATACATCACCACAAGTGAACCCTTAGGTAAACTACAAACTTTGGGTGACTATAATGTGTCAATGTAAGTTCATCCTTGATCAAAAATGTACCATTCTAGGGGCTGATGTTGATAATGGGAAATCTCTATACCTCCCTCACAATTTTATGTAAATCTAAAACTGCTCTTAGAAAAAACCTGGAAAAAAAGGTATAGACAGACAGCTCACATGTCAGGAATATTCTTGCTCTAGGCAGGATGTCAGGTCTTTCAGTCTCTAAGATTTTTTTTTCTAATACATGAAGTATTCTTCCTACAATGCATAACAAAGTTTGGAAACCAATGATTTAGTCCAACCTCAACTTACAGCTGAGATCTACAAAGTTAAATGACTGCCCAGAGCTACCTATCAAGACAGTGGTAAAGTCCAAGGCTAGATCTTCCAACCCCAGCCCAATGATCTTTTAACTATATTCAGACATTTTACAAAGCCTAGACTAGTGTGGTAAGACTTGTTTTTGGTGGTGTTATGTCTATAAATTTTGAAAATCTGAGGTTGTCTCTCCCTAGAAAAACTAGATTGGTATCTCTACCCCTTCTACTCAAAGTGAAGTCACTCAGTTGTGTCCGACTCTTTGTGACCCCATGGCTCCTCCATCCATGGAATTTTCCAGGCAAGAGTACTGGACTGGGTTGCCATTTCCTTCTACCTCTTCTAATCCCACCATATTAACAACTCATCTTTTCCATAGATCAAGCACTATTTCCTTTACTTGTTTGATGTGTTCCATACTTTTAATGATTTTGTCACTCTTTTTCAGATTTCTTCTCTTTCTCCCCATCATTTTAAAGGAAGAGTAAAGTAGAAAAGAAAAACATTTATTTCAGATATAACACTAAGACACCAGTAAGTGGCAAAGGACCAGAATAGACGATGCAGTAAAACGGCTGGTAAACCTAAGTTCAACCTACTTAGTAACCAAAGAATGCTATCAAAGAATAGTATCATTTTTGCCTACAGAAATAGCAAAGGTTAAAAAGTGATCATATTCAGCTCTGCTGCTGCTGCTAAGTGAAACAAGGTATTAAGTGAACATGAGATGTCATGCAAATTTTCCAGGTTAACATGTATCGATACCCTTCAAATATTCATGTCAAATATTCATGTCCAGCCATTCCTAGGAATTCATTCTAAAGGAAATAATCTTATCCTACAGAAATCTGAAGAAAAACTCATGTATAAAATGTCTGTATTACTAAACATATGGGGATATACTACAAGCAATTTGAAAAACAGAAACTAGTTAAATATCCAACAGTAGGGAAAAGGTATGCTTAATATATTACATATACAGAAACATTAACTAATGCAGAGAGACTAGGAAGAAACACATTCAAATTTTAATACTGAGTTATTTCCATATGATGGGACTATAGATAACTATTTTATTTCCCAAACTGTTTACAATATATATGTATTACCTTAACAAGCAGGAGAGAAAAACTCTTAATATTTTTTAATCTTTTATATTTAGAAAATTTTTTTCAAACATTTTATGATTTGATTTTATCTAGGATATTACCATTCTTCAGTATCACAAATTAATGAGTAGTAATCATATTCCATGAGGTGTAAGAATAATCCTTGGTAAGGAAAAGGGGGAAAAAGTTAAACCACATAAGGTATCACAAATGTATCTGACCAAGCATGGACATATTCTCAATGTGCTTAAATCCTCTACAGAGTATCAAGAAATGAGATCAATAGACACAATGAAAGTAGTACAGACTGATAACCTATAAAGAATGAGAAAAAAACTTTTAGGAAGTGTCTAGTCAAGGCTATGGTTTTTCCAGTGGTCATGTATGGATGTGAGAGTTGGACTGTGAAGAAAGCTGAGCCCTGAAGAATTGATGCTTTTGAACTGTGGTGTTAGGGAAAACTCTTGAGAGTCCCTTGGACTGCAAGGAGATCCAACCAGTCCATCCTAAAGGAGATCAGTCCTGGGTGTTCATTGGAAGGACTGATGCTGAAGCTGAAACTCCAATACTTTGGCCACCTCATGCGAAGAGTTGACTCATTGGAAAAGACTCTGATGCTGGGAGGGATTGGGGGCAGGGGGAGAAGGGGACGGCAGAGGATGAGATGGCTGGATGGCATCACCGACTCGATGGACATGAGTTTGAGTGAACTCCGGGAGTTGGTGATGGACAGGGAGGCCTGGTGTGCTGTGATTCATGGGGAGAGTCGGACACGACTGAGCAAATGAACTGAACTAGAGAATTATCCCCAGTCTCCATAACTCAATTAAAGGAGAAACAAACTTTGAGTGGATCACAGCCCCACTGTAGAAACTGTCGTATGTTAAACAGATGCACATGGTCACAAACACAAAATTCTGCACATAGTTTAATTTAGACTTTGCCCATAACCATTTCAGTATAAGAATCTTTCCTGCAAGTGTTCTGTTGAATCAAAGCTGACCGTCTGAAAAACATTTTCCATCTCTAACAAAATCATTCAAATTTAGATACAGCACAAGCCACTTTCATGACTAATTCTAATATTCTACAACTAGATAATTCTCCAAACAAAATATTTACCTTTCCTGAAACAGATTCTCCATCATAGAAAAGATAGTGCTTTTCTACTTTGCCATCTTCAGTTTTCATTTCCGCCATTTTCCTGGTTTCCCCATCATTAAGGACAACGTCGATCTCACAAATGGGACCGAAAAATCCTCCAAGAAAACTCTAAAATAAAAGAAAAATTCTCACAATTGTTTTATCAGTCACTACAGTTTAAGATTCAAACTTGATTACCTATAACCTAAAGTTAACCTATGAATTCAGGATGAAGTAAGAATTCATACCAAATACTGCATCAAAACTAAATAAATATCATACAATATGCATATAGCTAATGCTGCACTGTACCCTTAAAAATTTATTGCAGATAAATTTGTTTTCTACCACAATAAAATAAACAGTCCCCCCAAAACTAAATAAATTGAAACACTATAATTTCAATCATTTCCACAAGTAACCACTATAAATAATCAAATTCTAACATATACCAAAAATCTAAAAAATTAATCTTAACATCTGGATTTGAAAAAAGTTACCTTTAGTTATACATCTTTGAGGTTCTTTCATTATATTGCTATAATGAAACTCATACAATCCCAATTACTCATGAATTATTACAATGTACTACTTATGGAAAACCTACTGCTATATAAGTCTTAACAGGATATGTTACATTGTGTAAACCCTTGAAATAAAACTGGCTCTAATAGAGGAGACTAATTAAATTTGTTAATTTTTCTAAACAAAGTGTTTAAGCCTTGTTCTGTAAATCCTGAATATGACAGAAGTAAAACAGACAAAGATCAATTGCTTAGGAAGGGCAAAACACATTAGCTGGAAATAATACAGAATCCATTGGCTATCCCAATGTCACATACAGCTGTGGATTATTTTTTGCCTCCTATAAAAGCTAGTTTTCTAGTCTTTCTTAAAATTTACACAGAGTTCTCTCTTAAAAACATAAATCTGGGGACTTCTTTGGAGGCCCAGTGGTTAGGATGTCATGCTTCCACTGCACCAGTACAGGTTCGATCCTTGGTTGGGGAACTAAGATTTGGAATGCTGTGCAGTGCAACAGAAATAAATAAATAAATAAACCCAATCATATCCTTCAACATGCTGGTGGCAGTATAAATTGGAACAACTACTTTAGAAAATAGTTGGCATTATCTGGTAAAGCTAAAGATATAAATATATATATCAATGATCTAGCAATTATACCCCTAGGTATCCACCCTAAACAGAAACTTACACATATAAACCAGGAGACCAATATAAGAATGTTCATAACATCATTGTTCACAACAGGCTCACTTAGGAAATAATCCAAATATTTATCAATGAGAAAATGGACACATACATTTTTATCTATATTCATACAGTGGGCAATGGAATGAATTACAACAAAGATGTATCTCACATACACGTTGAGTGAAAGAGACCAGACACAAAAATACACACTGTATTATTCTGTTTATTAAAAAATAAAAAACATGATGGACATTATAGTGGTATTAGAAGTCAGGAAGTAGTTGGAAGAAAGCACTGGGGCGCTATTAATGTTCTGTTTGGTTTTATCTGAGTGCTTAATACATAGGTATATTGACTTTGTGAAAGTTCATCAGGCTGTACAACTTATTTGTGCACTTTTCTATAGTTAACACTTAATGAAATGCTATTTTAAACATACACATATACAATGTATTCCATAACATGGCCTATACATATCTTGCTCTATTCATCCCTCCAGCCACACCAGACTCAAATGATGCAAGTTCTCAAATACGCCCAGTCTCCTTCTTGTCCTAGACCAAGTTATCCTAACAAAGTCATCCTTTCACTGTGACTCACCTCCATAAAGAGGCCTTCCCTAACTTCCTAATCAAAACTGAATTCTCCAAATCTGGGAAGTACAACACCATGTAAGTTTACTTCATCATTTATTATAAAAATGTTAGTCGCTCAGTCATGTCCAACTCTGCAACCCCATGGGCTGTAGCCCACCAGGTTTCTCTGTCCATGAGAATTTCCAGGCAAGCGTACGGGAGTGAGTTGCCATTTCCCTCTCCATGGGATCTTCCCAACCCAGGGATTGAACCCAGGTCTCCTGCATCGCAGGCAAACTCTTTACCATCTGAGCCACCAGGGAAGCCCATTTATTATAATCTGTGTACTTGCTAAGTATCTGACTCCCCAACTGAACTATAAACTTCATGAGGACAGAGACCTTATCCTTTGCTCAACACTGAAGACTCAGTGGCCAGGGGAAGCATGTGGCATTTAATAGAAGGCATTCAAATACTTGTTGATTGTTAATTTTGAGTAAAACACATACTGTCCTGATAATAAAAAATAAACGGATACATAAAAGAAATAAGCTAAAACTTAGTATGTTTGGTAAGACCAGCCCTCCCCCAGGAAGTTGGCACTGATGCAGTAGTGAAGTCTAGAGCAAGGAGCTTGAGTTAAGGCTCAGTTCTGTGCTCAGGAGGAAGGGTAATGGCAAACAAGCCAACAATCCTGCTACGGCTATGTGGATCACAGGCTGATACTACTAATATGATGGATGGAGACTGTTCTCCTAAATTCTGAGCTTGCTTCTTTGTTTTTTTGGTTTTTTTTTTTTTTTTGGCTACAGCACTGTTTGTGGGACCCTGGTTATCAAACCTGGGCCCTTGGCAGTGAAAACACAGAGTCCCAACCACTGGACCACAGGGAAAATTCCTGCCTTCTTCGTTTTTATTAATCCTTTATTAACAAAAGGATTATAATTTCAAGAAAGCAACTCAATGAATTACCAGATTAGTACTCATACTCCAAATACATAAAGAGCAAATTTCCCTTTGACAAGATGTTTTGTCCCTTCCTAGTTAGCTTTCATACCCCAAGTTTTAAACTCACAACTTGCTCAAAATGGTATACATTCTCCTAAGAGCTACAAATATGAGAATGTATAGCAGGTCAAAATCAGTCAGCTGATATTTACTAATCATCAACTACCTGCAAAGCACTGATCCAGCAAAGGGGGCAGGTACTGGGGAGCTGCCATGAGAGAAACAATTATGAAAGAATAGATGCCAGTCTCAAAATTTGAATCATAAAACCGAAGCAGGAAAATAAAAAAAAAATTTTTTATTCCCTCTTAATACTTCCTAGAGTAGGTTCCAGGAAAAATGAGATTTGAAAACTATAAGAATTGTTTTACAAATGAAACAAAATATTATGGTCACTTTTTCCCACATACATAATGCTTAACATATACAACTGAACTGGGATTTGAAAGTTGATATTAAAAGATCAATATTCAAAAATAAAATGTCAAAGTTGCCACTAATTAAAATGGTATAAAACAGACTTAAAAGTACATTAACTTCACAATTAACTAACGACAATTAGTAACTATAAACAATAAGTCTTGTTTTGACAGCATATGTAAAACTAAAAAATTGTTAGGCATTAAAAATATGTAAAAACTATCTGTTGTCCTCAATCATTTTCTGCATGCATGAAGTATTTCAGAAATAGTGGTTAGGACTCAGCGCTTTCACTGCCAAGGGCACAGGTTTGACAGGTTTGATCCATCCCTGGTCAGGGATCTAAGATCCCACAAGTCACCTTGTGTGGCCAGAAATTAAACAAATAAAGTTTTTATTTCAAGATGTGCATCTTCTTGCACATCCTATCATTTCAAACAAAAAGTTACAAATTTTAAATCTTTTAAAAATTATTCACAGTCAAATGATAATACTTCTGATTTATATAAAGACGGAAAAATACAGAATTGTCAGAATGGTGAAGACTACAAGGCGAAGGAATAAAAGCTGTAAAGAAGGTTAGGATATATTAACGCACACTTCTGCTGAAATTACAAGAGGCACTTCTGAAATCTTAAAGAGAAAGACTGCCAAGATCTTTTAGAAAAGATACCTTCAAGTATGTATTCAAAATATGGGATTTTCAGGAGCAATACTAGAAATTATACAAATCAAAACTCTTAGCCTTTAAATAACTACAGGCACTATATATGACTAATTAAATATTAGAACAATTATTTTCACAGTTTTCTAATCATATCCTAAACTTCACATTAATAACTTTAAGATTTTTCACATAATTTGTAACCCAACATTGAGCATTACTATCTAGCAAAATTACAAGTGGATGTTAAAAGACGAATTTTATAGCCCTCACTGAAGAAATTTCACTACATCCTCTGAATGTAAAGAAAAGCAACTCAAGGTGAGGCAGAAGAGAAGCTCTCAAAATTTATTCACTTAGTGCATTCAGGTCAGGAGCAATGAAACAGCAAATTTTCATACATATATTATTACACTTGTGCCTATTTCAGTGTTTCCAAGCTTTACAATTGTATTTGTTTCAAGAGTAACTTGAAAATAAAAACTGTTCTTGAAAATAATGCATTAAAAGTAGTAATTTTAAATGTAAGCAAAAAATAGGAGGGCCTTTTACGTTTTCTTTGCAAATTATATTCAATCAAGCCATCTCTAACCCCCTGACTAGTAAGGTCACCCCCCAATACTTCCTTCTTATCACAGCTGTTTTGTTTCCACGTTAAACAAATAATCACACAAATGTTTATCTCCTTCTGGACTACAAGCTACAAGAGAGCAAGGGCTGATTCAGTCTTGCTCAGAGCCCCTGGGAGCGCCTAAGTATATCTGACAAAAAAAAGAGAAAAGGGCTCGAAGTTTAAGCATGAACATTTCTGTGCTCCTTTTCTTTTTAAAATTTAAAACAACTCGATTCCTGACTTTAAAATGTATTCATCAAATGTAACTTTTTCAAAAAATAAACCTAGCTTAGTCTTGAAGCCAAAGTCTCAAGCAGATTACGGAACTGGGTGAGCTCTGGGAAACCAGGTACTCTTACAGGAAAATACACAGTAGGCGCTCAACATATGTATGCTAAGTGAACCAAGTAAATTAATACTACCATAAAATCAGTCAAATGAGATCCAATCGCCAACACACACAAAGCTGAACGCCATCGTGCTCACGCTTGTGCTTCCCACTAATTGTGGTGGAAGTACTGATTTCCCTCCCTCCTCTGCTCCCTAGGCCATTTCAACATCCCAAAGAGATAAGTTTCCAAAATGGCTTGGTGAAGGAAATGAGAGCCAACGTTTAAACCAGTGGGCACGAAACTACTGCCTTTGACTTAAAAACGTCCTCCCCTCCAACGTCCTTTTCTTTTTCTGTCTCATTCTACAAGTGTCAACGTTAAGGCTAACCTGGGGTCAGGAAGTCGCAGGGTATCACCATATGCTAGTTTAAAAAGAAAAGAAAAAAAAAAGACTCAAGGAGTTTACCAAGCTCCTGATCAACACTGCAAGAGAGTGACCAAGTCCACCGAGTCCGGAACTGGAGGACTCTTGGGTCACCCCATCTGAAAGGAAGCGAGGCTGCCCAGGAGCAGAAGGTCTGGCTACCTTGGAAGGGGAGGCGGTGGCGCGTCCGCAGAGGCGGGATCCGAGTAACCAGCCACGGCCCCCCATAGCCGATCGAAGAACGCTGGCAGAGGCCCCGACATAGCCAGGAGAACGCCTCGTCACCCGCAGGTACTCGGGCCTTGCCAAGACTGGGAAGAAGCGGCGCAGCCCGCTCTTCCCTAGCCCCGCGGCGGCCAGACAGGCCTAACCCGGCTCCCCGCCCTGCCCGCCTACCCTCTCCTGCCGCTCCCAAGAGCCGTCCCCGCGACATCGGGCCCGCCGTTGGCCGTCCGGCCGCGCGATCCGGGACAAAGGCTGCGGGCGAGCGCGCGGGCCGCCGTGCACTCACCATTGTCAGCGCTGCCGCCGCCGCGTCCCCCCCACTTCACGCCTCTTCCCTCAGGAGAACTCCTAGCCCCAGTTCCCTCCTCCCAGGCGCCCGTCACGTGACCTCAGGCCGCCGGCCGCACGTGACCCGTCCTTTCCTTTCCTGCCCTCCCCTAGAGCAGGCCCCCTCTGAGCCTCTCGCCCCGCCCTACTGGCCAGACTGGCCCTCCGAGGGGAGGCCGTTTGGAGGAGGGGCCTCGTGCTCCACCCCACGGCGGAGGGGGCGGGGTCACTGCGACGGCGTCAAGGGGGCGGGGCCAGGGCGGGGCCAGGGCAGACCGAGGCTCCCCAGGTCCTCCGCGCGCTCCTGTCATGTGACAGGCGGTTCCCTGACTGACTCTTCTTTTTGCCACACCCAGTTCCTCTTCTTGGTGGAAATTTGAGCTGCTGGGAAAGAAGGTAGAAAGAAAAGGTTCTTGTGGGAGGCTCTCCCTGCGGATGGGTTATGGGGCCGCGGAGTTGAAGGGTAGCTGTTACTCGAGGCCCTGTTTCGTTAGACCTCTCAAGAGACTTGCTCCCTCAATTCCGGGAAGAGGCATCCTGCCACCATTCTCGAGCTTTGCCTAACTTATATCCTCTCTCTCAGAGAGCTTCTGAGTTTTGAGAACTTACTAGCTTTGTCACCTCTGACAATCCCCACCCCCGAAAAAGAGAGTACTACATCCGTTGCTTCGAGAGATACACAGATGGCTGGTGAAGTACCAATCTTGAGCTGTGCCGTGACGGGTAGAAAGCGTTCCTAAACAGTCCGATGCTGCTGCTCGAAAGTACTGTCTTTCAGTTAAGTCGCTTAGTCGTGTCCGACTCTGCGACCCCATGGACTGCAGCAGGGTGACAATATACAGCCTTGAGGTACTCCTTTCTTGAACCGCGTCCTAATCTTTGTAGGGTAAATTTAGAGGACATACCCGTGAGTGGAATACTGTTTTAAGATATCAGAACTTAGTGTTGCGCTACCACAGCGCACTCTATCTATACAAAACCAAAGCAGGAGAAAAAAAAAAAGACAGTCTGAACCCACCGGTTTTCCCATCATAACAAAACCACATCAAGTTTGTGATGCAGGGTAATTAAACAAGTCTCATATTTAAGAGGCTAGAAATTAGAATATGGTCTCTAACCACAACAGAATTAAACTAGAAATAACAAAAGCCAGAAAATCCACAAATATTTGGAAGGTAAGCAATGTAATTCTAAACCTCTTAAGTCAAAGAACAATGGGAATTTTTAAATGGTTTGAACTGGAAGATAATGAAAATACGACCTAAGAGAATTTATGGGATGCAGTGAGAGTAGTGTTTAAGAGGAAGATCTGTAGCTTTACATGCATGTATTTGAAAAGAAGTTTTATAATCTAAGTTTACATCAGGAAGCTAAAAGCGTATTTAGCATGTAAGGGATACATGAGAATTCTGTACTTGCTGTGAATCTAAACCTGCTCTGAAAACTATATTTTTAAAAAGTCCTCAGGTATATAGTCAAATGATCTTTGACAAAGGTGCAATGATGACTCAGTGGGAAAAGGACAGTCTGTTCAACAAATGGTGTCAGGAAAATTGGGTATCCACGTTCAAAAGAATGAACTTGAACCATTATACCATATATAAAAATTAATTCAAAATGGATTAAGAACCTAAACCTAAGACCTAAAACTGTAAAACTTTTAGGAGAAAACATAGGGGAAAATCTTCAGGACCTTGGACTTGGCAATGAATGATTTTTTGTTTATGACACAAAAAGCACGGGCAACAAAAGCAAATACAGACAAATGGGGCTACATCAACTTCAGAACTTTTATGTGGGACATCCCTGGTGGTCCAGTGGTTAGGACACTGCCCTTCCACTGCAGGGGGCATGGGTTTGATCCCTGGTAGGGGAACAAAGACCCTGCCTGCCATACAGCATGGTCAAAAAAAACCCTTTTGTGTGTCAAATGACATAGCAGAGTGAAAAAGCAGCCTATGGATGGAGAAAATTTTTGCCCATCATATGCGTGATAAGACATCCAGAATATATGAAGAACTCCTACAACTCAGTAGCCAAAAAATCAAATAAACTGATTTAACAATGGGCAAAGGACTTGACAAAACATTTCCCAAAGATGATACACTAATGTTCAACAGGCATATAAAAAGAAACTCAACATCACTAATCGTCAAAGAAATGCACATCAGAACCACAAAATACCTCCTCACAGCCATTAGGATGGCTACTATTAAGAAAAGAACAAATATAGATGGGGATGTAAAGAAATGAGAATCCTTGTGCACTATTGGTGAGATTGCAAAATGGTTCAGCCCTTATGGAAAACAGTAGGTGGTTCTTCGAAAAAGTGCGAATGGAACTACCCTATGATTTAGCAATACCAGTTCTGGATGTATATCCAAAAGAATTGAGAGTAGGGCATTTGCACACAAGTGCACAGCATATATTAACATTCCTGTTCATTCATAATAGCCAAGAGATAGAAGCAACCCAAAGGTTCATGGTCAGATTAAAATCAGTCTTTAAAAGGAAGAAAATTCTGTCATATGTTACAACATAGATGAAACTTGCACTGGCAGCCCACTCCAGTACTCTTGCCTGGAGAATCCCATGGATGGATGAGCCTGGTGGGCTGCAGTCCATGGGGTCGCTCAGAGTCGGACATGACTGAGCGACTTCACTTTCACTTTTCACTTTCATGCACTGCAGAAGGAAATGGCAACCCACTCCAGTGCTCTTGCCTGGAGAATCCCAGGGACGGCAGAGCCTGGTGGGCTGCTGTCTGTGGGGTCGCACAGAGTCGGACACGACTGAAGTGACAGCAGTAGCAGCATGCTAAGTGAAATAAGCCAGTCACAAGAAGACAAATACTGTATGATTCTACCTTTATAAGATACCTAAAGGAGTGAAATTCATAGAAATAGAAAGTAGGATAGCAGTTACCAGAGACTGAAGGGAGGAGAAAGGGAAATTGCCATTAAATAGCTTTTGTTGTTGTTGTTTTTCAGTTGCTCAGTCATGTCTGAATCTTTGTGACCCTATGGGCTATAGGCTTCCCTGTCATTCACTATCTCCTGGAATTTGCTCAAAGTCATGTCCGTTGAGTCAGTGATGC
This sequence comes from Oryx dammah, assembly GCF_014754425.2. Lineage (NCBI taxonomy): Eukaryota > Metazoa > Chordata > Mammalia > Artiodactyla > Bovidae > Oryx > Oryx dammah. Next base: position 34,301,521 of record NW_024070190.1, read on the forward strand.
CATCCAGCCATCTCATCCTCTGTCAACCCCTTCTCCTCCTGCCCTCAATTTTTCCCAGCATCAGGATCTTTTCCAATGAGTCAGTTCTGCACATCCAGTAGCCAAAGTATTGGAGCTTCAGCTTCAGCATCAGTCCTTCCAATGAATATTCAGGATTGATTTCCTTTAGAATTGACTGGTTTGATCTCCTTGCTGTCCAAAGGACTCTCAGGAGTCCTCTCTAGTGCCACAGTTAGAAAGAATCAATTCTTTAGTGCTCAGCCTTCTTTATGGTCCAGCTCTCACATCCATACATGACTACTGGAAAAACCATAGCTTTGACTATATGAACCTTCATCTGCAAAGTGATGTCTCTGCTTTTTAATATGCTGTCTAGTTTTGTCATAGCTTTTCTTGCAAGGAGCAAGCATCTTTTAATTTCATGGCTTTAGTCACCACTTTCAATGATTTGGGAACCCAAGAAAATAAAGTCTGTCACTGTTTCCATTTTTTCCCCTTCTATTTGCCATGAAGTGATGGGACCAGATGCCATGATCTTAGTTTTTTGAATGTTGAAGTTTTAAGCCAGCTCTTTCATTCTCCTCTTTCACTTTCATCAAGAGGCTCTCAGTTCCTCCTCATTTTCTGCCATTAGAACAGTATCATCTGCATATCTGAGATTGTTGATATTTCTCCCAGCAATCTTGATTCCAGCTTGTGCTTCATCCAGCCTGGCATTTTGCATGATGTACTCTGCATATAAGTTAAATAAGCAGGGTGTCACTATACAGCCTTGACATACTCCTTTCCTGATTTGAAACCTGTCCATTGTTCATGTCCAGTTCTAGCTGTTGCTTCTTAACCTGCATACAGGTTTCTCAGGAGACAGGTAAAGTGGTCTGGTATTCCCATCTCTTGAAGAATTGTCCAGTTTGTTGTGATCCACACAGTCAAAGACTTTAGTGTAGTCAATGAAGCAAAAGTAGATGTTTTTCTGGAATTCTGTTGCTTTTTCTATGATTCAGAGAATGTTTGCAATTTGTTCTCTGGTTCTTCTGCCTTTTCTAGAAATTCTTGGTTAACATACTGTTGAAGCCTAACTTGAAGGATTTTGAGCATTACCTTCCTAGCATGTGAAATGAGTGCAATTGTCTGGTAATGTGAACATTCTTTGGCATTGACTTAAAAAGACATCAAGTTATAGGTTATTAAATATTTTGGATACAAGTCCTATATTAGATACATCAATTGCAAATATTTTCTCCCAGTCTATAGCTTTACTATTTATTTTCCTAATAATGTTTTTGGATGACATGAGAATTTTGGCTTTTACATGTAGCTATGTGATCCATTTTTAATTAAACTTTGCAGATAATGTGAGGTAAGATTTTAGAGCTTATTTTTGTCCACATGTTCCAACACCACCTGTTGAAAATAATTTCTTTTCTGCATAAACTGCTTTGGTGCCTTTGTTAAAAATCTGTTGACTACAGGGACTTCCTTGGCAATCCGTTGGTTAAGACTTGGTGCTTCCAATGCAAGGGGCACGGGTTCAATCCCTGGTCAGGGAACTAAGATCTCACCATATGCCTCCCAGCATCCCCCCCCAAATTTTTGAGTATGTGATTATGGATTTATTTCTAGACTTTTATTTCTGTTTTATTGATCTATTTGTCTTTCTGCAATACCACATTGCCATGATTACTATAGATCTATAGTAAGCCTGGAAAGGTAAGGAAGGGTAGTTACTCCAAATTAGTTCTTTTTCAAGAACGTTTTGGTTGTCCTAAGTTCTTTGTGTGTGTGTGTTAGTTGCTCAGTTGAGTCTGACTTTTTGTGATCCTATGGACTGTAGCCCACCAAGGCTCCTCTGTCCATGGAATTCTCCAGGCAAGAATGCTGAAGTGGTTAGCCCTTCCCTTCTCCAGGGGATCTCCCTGACCCAAGGATTGAACCTGGGTCTCCTGCATTGTAGGCAGATTCTTTGCTGTCTGAACCAATAGGGAATCTCATCTATATAACTTTTTGAATTGTTAATTCACTTTTATTTTTCTTAAGGCTGCTGTGATTTTTGTTGGGATTGACTAAACCTTTAGCTCTATTTGAGCTTCCCTGGTGGCTCAGATGGTAAAGATTCCACCTGCAATGTGGGAGACCTGGATTCAATCCCTGGGTTGGGAAGATCCCCTAGAGAAGAGAATGGCTACCCACTCCAGTATTATGGCCTGAAGAATTCCATGGACAGAGGACCCTAGCAGGTACAGTCCATGGGGTGGCAAAGAGTTGGACACTACTGAGCAACTTTCACACTTAGCTTTATTTGAGGGAAATTGACTTCTTAACAATATTGAGCTTTGCAACCCATGAACATGGTATATTTCTCTATTTAGGAAGGTCTTTACTTTTTCTTAGCAGAGCTTTGTAATTTTCAGTGTAGAGATCTTGCACATGTTTTGTTAAATTTATCCCTAAGCATTAATATTTTTATAATATAAATGGAATTTAAAATTTTCATTTTCCAGTTTTTCCATGCTTGTGTGTGTGTGTGTATAAGAGACAGAAAGATATTCCATGTTAACTTTACAACTTGCAATCTTGTTAAATTTCTTTGTTAGTTTCCTCCCTTCTCTTTTCTCTCTTTTCCTGAATCTTATATTCATCATATTGAGCTTCCTAATTGATTTTGTCATTTTCTTACTTTTTCTTTCCTATTTTCCAAAGCCAGAAAGACAATCTCACCAAGATGGTTAGATAGCATCACGGAAACAATGAAAATGAATTTGAGCAGACTCTAGGAGGTAGTGGAGGACAGAAGAGTCTGATGTGCCAGAGTCCATGGGGTTGCAAAGAGTCAGACATGATTTAGTGACCGAACAACAACAATAGCAACTCTGTTTGAAATAATACATGTTTATTGTTGTTTTAAGCCACTGAGTTTTGAGGCAGTTTATCACACAGCAATAGATAACTAGTAGATGTTATATTTTTTATTTCCAAGAACTCTTTTTAGTCTCTGATAGTCCCATTTTAATAGCATGTTGTCCTTGTGAAGATAAAGAAACAAAACATCCAGTAATCAACATATAAACATTAAAATTGCAGATTTTTTCATAAATCACTGATGTAATTTCTGTTGTATCAGATGATATATCAAGTAGCTGAATGATCATGATAGTAAAGTTCCTGATTCCTATGGACCAATGATATATCATACTATTTCATTATAAGGTGAGAAAATGACTAATAAGACTTTAGTCCACAAATAATCATTGATTTAGTGCCGTGATTCTCAAGAAAGAAAAAAAGAAAGTGAAGTCATTCAGTCGTGTCCGACTCTGCAACCCAATGGACTGTAGCCTACCAGGATCCTCTGTCCATGGGATTTTCCAGGCAAGAATACTGGAGTGGGTTGCTATTTCCTTCTCCAGGAGATCTTTCCAACCCAGGGATTGAACCCATGTCTCCCGCATTGTAGGCAGACGCTTTACCATCTGAGCCACCAGGGGAGTCTCAAGAGGAGAGGATAATTCTCCTCAATGGATATTTGGCAATGTTTGGAGACATTTTTAATTGTCAAGTCTGGGAGAGTGCTACTAAGATCAGAAATGCTGCTAAACATCTTAACAACGCTCAGGACAAGCCCCTACAACAAAGAAATATCGTGTCCAAAATGTCAATAATGCCAAGGCTGAGAAACCCTGGGTTAGTATAAACCTAAGAAGACAAACAGAATTATGAAAGATCAATTATAAATATTTTAAGCAATGACTTGAGTGGTAAAACAGACTACATGTTGAAGGGATAGAGACACAAAGCTTCAGCAAAATCAATCATTATTCCCTTCTCTTTGCCACCTTAGCATTTTGTTTATAAATATTAAAAATTGGGGAAAAAGAGCATAATATAATATATTACAGTTATTTGTTTCCCCCACTACATTGTGAGTAACCTTAACTATTTATTCCTAGTATCTTGGTCATTAGTACATTTTTGTTGATTGCATAATATAGAAAAAGTGACTGTGAATTAGAGGGGTACAGAAAGTTCAAACTGGAAAAAGCCCAACCCTTTCCCTTCCCTCATACTCTATAATTATGGCAAATGACTGATTAAAAAAAAAAGGTAAAAGAGTAAGAATGAGAAAGAACATGGGTTATATACTATTTCCCCTATGTGCCTGGGAATACTTACTTCTATCTACCTTCTTTTGTGCCAGGCAAGACTAACATGTATTCAGTCTCACTTGATCCCTGTTAAGACTCTAGGCTCAAGGTCAAAGTCTGTCTTGGAAATTCCCTGGTAGTCCACTGGTTAGGACTGTGAGCTCTCATTCCTGAGGGCTGGGGTTCAGGAGAACTAAAATCCCACAAGCCTTGAAGGTACAGCCAAAAAAAAGGACAAAAGCTGTCTGGTGTGTCTTTGTTTCCCTTTGTATCTTCAGTGCCTAGCACAATACCTGGCTATGCCAGGAATCTTTAAAATAATCTTAGGAAGTAGCTGTAACACATATTCATGATTATAATTTTTAGGGGCTTTGAGCTAATCAAATCTCATACATTGCCTCATTTAATCTTCACCACAACCCTATGGGCAAATGTTGTTAACCTGTAGTACAGCTGACAATAACAGCTTGTACATTTATTGATCACTCAGTGACATTTTTCTAAGCATTTTACATACATTATTTAATTTCAACAAACCTATAACGTAGTCACTATCATCATCTTCATTTTAAAGAGAAGAAAACTGAGGTACACAGAGGTTGAGTTAACTCATCTGTTGTAACTTAGTGACAGCTTTGAGCCCAAGTGATCTGATTTCAGAGGCCACACAATTGCTCTCCATAGACAAACTAGCAAAATTAACTAACTTGCCTTAAAAGAGTGAAGTAAAGGGTGAAATTAGTACTTAAACCAGGACTTGGAAATTCTAAAGTTTATACTTCTTTATTAATCTAATTACTTGCCTAAACATAGACATATTCTACACTTTCTTTGTGGCAAGTTTAAGATCTTTCTCCAAAAAAAAGGTCACTTTTTAATAAAAATCAGCCTAGATTATCCTTTCCAAATGTGTAAAACCTTGTACTTAACTAGAAAATGCAAAAATAGTATGTGTATTTTTTAAAACATGCCTTATTTTTCCTGCTGTGTTTTGCGGGAGCCCAAAAATAGGTCTCATGACAGTAACATCCTACTGGGCATAAAACTCTAAATTCCTGTTAAATAAATCACAGATTTATTCATGGAAAATTCAAGGTAAAACTTAACAACTGTCATCAGAAGTAAAATGCTATAAAGATAATTCCTATGAGTTGGATCCTATGAAAAGCAAACCCATAGAAGAAATTTATCAGGGATTGTCCTTAGGATCAATGCCTGTGGATGATTGGAAGGAAGCAGGGTTAGACAGGCATAAACTGAGCTACAATGGAATCACAACAAAGCTTCATATGACACCATAAAAATAGCTGTCCCTTCAGAGTTGCCCCAAGGGGAGCATGAAATTTGAAACTTTATACTGCCACATACAGGAGTCTTTGGCTGTGAGCTGTCCTAGGAAGAGAGTATGACTATCAGCCAGCCTTCTCTGTAGCTGGGGGAATAAGTCCTCTGATTCTCAAGGGGGAATCTGGGCAACATGGTACAGCACAGTCCACCCTTGTGCCTCTCTCAGATCTGCTTGCTTCATATCAATTCTGGAAGCAGCTTCTTAAGGACTCTGGAGAGTTCTTTTCTTGGGGAAAACTTATGAGGGGAGGTTCGATGGAATGAACTGCAGCTGCTTCTGCTGCAGCTGGTAGCAAGATATAATTGATACTCATCAAATTCCTCCTTTGTTATCAGTGTAGGTTTTTCTTATCCTTAGCTATTTACATCACTAGTGGTCTAGATGGCTTAGTTAGAAGATTGGTGCATACCTTTAACCATGAGGATATGAATCGCTGGTTACCATACATTTCTCAGGCCTGACTGCTAAATTTGTCCATTTACCATCAAAACTGGGTAAGGAAGTACTAAGAGAAGCCTGAGTAGATTTCGGTGGCTTTCAAAGATAGTCCTCCGTGTCCCTGTTGTGTAGCAGCAGCCCTCTCTCCTCTTGATGATCAGGTCCATTGCCCCCACCTAGATGATTACTTCATATTGACTGTTGAACCCTTGGCAAAAAGAGCTTAAAGTGCCTGAGTGATGACAGTCATAGCTTAAAGTTCAATAGGATTCTTACTATGTCTGTCAACTGGTAGAAACATTTCCCCAAATATATTATAACATCTAAATCTGCAAAACACAGTTGCAGGAATCGGAAGCACAAATTCCCCAAGTAGGCTTGATGTGAAATTTGTCCTATCCTACTTCCACTCCTTGGTTCCTAGAGCCATATATTCTCTGCATATTAAGGATAACATAAATGTTATTGATTTAGCATGTATATTGCATCCTGGCAGTTGGTGTGCAAAACTCAGTATGTGATATCCAAGGTGGTACCTCAGCTGTGCCTTCAGTAGGTCCTTCCATCATTCTAACATGTTGGTGGCATCTAGAACCAGTGGATCCTATTTTAATGTGCCACTGGTAAATCTCTTTGCTGTAGAATAGGCCCTTTGGTCTGACACAATGTTATACATGAAATCTGTTAGTGGATCAAATATTCTGTAAGCCCTTAGATATTGATGCTGCTGAAGGCCCCAAGAGTAGCAAAAACAAATACATACCTAGAATACATATCTATTCCTATTAAATCTCTGGCATATCCGGAATGGAAGGGGTCTAAGGAGTCAACCTGCCACCAGAGTCTCCTTGAAGAATAGCTCCATATCAGCAACACAGCAGTGAGCTCTGTTGCTAGCATATGGGACATTTGGCAACATCAGTAGTTAAATTTCCCCTGGTCAGTGGGAACCTATGCATAGCCTGCCTCTCTGCCAGTATGGCTACTTCTCCATCAATTCACTGTGCTATCATTAGGGTAGCCCATTACAGAGACTGATACCCACCCAAGTCATTCTACTTACCTGATTGTTTAGTGCCTCTTCTGTATTGGATGTTTTCTGATTGACATTTGACACAAAGATTTTCACACTTTGCATCTTCTCTCATTGACCCATTCATGTGCTGTTGCAGAATTCTTAGTCCTCAATCGTCCAGTCTTTTCTATTTTAGGCCCCTTGTTGTTGTCGTTGTTCAGTTGCTAAGTCTCTAGTCCCCTTACAAACTTACCAAAACATTTACCACTACTCATGAAACTGTATGTATTGTAACCTTGGACTACTTCTCTTTCTATACAGGGTAAATAACCAGGTATACCACTTGAAGCTCTATTCACTGGGAGGGTTTCCCCTCACAGCTGTTTTCAGCACTACTCCTGATGGACACTGCAGAGCAGCTACCATCCTTTTTTTAAATTATTATTAATTTATTTTTTTATTTAAGGATAATTGCTTTACAGAATTTTGTTGTTTTCTGTCAAACCTCAACATGAATCAGCCATAGATATACATATATCCCCACCCTTTTGAACCTCCCTCACACCTCCTGCCCCATCCCAGCCCTCTATATTGATACAGAGCCCTTGTTTGAGTTTCCTGAGCCACACAGCAAATTCCTGTTGGCCATCTATTTTACATATGGTAATTAAGTTTCCATGTTACTCTTTCCATGCATCTCACCCTCTCCTCCCCTCTCTCCATGTCCATAAGTCTATTCTTTATGTCTGTTTCTCCACTGCTGCCCTGTAAATAAATTCTTCAGTACCATTTTTCTAGATTCTGTATATATGTGTTAGAATACAATATTTATCTTTCTCTTTCTGACTCACTTCAGTCTGTATAATAGGTTCTAGGTTCATCCACCTCATCAGAACTGCCCCAAATGCCTTCCTTTTTATGGCTGAGTAATATTCCATTGTGTATATGTACCACAACTTCTTTATCCATTCATCTGTCAGTGGACATCTAGGTTGCTTCCATGTTCCAGCTATTGTAAATAGTGCTACAATGAACAATGGGATACATGTGTCTTTTTCAATTTTGGTTTGCTCAGGGTATATGCCTAGGAATGGGATTAATGGGTCATATGCTGATTTTATTCCTAGTTTTTAAATGAATCTCCATACTGTCTTCCATAGTGGCTGTATCAATTTACATTCTCACCAACAATGCAAGAATGTTTCCTTTTCTCCACACCCTCTCCAGCATTTATTATTTGTAGACTTTTTGATGATGGTCATTCTGACTGCCGTGAGGTGATATCTCATTGTAGTTTTGATTTGCATTTCTCTAATACTGAATAATGTTGAGCATCTTTTCACATGTTAGCCGTCTGTATGTCTTCTTTGGAGAAATGTCTGTTTAGGTCTTTTTCCCACTTTTTGATTGGATTGTTTTTCTGGCATTGAGTTGTATGAGCTGCTTGTATATTTTGAAAATTAATCCTTTGTCAGTTGTTTCATTTGCTATTGTTTTCTCCCATTCTGAGGGTTATCTTTTCACCTTGCTTATAATTCCCTTTGCTGTGCAAAAGCTTTTAAGTTTAATCAGGTCCCACTTGTTTACTTTTCTTTTGTTTCCTAGGAGGTGGATCATAGAGGATCTTGCTTTGATTTATGTCATTGAGTGTTCTGCCTATGTTTTCCTCTAAGAGTTTTATAGTTTCTGGTCTTACATTTACGTCTTTAATCCATTTTGAGTTTATCTTTGTGTGTGGTGTCAGGAAGTGTTCTAATTTCATTCTTTTACCTGTAGCTGTCCAGTTTTCCCAGCACCATTTATTGAAGAGGCTGTCTTTGCTCCATTGTATGTTCTTGCTTCCTTTGTGAAAAAGAAGGTACTCATAGGTGCATGGGTTTATTTCTTGGCTTTCTATCTTGTTCCATTGATCTTTATTTCTGTTTTTGTGCCAGTACCATACTGTCTTGATGACTGTAGCTTTGTAGTATAATCTGAAGTCAGGAAGGTTGATTCCTCCAGTTCCATTCTTCTTTCTCAAGACTGCTTTGGCTATTTGGAGTCTTTTGTGTTTCCATATGAACTGTGTTCTAGTTTTGTGGAAAATGCCATTGGTAATTTGATAGGGATCACATTGAATCTGTAGATTGCATATGGTAGTATAGTCATTTTCACAGTATAGATTTTTCCTACCCAAGAACATGGAATATCTCTCCATCTGTTTATGTCATCTTTGATTTCTTTCATTAGTGTGTTAAAATTTTCTGTGTACAGTTCTTTTGTCTCCTTAGGTAAGTTTATTCCTAGATATTGAATTCTTTTTGTTGCAATGGTGAATGGGATTGATTCCTTAATTTCTCTTTCTGATTTTTCATTGTTAGTATGTAGCAATGCAAGTGACTTCTGTGTGTTCTACCTCCTGACCTCCAGGAAAGGGAGATGGGAGAGGGGCTGGAGATTAAGTTCAATTACCAGTCATCAAGCAGGAGATGGCAAGAATGAACACCAACGTTTTAGGAATCAGTGAACCAAAGTGGACAAGAATGGGTGAATTTAATTAAGATGACCACTGTATCTACTACTATGGGCAAAAATCCCTTAGAAGAAATAGAGTAACCCTCATAGTCAACAAAAGAGTTGGAAATGCAGTACTTGGGTGCAGTCTCAAAACCGAGAGTAATCTCAGTTCATTTCCAAGACAGACCATTCAACATCACAGTAATCCAAGTCTGTGCCCCAACCACTAATGCTGAAGAAACTAAAGTTGAATGATTCCATGAAGACCAACAAGACCTTCTAGAACTAACATCAAAGAATAAAGATTTCCTTTTCATCACAGGGGATTGGAATGCAAAAGTAGGAAGTCAAGAGATACCTGGAGTAACAGGCAAGTTTGGCCTTGAGGTACAAAATGAAGTAGGGCAAAGGCTAAGAGAGTTTTGCCAAGAGAACACACTGGTCATAGCAAACACTTTCTTTCAACAACACAAGAGATGATTCTACACATGGACATCACCAGATGGTCAATGCTGAAATCAGATTGTTACATTCTTTGCAGCCGAAGATGGAGAAGCTCTATATAGTCAGCAAAAACAAGACCTGGAGTTGACTGTGGCTCAGATCATGAGCTCTTTATTGTAAAATTCAGGCTTAAATTGAATAAAGTAGGGGAAACCACTAGACCATTCAGGTATGACCTAAATCAAATCCTTTATGATTATACAGTGGAGGTAACCAATAGATTTGAAAGATTATATCTGGTAGAGAAAGTGCCTTAAGAACTATGGATGGAGATTCATAATATTGTACAGGAGGCAATGACCAAAATCATCCCCCAAAAAAGAAATGCAAGAAGACAAAGTGACTGTCTGAGGAGGCCTTACAAGTAACTGAGAAAAGAAGAGAAGCTAAAGGCAAAGGAGAAAGAGAGAGAGATAACCAACTGAATGCAGAATTCCAGAGAATAGCAAGTAGAGATAAGAAGGCATTCTTAAATGAACAATGCAAAGAAGTAGAGGAAAGAAATGTGAAGGGAAATACAATTTTTTGCAAGAAAATTGGAGATACTAAGGGAGCATTTCATACAAAGATGGGCACAATAAAGGACAGAAATGGCAAAGACCTAACAGTAGCAGAAGAGATTAAGAAGAGGTGGCAGAAATACACAGATACAACAAAGGTCTTAATGACCCAGATAACTATGATGGTGTGGTCACTCACCTAGAGCCAGACATTCTGGAGTGTGAAGTCAAGTGGACTTTAGAAACCATTACCATGAACAAAGCTAGTGGAGGTGATGGAATTCCAGATGAGCTATTTAAAATCCTAAAAGATGATCCTATTAAAGTGCTACACTCAATATGTCAGCAAATTTGGAAAACTCAGCAGTGGTCACAGGACTGGAAAAGGTCAGTTTTCATTCCAGTCCCAAAGAAAGGCAATGCCAAGAATGTTCAAACTACTGCACAATTGAACTCATTTCACATGCTAGCAAGGTAATCTCAAAATCCTTCAAGTTAGGCTTCAACAGTATGTGAACTGAGAACTTCCAGATGTACAAGATGGATTTAGAAAAGGCAGAGGAACCAGAGATCAAATTGCCAACATCCATTAGATCACAGAAAAAGCAAGAGAATTCCAGAAAAACATCTGCTTCTTTTACTATGCTAAAGCCTTTGACTGTGTGTATCACAGCAAACTAGAAAATTCTTAAAGAGATGGGAATACCAGGCCACCTTACCTGCCTCCTGAGAAGCCTGTATGCAGGTCAAGAAGCAACGGTTAGAACCAGACAGGGAACAATAGATTGGTTCAAAACTGGGAAGGAGTACATCAAGGCTATATATTGTCACCCTGCTTATTAACTTATACGCAAAGTACATCATGTGACATGCTGGGCTGGATGAATCACAAGCTGGAATCAAGATTGCTGGGAGAAATATCAACAACCTCAGATATGCACATGATACCACTCTAATGGCAGAAAGCAAAGAGGAACTAAAGAGCCTCTTGATGAAGGTGAAAGAGGAGAGTGAAAGATCTGGCTTAAAATTCAACATTCAAAAAACTAAGATCATGGCATCCATTCCCATCACTTCATGGCGAATAGATGAGGGAAAAGTGGAAACAGTGACCGATTTATTTTCTTGGGCTCTGAAATCACTGCAGATGGTGACTATTGCCATGAAATTAAAAGACGCTTGCTTCTTGGAAGAAAATCTATGACAAACCTAGACAGCATATTAAAAAGCAGAGACGTCACTTTGCCAACAAAAGTTGGTAAAGTCAAAGCTTTGGTTTTTCCATGTATGGATGTGAGAGCTGGACCACAAAGAAGGCTGAGTACTGAAGAACTGATGCTTTTGAATTGTGGTGCTGGCAAAGGCTCTTGTGAGTCCTTTGGACTGCATGGAAATCAAACCAGTCAATCCCAGAGGAAATCAACCTTGATTATTCATTGGAAGGACTGGTGCCGATGCTGAAGTTCAATACCTTGGTCACTTGATGCGCAGAGCCAACTCATTGGAAAAGACCCTGATGCTGGGAAAGTTTGAGGGCAGAAGGAGAGGGGGTTGGCAGAGGCTGAGACAGCTGGAAGGCATCACTGACTCAATGGACATGAGTTTGAGCAAACTCCAGGAGTCTATGAAGGATAGAGCAGCCTGGTGTGCTGCAGTTCATGGGGTCACAAAGAGTTGGATATGACTTAGCAATTGAACAACAACATGATTTATTTAATTAATCATACCTCTATAATGAAGGCTTCAAAAAAACCTAAAGGACAGGGTTCAAAGAACTTCAGATTGGGGAACCAGAACCTTCTGCTTGCCACTCTGCCAGGTGTTAGGGAAATTAAAATGGAGGAAGTCTTGTTCAGACTTCAGAGACAAGAAAGCAGAGCAAGCCTCTCATCTTGCTTCTGGCCTGCCTAGACACTGCCTGACTATGTGCTTGCTTGTGAGCGCACCAGTTGTTACCAGTAAGCCAAGCGGCACTATAGATAAGATATGGAAGCCCCTGAAGATCTGGCCCATCTCCCAGGGTCTCATTACTCACCAGATAAACAGCATTGTAAAACGATTAATATGAAACCAGAGCTGCATTTTTGCTCTCAAACTGATGATGATATCAATTTGTGGCCCTGGATTATAAACAGGAACCCCCAAACGCAATTTGTAGTCTTGCCCATGGCAGGGACACACTGCCCAGGACCTTTTCCCAACTGGGACTCCAGATTGTTGTTACTTAGGACTTCCCAGTGCTATTTCAACCTGGATGTTAGTTGGCCCAATTTGGTGATATATGTACTGTTACTCTCCTCTGCTGTTTCTATTTATCTTTGCTTTTCATGATCATATGTTGAAAATAAGTTAGATAATTCACTATTAAATATTGAAATTATGCACCTGTGTCTGATTCATGTCAATGTATGGCAATAACCACCACAATGTTGTAATTATCCTCCAATTAAAATAAATTAATTAAAAATTTAAAAAATATGTTAATTTTTAAAAATATTAAAATTGTTTGTTTCTGTAAAATGAGTGATTTCTTTTGTTAATGAATCCTTCAAAACTGAAAGTTAAAACTTTCAGCAAAACACGAGGCCCTAAACTCCACAAGGACAGAAGCTCCTTTATTTGGGAACTCATCTTCTGTATCTCTTCATCTAGCTTGAGTTATATGCTTTTATAATAAACTGGTGATAGAGTAAGTAAAATGTTTCTCCAAGTTTTGTAAGTTGCTTTAGCAAATTAGCTGAACTTGAGGAGGGGACCACTGGAAGCTCCAATTTATACCCAATCAGAGGCATAGGAAACAACCTAGGCATCTGAGGTGAAGAGAAGTCTTATGGGACTGAGCCTTTACCCTGTGGAATCTGATGCTGACTCCAGGTAGACAGTGTCAGAATTGAGTTGAATTATAAGAAACCTAAATGATGTCAGAAACTTGCTTGTTGGTGTGGGGAAATTCCTCCCTACTACCCCACTACTCTACCCCTACTGCAATGGAATTGGGTGCAGACCATTACCAACTATCTTACCTCTGAAGATGCTACTCCATAACTTTACCCATCAGGCTTCCCTGCTTTCCATTCTGACCTTGCTCACATGGTAATTATACCATCTGGCTTCCGATGGCTTCAGCTGGCCTCTACTATTTTGGGATGCCCATCATTCCCACTGCTATTAGTGAGCCCAGTTCTCTAACAACATTCTACCATCAACTCTGCCCTGTAAGGGGAGAGCTACCACTGATAGTTCAGAGATGCTATCTCTCTTGCCAGCATATTCTTCATTGCTTTGACTTTCCTGCAGAACACAATCTGTCCATTCTAGCATGCTTGCTTCCTTAAACTTTTTGACCCCTTTTCCACTGTCTGTCTTAGTAGTTCTAGCATTTCTACTTAAGGGGAGCTTTTACTTTCTCCAGGCTTCTAAGGGCCATTCTAGAGTATATCAACACTTTCTCCCAGGGTTCTTACCAGGAAGACAACACCTGTTTCCCGGATGAGTACTCCTGTTGCAAGAATGGGGACCCTTTCAGGGCCTGAGAGTAGGCTCTTGTCTAACACTCAGAAATGAATTGTCTGAGGAGAACACATACTGACAAAGTGAGAGACTTTATTGGCAAGGGACACCTGGGCAGAGAACAGCAGGATAAGGGAACTTAGAACTGTTCTGCCATGTGGCTCACATTCTCAGGTTTCATGGTAATGGAGTAAGTTTCTGAGTTGTCTCTGGCCAACCATTCTGACTCAAGGTCCTTTCTGGTGCGGCACACATTACTCAGCCAAGATGGATTCTAGTGAGAAAGATCCTGGGAGGTTGGTAAGACATATTGACTTGTGTCTCCTCTCCCTTTTGACCTTTCCCAAATCCTTCCATTTGGTGGTAACTTGTCAGTTCCACGTTCCTTGCTTGGACCTTCTGTTGTTAACCACCTGTAACTCATACAAGTTAACTGTTGTTAACCACCTGTAACTCATACGAGTGGTTACTGAGTTGGTTGAACAGGGTAGGGCAGTTTTGGTCAGTGATTCCACTAACACTTCTCTATTGGTGAACATTTCCTTATCCAACTTTATGATTTGTCTTCATCCCTTGATCTAGCACTCTTGGAGTTAAGTTGGGCTTCCCTAGTTGCTCAGAGGTAAAAAAATTTGCCTGCCAATGCAGTTCAATCCCTGGGCTGGGAAGATCTCTTGAGGAGGAAATGGCAACCCACTCCAGTATTCTTGCCTGGAAAATCTCATGGACAGAGAAGCCTGATGGGCTGTAGTCTATGGGAACACAAAATAGTCGGACATGACTTAGCGACCAAACAACAATAGAATTAAGTCTCATAGACACTCTCTTGGCTTCTGAGGTGCATAACAACTAAGTTCTGCTGAACCTTCACCTTTCCTCCTTACCAGGCCCAACACTCTCCTGTTGATTTATATTGTAACTTTACTTATGGATCTGTTGGCTAGGCAGGGGGGTGGGGCAGACCTTGAGGGAGAGTGCATATGGTCTTAAAGGGCAGAGGCCTCTTAACCATCTTCAAACCAGAGGAAAGCATTAATTTTTAAGGAGTGAGCCTATTCTATAAAACCAAGGGTTTGAAGAAGTTTAGGGGTTCAAATTCTGAATGTATCGACCCAGATACATTTATACCCAGTTGTCCTCATTTCTGAGGTCCAGTACTTTCCAAATCAGGGTCCTGATGTTGTATAACAGACTTGGTTAGATTGGCACCTTAACATTCTTGAACTCTGCTATTCTTCTGATTATATCCTGGGCCTAGGCCTCAACTTTTCCAGCCCTCCCACTGCAGAAAAGAGTTTCTTAATATGCTGCTGAGGAGACCCATTGGTTTTCACAGTCTTTAATTAATCATCCTTGATCTTTCATTAGTTACCTCCAGCAAGAGCTATCTAATGCCATCGTCTTTATAATTACTGCTTCTCCATATTCTCAGATGTTTCATATACTGCACCCTGGTGCACTTCCTTCCACTGGTACACCATCCCAGTTCATCATCAGTGCAAGTTTGAATAATTGCAATGCTCTCTTGTGTGTTTTCTGCATTTACAGCCAGGGATAGGGTCCTCATTACCAGCCAAGACAGTAGGTGATCCAGCTCCAAAATCTCATTTTAGCAACTGCTTTCTCCCCATCCTAGCACCAACTTTTGCAGGTTGGAATCTCCATGGAAGAAACATTGATATGAAAACTAGTGTGCACAATGTTTCTAAGGGAGCTCTCTCAGGGGGGATGCAAGGAAGCAAGACTAAGTAAAAGAAGAAACCGAGCTACAAAGCAGTCCCAACAAAGCCTCAGCCAAATCCTCAGGGAATTCTGAATCTGTGATTTCCCTGCCAAGTTGTTCCAAGTTCAGGGGAGGAATCTGGTATCCATATGCCCACCTGGACCAGGCATTGGGTGAAGGCTGCTGTGGGAAGCAGTGTGGCCTTAGACAAGGTGCATCTCTTCCACAGAGGTTAATTTCAATAAGGTATCAGTTCTGAAGAGGGGATCTAGATAATGCAGGATCCACGAGAGACTTTTCGAAACTAGGGGGAACAGGGATGGGTACAGTATAGCCTTCAAGAAGAGGACAAGAATAACCCTCTTTCTGTAAAATGATTGTTTTCTTCATCTTCTAGTTAATAGGATTTGATTATAGCTGTAAAATTTGGTCTCACTGTAAAGTAACTTTACACTTGATGAGAATCTAGGAACATTTAAACAAAAATAATCCTTTCATGAACAAAAGAGAGCCCAGACAGCGTAACTCTTTGATAATACTTCTGCTTTAATAGACTGTTTGCAAATACATAGATATCCAGGAGGAAAGGTAACACAGCATGAATGCAAGAGAGAGAACACAACTGTGCTTTAATTTAGGCACTAAGTTTCTAAATGTGGCAGCAATCACACTTCTAAGCAAACAATGTCCACTAGCTTGCAAACATATTTGATGGTGATATTAGAACAGTTAACTTCATACTGTAAAACATGTTAAATACCTCCTCTGTACATTCATGGTATGTTGCGTCTGTGTTTTTTCACAAAAAAGAGGCATGTCTAGATTTCGTAATCAGAGTCAGCTTCATGAAGACTTAGATATGAAATAGTGCCTCTCAATTTGTTTCTCAAACTAAATTTTTTAAAAACAGTATATTCTTTAAAGCAATTTTATAGATATGGAGAGTCTAGCTAATTTCATAGTGATATTGTTGAATATGATACATAAGAAATGCAGGTATTTTCCAGGACAACAGGATAGATAAAGGAGGCTTTAAGAATCCATGAGAAAAAAAGATGATAAAACTTAAACTTCCTTTTCAGATGTTTTAAATTTTCTAAAAAGCTTTTTGTCCTCAAATTAATCATTTAACCATGGTATACAAAATACATTGCCTGGTGTGAAGATGGGAAACCCTCTCTTTTATATAGTAAAATCTTCTTCTGGTCCATCCTGCTCCAAGTCCTGGTTGTATGAGGGCACATTTCCCTCCTTAGATCTAAAGTTGTAATGAAAAGCATCATTTTCTTCTACTGGTTGGTATTCCTGTTCTATTTCATTTAGGAAGCCATTTCCAGATCCTGCTCCAGAACCTGATCCCGAGACGTCCTCAGAAAGAGGGAAGACTTCATTCAAATCCTTGGAATTCTCCAGTCTGAAGACAGAAAAAAGGGGGAAAAAACCGTTAAAGTTTGAGACATAAAAAGATAATCATGAAAGATTTTTTAAGGTAAGAAAGTAAATGTAGTGACTCAGTTGCTGAAATTAGAAGTTAAAAGTTTCCAGTTATTTAGTGCTTTGAAACAAAAAAATAAGTCAGCCTTTCCACATGTTTGCATATACTTAGTGTACCTAACTCATTGCCTTTTTCAGTTCCACATCTGCTCATTGCAGATGGATACAAAATGCTATCACTAACACGGCAATCCTATATTTGGAATTTCTTTTAAAAAAAAAAAAAAACAGAAAAGTTCCCATTTCTACACTTTCTCCCACTCAGTAGATAGATGATATTTTTCCTAATTTAAAATTTCTACAAAACTTCTAATAACGTCATAGTACTTCAACAAAGCTCACTCTTAGGTAATTCTTTGTAACAAGTCAAGAATTATATAAACCAACATGTTAACATTTCAGTTTGTATGTGCTCAGTCACTTAGTCATGTCCAACTCTTTGTGACTCTGTGGACTGTAGTCCGCCAGGCTCCTCTGTTCATGGGGATTCTCCAGGCAAGAATACTGGAGTGGGTTGCCATGCCCTCCCTCAGGGGATCTTCCCAACCCAGGGATCGAACCCAGGTCTCCTGAGCCACCAGGGAATCCCAGTTTAAATGTTTACAAAGCTTTAAATTCCCTCAGAATTTTTGCCAGTGTGAAGGAAAATAAAAAAGAACTTAAACTGGGAATTCCCTGGTGGTCCAGTGGTTAGGACTCCAAGCTTTCACTGCTGAGAGCTCAGGTTTGATATCTGGTCGGGTAACTTGAATCCCACATGCCAAGCAGCCAAAAAATAAAAGAAAAAGAAAAAGAAAAAAAGTAAGTGCTTCCACCAAGCACTCTGGGTAGAAGGTAGAACCAGAAGGGGTTGAGGAGAGGAGAGGGGTGACAGTAAGCACAGAAAAGGACAACAGCTGGAGAGGAAGCAGAATCAAAGAGAAGATTTTACCTAAAAGTAGGTGATACTAGAGAATGTCTGTAGACTAATGCTGGTTTCAGAGGGTGGACTGCAGAATTAAAGTCCTGGAGAAGGTGCATGAGATAAGATACCCAGCACAAGGAAGGTGGCCTTCGAAGCTGCCACAGTCAAGAGTCCAATCAGGAAACTTAATCTAAATATGTAAGACAGGGAATTGCTTACACATGAGATGGAAAAGAAGGAAAGCCAAATAGGGAACAGTGAGGAACTCCAGAGATGAGCAACAGCAAGAAAACACTTCTCTCCCTGGGCTAGAAGGACAGTAGAGGAAGTGGTACTACCTAAGCCCAGGGACCAAGAGCACTGGTGGAAGCTGAAGTCACGTATGAGATATTAGCCTTGCCAGAGGTGCCACCAAGGCAGGAATGAGAAGAAACATACTTCTCTCTCCCTGCCACCCATGCTGAGCAGTCTCCCTTCCAGGCATCCCATTGGCCAAACTCAGCCGCAGATCCGGGAGTGTGAGAAATGCAGATCACAGGGATCAGCCCTCATCCCTCCACCCAATACAGAGCAGGGATGGGGAAGGAGAAGAAATGCACCTGAGAGCAAAAGAGTCCAAGACTGGCACAGAAGGAGAGGCTGTTCATCCATAGTGACAGGAGTTTCAGACCAGGAAGGAAAGTTACTGGCTGAGAAAAGGGAAGATTATACGGATGTTTTAAAAAACTATTTAAAGGTTATATTCTATTTATAGCTATTAAAAACATTGACCATATTCCCTGTTGTATATAATACATCTTTGTAGATTGTTTTATTCATAGGATTTTGTACCTCTTAATCCCTTGCCCCTATCTTGCCCCTCCCCACTTTCCTCTCCCCATTGGTAACCACTGGTTTGTGCTCTATATCTGTGTATCTCTTTTTTGTTATATTCATGAACTTGTTCTATTTTTTTTAGATTCCACATACAAGTAATATACAGTATTTGTCTTTCTCTGGCTTATTTCACTGAGCATAATACCCTCCAAGTCCATGCATGTTGTTACAAATGGGAAAAATCTCTTGGATTTTTATGGCTGAGTAGTATTCCAGCGTGTGTGTCCGTGTGTGTGTGTGTGTGTGTGTGTGTGTGTGTATCACATCTTCTTCATCCATTCATCTTGTTGATGGGCACTTAGGCTGCTTCCACATCTTGGCAATCGTAAATAATGCTGCTGTGAACATTGGGGTACATATATCTTTTCAAATTAGTGTTTTCATTTCCTTTGGATAAATATCTAAGAATGCAATTGCAGGATTATATGGTGACTCCATTTCTAGTTTTCTGAGTTTTCTACAGTGATTGCACCAATTTACATTCCCACTAACAATGTACAGGAGTTCTCTTTTCCTACTTCGTCACCAACATTTGTTAATTGTGGTCTTTTCAATGACAGCCATTCTGACAGGTGTGAGGTGATTTTTTCGTGGGTTTTAGTTGCATTTCTCTGGTGATTAGTGATGTTGAGCATCTTTTCATGTTCATGTTGCCCATTCTTCTTTGGGAAAATGTCTATTCAGATCTTCTGCCCATTTTTCAGGTCGTTTGCTTTATGATGTTGAGTCATGTGAGCTGTTTATATATTTTAGATATTAACCCCTTATCAGTCATATCATTTGTAAATATTTTCTCCCATTTCAGTAGGTCATCTCTTTGTTTTGTCAATGGTTTCCTTTGCTGTGCAAAACCTTTTATGTTTAGTTAGGTCCCATTTGCTTACTTTTGCTTTTGTTTCCTTTGCCATAAGACACAGATCCAAAAAAATATTGCTACAATTTATGTCAAAGAGTGTGGAAGATTATGGAGATTTGAGGAGGGAAGAAATAGTATAAAACAGCTGTTTTGGAGGACTTAGGTTATTCCTCTAATATTTTAGATTAAATGAATTAGTATTGAAATCCATGACTTAAAATAATGGAGGAAGTTGTAACATCAGGTTCAAACTTTGTGCCAGAGAATTAAAACAGAAGCACAGGGTTGCAGAGTTGTATTTTGAGGATGGTGATGATATAATTTCAGTGATGAGGGGAGTTGCCAATATCCCCAAAGTGATAATAGGCTTACCTGGTTTGGGCACAATGACTTATGTGGCTTTCAGAAGGGTGATTTTCTTTTGTTATTTTTTTCTTTAATTTAGAGCTCAGATCAAGTGTAGAAATCTTTATAGTTATAAAGGTCCGTAGTAAAACCTTTTCGTCATTGCTCAGAACTGATCAGCCTTTTATACACACACACCTGCAGCCAATTCTCACTCACTCACCTGTAAGTCCTCAGTTATCCATTGTTACTTTTACACACATGCACGCCTTATTTTAAATTATTCTTTGCTTCTCAGAACTACAGAGATCATACATCAGGTAGATCAGGAGATCTTCAGATGCTCAGATTTGGCTATTTTCATCACTGATCCACTTCATTTTTTAAAAAAGATATATTTATTGGCCGTGCTGGGTCTTTGTTGCTGTGAGTGGGCTTTCTCTAGTGGCAGTGAGCAGAAAACTACTCTCTTGGGCTATTCTCTGGTTGCAGTGTGCAGGCTTCTCACTTCAGTGGCTTCTCTTATTGCAAAGCACAGGCTCTAGAGCACACGGGCTCAGTAGTTGTGGCTGACCGGCTTAGTTGCTCTGCGGCATGTGGGATCTCAGTTCCTGGACTAGGGATTGAACCCATGTCCCCTGCATTGGCAGGAGGATTCTTACTGGACCACCAGGGAAGTCCCAGGAGAGTGATTTTCTATTTAAGCCTGAATATTAAAACTTTTATGATAATTCTTTTCATAATATATGTTTGCCACATGTAACTTTGATATTCAGTGAAATAATGGGGTCTAATACAATTCAATTTTTTGTTACTTATGAATTCCTATCGGATCCTTTTGGCAAGTATAAGGCAGGTTTTATTTGATCAAGAAGAGGCATGGCTTTCTTTTTTATGAGTCACAGCCACTTATTGTTCCTTCCCCTAATTTCTTTTTTTTTTTATCACTACTGTCTAAACAGAACATTTTTATTACCCCTCAAAAATTATTTTCTGTGGGTTTTGCCTATTTCTGTACACTTCATATAGATGGAATCATATAATATGTGGCTTTTTATGTCTGGTTTCCTTTACTTTGCATAATGCTTTCCAGATTCAGCCATGTTGCAGCATTTATCAGTACTTCTTTCTTATGGTCAGATAATATTACACCTTATGTACATGTCACATTTTGTTTATGCATTCAGGCAATAGACTCCTACTGGATTTTAATATATAATGTGCTCTATTTACATTAATAAAATAATGTTCAATTATTTTCAATACCTATTGGTGAAAAGTATTCAATTTTTGTTTCTGCCACCAGAAAAAGACCTTGCGAAAGTGTGAGTCATGTATTCTTGTGCATCTCATATACCAGTGAATACACTACAGTTTTACCCTGCACTATGCAGTGAAAACTGAACTGTGGAAGCAAGAGCCTAAAGAAAACACTCTGGGCAACCCTTCTGCCTCCATGCCAAGATCTCAACAGAGGCTGACAAAAGTAAAATCAAGAAAGTCTACTTACGAGAAAATGTCAGGCCTTAGAGGTGGGATTCTGCTGGATTCACCTGGAAGTATATCAAACACTGTTCCCTTTTCTTCAATGCAGTTTGCAGAATTACTGTCAGGATTGCAGCGTATCCACTGGTATCTGGCTCTCTGCACAGGAGAACCTGCCCAAACAAGGAAACCTCATGATCAATAAGTATCTCTTACACAGCTTCTAATCACTCTTTCCCTAAGAAATTTTTAATTAAATAGATTTTAAATTTGGTAGGTAAGATGTGGACAGGTTTTATGACCGTTAATATAACAGAAGCACCCACTGTTTCCCAGCCCTTTATACATAGTTTATCCTTCTCACACTACACCTGTGCAAAGTAGCCTAGAGTTTAACATTAGAATAGGCTTTGGCGGTTAGCTGCCTCTGCTACTGGTGACTTGTGAAACCTTCACTTCCCCAGGTACCCACCAGAAAACTCAGGAACTAAGAGTGTCTCTTTTTCATAAGTTGCTCACAAAAATTAAATGAGAAAATGCATATAAAGATCTTAACATAGTGCCAGGCATACAGTAAATAAACACCTAATAATATTAACTATTATTGTCTCTGTACTATTATTTCCATTTTATACAAAGGAAAACTGAGGCTGCACAGGTACTAAGCACCCAGAATTCAACCTTCTATCTGACCCCGAAGTCTGCCTCTTCTGATAGAGATGAGTCAACCTATGTTCAGAAAGGTCCTGAGATATTACAGAACCCTAGTTCTTTGGGGCCATGTGGTATTCTTGAGAATGAAAAGCAGATTAAAAACTTAATCTCTTTCTTTGGCCTCACATCTAGTCAGAGATTTCAAAAGTCAAGGCTCTTCTGTTCACCAAAGATGGGCCTTCACAGACTTTTAATTTCTACATAAAAGGCTCCATATCCTGTGTTAAGAGGTTATATAGGAGATCGCTTATTAATTTACAAAATAAATTTCATTCCTCAGTTTAGCAAGGATGGAGCCCTGGTGGTGAAAAATATTTCACTACCCTCCAAAGGATCGTCTCCTCCCCACCTCAAGTACATTTGATTCACACAAGTACAGCTAATCGTCACCTAACATGAAGGAGCACATCTAAAACTCCTGAAAAGCAGAAAAGGAGATTTTGTTAGGGGCACCACAGACTAAATCTACCTTGTCCTGGCCAAGCACAATCATAACCACTTGCTTATCTATCATACAGTAGGAGGTCCTGGTAAAGAATGCAGACTAACAAGCTACCACCCGGAAGCATTGAGGAAAGGTCAAAAGGAAAGAGGAGATGAGAGTCCATATGTCCTACAAACCTCCCAGAATCCTCCTCACTAGAATCCGTCTTAGCTGAGTGATGTGCATGCTAGAGAGAACCTGAAAACTAACCCCATTACCAAAAAACCTGAGACTGCAAATTACATGGAAGAGCAGTTCTCCTGGGTGCCCTACCCTGCTGCTCTCTGCCTGGGTGTCCCATCCCAATGAAGTCTCTTGCTTTCTCAGTGCATGTGTCTTCTTGAACAATTTATTTCTCAGTGTTAGACAAGAATCCGCTCTCAGGCCATGGAAGGGGTCCCCCTTCCTGCAAGAGTTTTAAAGCCCAGTACATTATTGTTCTGTACAGATTGAGATGCAACTGATAACACATATTTAAGAAAACAAAATAAAATGAAGAACAGTGTTGTGGATAATCACTGCAATATTTTTTTGCAGCACCAAAGACTATAAAATCAGATGTTAATGAATTAAGATGCAGCGTACAATACTATGCAGCTATTAAAATAATGTGGCAATTCTCTGGGTACTGAATATATAATAATCTCCAAGTGTGTGTGTATACATAGTACATATATGTATATGTATGTGTGTGTATGTATACATTTATATATATTTTTTGACCATGCTATGTGGCTTGCAAGAATTTAGTTCTCCGAACAGAGATTTGAACATGTCCTCAGTAGTTAAAGCATGGAGTCTTAACTACTGGACTTCGAGGGCATTCCATCCAAGGTTAAAAAAAGTAAAGAACACTATGCATTGTGTGTTACCATTTGTGTATATTGTGGTTTTTTGGAATTTATTTACATATAAGCTTACATGCACAGAACACCTCTTAAAAGATAGACAACAAAGTGATCATCTTAGTGGAGAGAATTGGTGGCTAGAAGAGAGTGGAAGGAAGAACACTGACTTTTCATTGCATATCCTCTTGAACTTTTAGATTCT
This sequence comes from Oryx dammah, assembly GCF_014754425.2. Taxonomy (NCBI): domain Eukaryota; kingdom Metazoa; phylum Chordata; class Mammalia; order Artiodactyla; family Bovidae; genus Oryx; species Oryx dammah. The sequence continues at coordinate 34,325,405 of NW_024070190.1, forward strand.
TGAGTTATACTATGTATTATCTTTCAAAATTAATTATTTTTATTTTTAATGGCTTTATCAAGGTGGATTTGACATTCAATAAGCTGTGCATATTTAAAGTGTACAATTTAATGTTTCAACAAGTGGATACAGCATGGAACCATCACCACAATCAACGGTATGAACATATCCAACATCCCCGAGTTTCCTTGTGCCCCTCTGTGACCCTGCCCTTCTCCCTCCCTTCTCCTGACTCCCCCAAGCCCCCATCAATCATCAGTCTGCTTTCTGTGATTATAAATTAGTTTGCATTTTCTAGATTTTATGTAAATGGACTCATACAGCTACTTGTCAAAAGTTTTCTGACTTTAACTCTGGGTCTAGAGGGCTCTCTACCTTTTATAGTACTCTCTCCTAAAAGTGGAGAGATTAGTTAGGTACTCCTTAAAACTTTGAAAAATGTAGCAAACAAAGAAAAAAAATTATTCCTAATCTCATTACCCAAACCCCTAGAGACTATAAATTTTAGAGTTTTCTTTCCTTCTGGGTATCACTATTTCTCAGAGAATATGCACAAGTTGTTTCCCTTCTCAGCTATCAGAGGTTGAAAAGTGGAGCCTCTACCAAGGTCAAATTCACTTTATATCTCAATGGGATGGCCAAGGACTTTGTTCCTAAAAGACTGCAGACCCACAGAATTTTGCAAAATGTTCTCTTTCCTTATGAACCTCTATTATGTCTATTTATACTCAACTTTGTCCTAGTTAATATTTCTGATTAATTTCATAAATACAGCTTTGTTAGGTTTCATTAAGATATACATATATATGAAGAGGAATATACAAATAATTCATGATGCTGTTCACCCTAGTATTATTTAAAATAGGAAAACAGTAAATAACTAATCAAAACAAGAGAAAACACTGAGATTAATTCTGAGGCATTACTATGAGAGAATATTAACCAAATGGAAAAAAAGTAGTAGCTATGGAAAAGACTACATAGCATCATAGGAAAATTTATATTTAAAAATGAGTTAAAAATAGCAGAATGCCATTCTATGCATAATAGTTATTAATGTACCTACATATATAGATATGGGGGATGGGAGAAAATACACAGAAATAGCTATAGTGGTAGGCTCTGGTGATTTTTTTTTCTCACTTTGTTTTCTAAATTACTGTAATAAACAATATTCTTTTAAAATATAAACAAAGCAAAAACTCTAATGTAGAAAGTAAATGTTCTCCCATTGTTTTTCTTCTTTCTGTCTGTCTTGCTTTCATTTTTTTCTTTTTTTTAGAACTACTACTCTGTCATACTCTTCCCCATAGTTCCTGAATATAGCTTACAAATTTCTGGTCTGGGACACTAGTCATCCAGAATGGGTTAGCTTTATCATCGCTTACAGGCTAAAGGTAAGGTTGCCAGATGACATCACAATGGCCGACCCTTACTAGCTATATAACTGTAACCTCCCTGGACCTCAGTTTCCTCATCCATAAAATGGGGACAGTAATAGATCTCATAATAAGATACAAATATTAGGTTCTTAGAATAGTACCTAGCACCATTGTCAGAGCTCTTTAAATGCTAGTTTCTGTGATGAAGAGGATGACAATGACCTATTGACCTATCTCTGATAGAGATAAACCAAATTTAAATTCCTGTCCCATCATTGAGCACCTTTCTGATTCTCAATTTCTCATCTTTAAAATAGGAATAATAGTCTCCCAAAGAGTCCCTGGTAGCTCAGCTGGTAAAGAATCCACCTGCAATGCAGGAGACTCAGGTTTGATTCCTGGGTTGGGAAGATCCCCAGGAGAAGGGAAAGGCTACCCACTCCAGTATTCTGGCCTGGAGAATTCCATGGACTGACTATAGTTTATGGGGTCGCTAAGAGTTGGACAGGAATGAGCAGCTTTCACTTTCAAAGAGTTCCAGTTTAAACAAGATAGAAGTATGTGACATGTCTATCACAAGCCTTTGTGTGCAGTACGTATTGAATACATTTTAGCTCTTTCTCCCTCTCTGATTCTTTCTTGAAGAACTTTGCCATCTAATGAATTGCTGCTTAGAAGCTTCATGTGAAATCGGGTGAAAATTCAACATCTCCTCCAGCAGAGGGCAATGTCTTCACACCCTATGCCATCTTGACCAATGCAGTCCAATAGAAACAAGAGGAACCATCCGAACATGTATGAAATTTTCAATATTAGGACAGTCATATTTTAAAAAGTAAAAAAAGAAATGTGACCTTAATTTTAAAACATTTTACTTAAACCAATATATCCAATAAACAATGTAAGTTATTAATGGATATTTTACACTTTTTTTCATACTAGGATTTTAAATCTGGTGTGCATTTTGCACTTACACCAGGTCTGTTTGGACTTGCCACATTTCACACATTTCAAGTGCTTAGTAGCCACAAGAGGCTCCTGGCCACCGTTTTGGATAGAGCAGGTCTAGACATTCTCCTCTACTGCCATTGATGACTGAGTATCAAACCAAGAAAGTGCTTGCATAGACAGGAAGTTAAACAGAAAAGTAAAACTAATAGTTTATGAAGAAGACTCCAAGTGAAAGATTGTATCTTTTCACTAGCATAAAAAAACACAACTTTGATAAATTAGAAAACTAAAATACAAACTCTTTCTAGAGTTTGGCATCTCAGCTTTCAAAATTTATAACGAGTTTCTTTTTTTGAGAGAGAGAGAGAATGTGAAAATTCTCTTTAAGGCAAGACATTTCTTTCCAACTTTAGCACGTGGGATCTTAGTTCCTTGGTGGAACCCATGCCCCCTGCACTGGAAGTGTGAGTCTTAACCACTGGACTGCCAGGGAAGTCCCCAAGAGGGATTTCCTTTTTTGGGTAATGAAAATGTTCTAAAATTGACTATGGTGATGGTTGCACATATCTGTGACTATACTAAAAAACCATTGATGTACACTTTAGATGGGTGAATTGTATGGTATATGAATATCTCAATAAAGATGTTCCAAAATTTATAAGAAATCAAAAGTAGAAGTCCATCTTCCCCCCAAAAATGTTTATCTAATTTGAGATTGGGGCTTCCCTGGTGGTTCAGCAGTAAAGAATTCTACAATGCAGGAGACATGGGTTTGATCCCTGGGTCAGAAAGATCCTCTGGAGAAGGAAATGACTACCCACTCCAGTATTCTTGCCTGGGAAATCCTATGGACAGAGGAGCCTGGCAGACTACAATCCATGGGGTCGCAAAGGATCAGACACAGCTTAGCGACTAAACAACAACAACTTGAGACTGATGATTTTACTTCATTTATTTTAATTTAAAAAAGTTTTATTGGTATTTAACATATTTAACCCGGCACACAATTCACTCTTCTAATGTGTAAATTTCAGTGTGTTTTTTTTAGCATGTTTATAGGTATATGCATAAATTTAAAACAATTTTATCATCACAGAGAAATCCTCTGTCCTTTAGCTATCCAATTCCTGTATCTTATGTGTCTTATCCCGAAATAACCATTAATCAATCTACTTTATGTCTCTGTATTTTTTACCAAATTAGACATTTTATATAAATAAAATAATATGAGGTGGGTTTCTTTTTTAAGTATAACTGACCTATAACACTATATTTGTTTCAGATGCATAACATAGTGATCTTCCATTATTAAACATTACAAAACGATTAACATAGACTGGGGATCTTAAATCTGCTTTAAAATAAAGAATGTGGCTACAGATACCAAGTTCCTGATATACTTATTCAAGAGTGTTGGCAGGATGTGAAAATTCAACAGTTCCAGCCGTGCAATGTGTGGGAGTATCTTGATTCTCTTTTGCCTGAGAGAAGTGTCTTGTGATTACCGTAATTAAAAAAATAAGAGGAAACATGCTCATGGACAGAAAAATGATCTTCCTAAGAGATCCCACTTAGGGGTCTCCTGGTTAATTCTGTAGTGGATTCAAGGAAGAAGAATGTTTTTTATTTAGAATCACTTCCTGTCCTTTCTCTCTGTGTCTCTGTCTTTGTCTCTCTTTCACACACAGAGTCTACTAGTTCTACTTCAGCAAAACACTTTCTACGAATAAATATTACCATTTATAAAAATAAACCTCTGACACTGGGCAAATAACTTACCCCAGTAATCTCTCTGTATCTTTTTATATTGTAGTATCAATATTTCCCCAACGTCATCACAGTTTACCAATTTCCTATTCTTAACGGAGATTTGCTGTGGGTTTGTTAGAAAAACTTTAAAATTGCCATGTTAGGGGAGAAAAAGGACCATTTTCATTCATTGTTTAGTGGCATCTAAATAGACATCACTATCTAAGTTGGAGCTGCTTCCTACTGGCCAAACAATTGCACAAGATTCCTCACCCTTGTGTGGTTTGACAAGCTATAAAAAGTTCCAAGTTTACTTTCAATTTCTCCCTCTCTGTTCCTCAACTCAGTGGTTTTAGTAATAAGAGCTGTAGACAAAGCAAGGTTGTTTTAGATAAAGACAATCTCTACTCCACCTAGAAAACAGCTAAATTACAGTAGAAAGTTAATTTGAACTTGAAATCAGGTGACCAGCTCTGCCATTAATTAGTTGTAATGGGCCTAGGGCAAGTCTCATGCATTTTCTGAAAGAGGTTGATGTAAAGAGGAAATGAGATAATGAATGTAAGATCCAGTTTTCTTCTCTATAAATTGGTATTAATTCCTCCTCACAGGGAATGTGATGACCATTTACCTGAGAGTGGATGCTAAATCACTTTACAGTTGAACAGCAGTGAACACTGGTGGAATCAATATTATTATTGTGATCTCAGAGGCAGTGTAGAGTGGACATAGGGTCTGGCAATGCCCCCCCCCCCCCCCCCCGGCTACACCTGCTCATGGATTTTCCATTTTCCTTCTTTATGGGCATCTTTGAAAAAGAGAGTTAATAAAAGAATTTGAGATTCACGGGCCTCATCATTAAATCGATTAGCCATCTGTCCTCTCCAGGGTCTCCCACGTCTTGCCAAACTTCCGTCTCTTTTGCAATTTGTAGATAGGCTTTTATAGCATGTTTTTATTTCAGCTTCACTTATAGTCACTGATGTGGGCTGAATTGTGTCACTCCAACTCAATGTATTGAAGTGGTGACCCCTAGTACCTCAGAATAGGACTGTATTTGGAGATAGGGACTTAAAAGAGATAGTTGAGATATGATGAGTTTACATGGATGAACCCTAATCCAGTATGGCTGTTGTCCTTATAAGAAGAGGAAACCAGGGACACACAAAGGACCATGTGGAGACAGAGATAAGATGGCTATCTACAAGCTGAGGAGAAAAGCTGCAGGATGAAACTAACCCAGCCAACACCTTGATCTTGGACTTCTAGTCTCCAGAACTGTAAGGAAATAAGTTTAAGCCACCCAGCCTGTGGTACTTTGTTATGGCAGCCCTAGCAAATTAATACAGTAACCTGAGATGTTTCGTTTCAGTAAAAGCAAGCCAAAAGCCTAGTGGAATTGATCATTCAATTAAATCAATGGGTTAAGAAAAAAAATTATTTTTAAGTGGGGAAAGAGTGCTACAGAATCATATCTGGCATCACATAGAATATTATGAAATAGAGACCTCTTTGCAGCCTTGAGTTGATGTCATGCACGCGCGCGCGCACACACACACACACACACACACACACACACACACAGCCAGTGGGTGGGCGTCTATTTCCCTTCTTATTCAAACGTGGGCACAAACCCTTAATTCCAATACCAACTGCACTTCTCCTTTGGAAACTCCCTAGTGTTTCAGTCTATTCATTCTCTTATTTTTGGTTCCCTTCCCAACACGGAGCAAAATGTACCAGTGATGACATAAATACTAGTGCTTTATACAATTTTATAACGGTTTCTTCACTACTTTCTGGAAAATACCTATTATATAAAGAACACTTTTGTTTTAATTTTAGTTTTCCCTATTGAATCTTAGTGGGAAATGTGACATTTCTGGGAGATTTTGAAGATGTAAAGATTCATTGAGCTCTGGTCAGAGTAGACCCAACACCAACAGGTCACTCAGGTCTGTTCTACAAACATGGACTTGACTGCCTGGATCTTGTCAGAACACATTAGGGAATTATTTCATTGGCTGAAGGTTTCCCCTGAAAGATTGGAGTAAAGCCTGTTCCTTACAATCAACAATGTTTTATCCTTTAAAAAAATAAACAGATTAATGGAAAGGTTTCATCAACATTATTTGCTGGTTTTTCTTTAATAATTGCATAACAAGAAGAAAGTGATTTTTATAAATTTCCAATATATAATGAATGTATCTGAGGTTGTGTGTACAATTTCATTTCCACCAGAAGTAAAAACAAGACAACTAGAAGTCACTTCAAAGAAACGTATCTAGATGTGTGCATCGCTATGACTCAATATTTCCTTTACGATTTGGAGGAATTTAGTGTTTTTCTACTATAAATTCTCCCTTCTACTTATCAGGCCATGACTATAATCCCTTATTTACCAAAGGAGAAGAAACTGTGTTTTTCTTACAAACTGATCATTTTCATTTTCTTAGTCATTAAAGGTTTTAAGTTGTTTCATTCTGACTAAAAACAATCCTAAACGATAGACCTAACAAGAAATTTCCAAATATGCTGTTTCTCTGAGCAACGACACAATGACTAAAATTCTTTGGTCTTTCTTTAAAATCTGAGCGGGTATTCATTAGCTGTGTCTAAACATAATTGAATTTTCACTAAGAAGCAGGCTTTTAAAAGGAGAGAAAATACAAGCAAATTTACTCTGATTTTAAAAATAGCATTTCCCAGTGTCAAAATAATTATAACATCACTAATTTTTAAAACTTGGGATAGATGTGGGCACTTAGAGGTAAACCATTTTCTCTATTCCTTTCTTGAGGCTTTAAAAATTTGTAAGCCATTTTCACCTGACAATAAAATAATACATTTCAATCATTTTAAGAACTTACAAGGCCATAGCTGCCTCAGAGTTTAACTTATTATTATTATTTTTTTTTTTGGTACCAAACTTAACTAACTTCACTCTAAAGAGTTCAGCTACCCCAAATTCTTCTTTTTTCTTTTTTCTTGGCCTACTTTCCCATAATATACTATATTCTATACCTCAGAGTGAATATAATCATTTGTGTGGACCCTGGGCCATACAAGAAGATTATAAGGTGACAAGATTACTGGGTCTTACCTTGAACTGAAGATGAAATCAGGATGAAGGCAAGAGCCAGAATAAGCCTAGTGCACTGGAGGAGCACCTGCATGGTGACGAACTTGCTTCAGCTCCACCAGCCGCGCACCAACCTCACAACAGGAAAGTGTAGCTGGGTGCTCTCTGTCCCTTTTAGAAGAGGTTCCAAAACCTCAAACCCTGCCCAGAACACACGTCACCATTTCCTGAACAAATAGAAAGAGATCCACATCAACCCCAGAAAGATTTCGAAAAAAAAAGAAAAAAGGGAGTAAAATAACTATTCATACCATTATGAAACTGCAGTGAACTCTCCCCAGGTCTGCTTTCTCAAGTTTTGTTGTTTGCCACTTGCCTGTTAGAAATTGTTTCCCACTGAAACAGTAGAATCAGCATTTAGGACACTTTGTTTTTTCTTTCTTCAGGTAACAATCTAAACACAAGTTTGCTAGCCAACCACACAGCTGATGAGATAAGGGAGTTGGATGCTGCCTTTTCATCACTGAGGTCCTTCAGTGTAAAATATTCTTGATTTTATTTTTCATCAGGACTAGCATAACTCACAGAGCCAAGCATAACAAGTGAAACTTCAAAGCTGAGTTCTAATCTACAAGAAAGTGTTGTTGGATTTGAGATAACTGGTTTCTTCTTATCAGATTCAGTTTCTCTCACTGGACCACCAGCCTCTCCCTCTGCCTCAAGAATCTAGTAAGGATTTTTGGTTATGAAGAACTGGGTAAAACACAAAAATGATTTTGCAGTCCTCTCCTCTTTCACACTGAGCATTTCTATGATTTGATTCCATTTATAGTCTGTTTTTTTTTTTTTTTTCCTCCTGGTAAAAATTTTCAACTTGACTTTCAGGTGCTCTGGCCTTGAATAAGCCAGAAATCAGAAACAAGGGGAGGTTGTCCTGTCAGTGGGCTTCTGGACCTCAGAAAACACAAAACAAAGTAAAAGAATAGCATCTCCCCCATATCTTGGGGATCATATGCTGACTGAAGCCTGAGGAACATGAAGTACAGGCTCCATAATAAAGTCACATAATAAACACAACAGTTATCACACACTCTTGCCCTTGAAACACACAGTCTCCATCCCAACATGTCTAACCCTGCAATGCCCACTTTCCATTTTCATCCTCCCTCTGGCCTGTCCTTTGACAGGAGGGAGGAGTTTCCCTTCCCTTGTTCTTGGCTTCCTGCTGATTCCTCTACCATTTCCTGCCAAGGACGGGCCTCAGACTAATCGCTGAGCAGCTGTGGTGCAAGTCCACAAATGCTGCAAAGCATGCACATTTTGACCCTCCTCAGAACCATCTGGAAATGTGTCCAGGGCCGACTCCAAGCGCAGTAATCAACCCCAGACGCTCAAATCCAGGGGGTTCCCCACCGCGGAATACTAGTTTCAGATTGAAATAACAACCCTCATCTTTGGCCCCTTTTAATTTTATCCCCCAATTTAAAACCCTGGCACCAAAACAATAATCCCTGTCAATAGCTTAAATAAGTCCGCTTTCAGTAAGTTCTCAGATCTGATTAGAGCTTGTGCTTTAAAATGGTAATTTTGGAGCCTTTTCCCACTTGAGTATTTTTTCTATTCTCTAGATTTTAGTGCGGAGAATGCAATGGCAACCCACTCCAGTACTCTTGCCTGGAAAATCCCATGGACGGAGGAGCCTGGTAGGCTGCAGTCCATGGGGTCTCTAAGAGTCGGACACAACTGAACAACTTCACTTTCACTTTTCACTTTCGTGCACTGGAGAAGGAAATGGCAACCCTCTCCAGTGTTCTTGCCTGGAGAATCCCAGGGACGGGGGAGCCTGGTGGGCTGCCGTCTATGGGGTCGCACAGAGTCGGACACGACTGAAGCGACTTAGCAGCAGCAGCAGCAGGTTTTAGTGATTTTTTTTTTAAGTATTCACAATATTCATTAGCATTTGCTCTGTTTCTGCTACACTGACAACCAAGTTTCTTTTTCCAAATAGTCTTCCTCCGGCTTCATTTCCCTAGTCCTCTTCAAGCTGTGCAGAGCAGGACACATGGCTGCAGAAGCCACAAGTCCTGGGTCTGAGCTCACTGACCAGATGAGAGATGCTGGGCCACGTGCTCCTTGCGTGCCCATCATTCTAGTTCTACGGATGGTGTGGGACACCAATGAGGGGGTACCCACGAGAGTCGTGCTGGCAGTGGTCTTGTGGGTTGGGTATGGTCTTCTTGCCCAAGCGTCCTCCATTAGTCAAAAAGGACCCGTATCTTGCCCTAAACCTCAACCTCTACAAAAGACGAATTCCATTCCAGATTTAATCCTTCATTCACCAGGCAACCCTTTTTAAAAAAAAAAAAAAAAAAATGGAGTTCTTCTTTTTAATGTTTTTTTTATTTATTTATTTTTGACTGTGCTGGGTCTTGTTGCTGTGAGGGCTCTTCTCTCATTGCAGCGAGCGGGGCCTACTCTGTTGCAGCACACAAGCTTCTCATTGGAGTGGCTTCTCTTGCAGAGCACAGGCTCTCGGATTGCGGGCTTCAGTAGTTGCAGCACCCAGGCTGCCCTGCGGCATGTGGCATCTTCCCCGATAAACCTCGAACCCGAACCCATGGTCTCTTGCATTAGCAGGCAGATTCTTTACCACTGAGCCACCAGGGGAGCCCCTCACCAGGCAATCTTAAATGCACCTACTTTACTTGATTTACCTCTAAAATGAGTATCTTTCTGCCTTAAGAGTCATACTGGAACAGTTCCTTGTTGTCTTAAAGTGTAACTACCCCCCACCCCATTCCAGAGCAATATAAATACTATCTTTCACTAGCTATTGGTATCTGGGTGGTCTTTGGAAAAGGGGAGTCTGGAGCACTTGAACTTTCCCAGCATCACAACTCAGCAGAACACTTGTTACGACAAAGTGATGCTGTTTTAAGACAAATTGAGGTTGTCAGAGGAGATACTGAAGGCAGCACAATCTGTCCCAAGGGACAGCTCCAGCACTCAGTTCTTTTTAAAAACTCCAAGTTAAAGATTCTGCCACTTAGCAGCCTCTGGGACTTTCTTGGTTCTTCACTGAGAAGGTCTTGACTCTGAACTGGGCACTCCCGCCACCCAAGAAAACAGGAAATAGATACTGTACCAAACCTGCATTATGTTTCTGGAGGATAAAAGAGTGATTTTTCCATGAACTTTTGATTTCTAGAACTGGAAGAGACCTTGGAAATCACCTACCTCACCCACTCAAGTGGGAAAAGCACAAGTCCAGAAAGGTTATGTGACTGCAGCTGGTTGCACAGCTGGCAAGTGTCAATACCAGGTCAGAACTCAGATTTTCTACTTCATAGTCCAGTGACAGAGGATGAACGAGGAAGCAACAAGATTAAGATTTGTAATCATCAGAAGTCTTCTTTTTAGTCCTTTTGGTCTTTAGAGGTATGTACTGAAATATTCCTGTTTAGAATGATAAAATGACTGGGATTTGTTTCTAAATAATCCAGTTTGAGGAGAGGGGATAAGAGAGGTATATCAGTGGGCTGATGATTGCTGAAGATGAGCAATAGGAAAAGTGGGGGCTCGTTATACTAGTCTCCCTACCGTAAAATGTTTTTAGAATTTCCATAATAAAACACCTTTTAAAAAGGTTTTCTTCATCTTTTTGGAGTCCACATAAATCAGAAAACATCTCCTGAGTAAAAATAGGGCTTTGCAGGAAAAAAAAAATCTTTTCCTTAAAAAAGCATATTTTTATTCTTATCTCCATCATCCTTTGAATTTCCCATTCTTTCAGTTCTACTCTCATTCTCTCCTCCCCTCCCTCAGTGCGTGGGGAGACAGTAGCTAAGACAGAAAAGTATCTGGATGCTTCTGGTACAACAGGAGCAGCTACCATTGTGTCCTCAGACTTCTCACCAAGTACCTATGGGTGGGCACCCACAGGATGAGTGCCCTAGGAGAGGGCACAGGCATCTCCAGCAGCTCTTTTCTTTGATCCTTCCTTCCCATCACTGACGCCACATATCCAGCTTCCCAGGAGCAGGTGCTCCCTTGTTGAAGGTTTCCACAATGCTACCCCAGAAGTTACCCTAGGTGTTGCCAAGTATATAAAAGCTTGGGAACTTGAGTGTTTTAATCTTGAACTGGGAATAGGGGAGGGAAAAGCTCACCTGCTCCCTATGAGTGAAGTCGCTCAGTGGTGTCTGACTCTTTGCGACCCCATGAACTGTAGCACATCAGGCTCCTCCATCCATGGGATTTTCCAGGCAAGAATACTGGAATGGGTTGCCATTTAGTTTGGTCTATAATTTGACAAGAAGAAAAACAAATGGTACTGATGGCGCTATTTGCGCTATTTGCGGGGTAGGAATAGAGATGCAGATGTAGAGAATGGACTTATCGACACAGCAGGGGTAGGAGAGGGTGGGATGAATTGACTGAGAGAGTAGCATTGATATGCATACATTCAGTTCAGTTCAGCTCAGTTCAGTCGTTCAGTCGTGTCCAACTCTTTGCGACCCCATGAATTGCAGCACGTGAGGCCTCCCTGTCCATCACCAACTCCTGGACTTCACTCAAACTCACGCCCATCGAGTCAGTGATGCCATCCAGCCATCTCACCCTCTGTCATCCCCTTCTCCTTCTGCCCCCCATCCCTCCCAGCATCAGGGTCTTTTCCAATGAGTCAACTCTTCGCATGAGGTGGCCAAAGTACTGGAGTTTCAGCTTTAGCATCACTCCTTCCAAAGAACACCCAGGACTGATCTCCTTTAGAATGGACTGGTTGGATCTCCTTGCAGTCCAAGGGACTCTCAAGAGTCTTCTCCAACACCACAGTTCAAAAGCATCAATTCTTCGGCACTCACATCCATACATGACTACTGGAAAAACCATAGCCTTGACTAGACGGACCTTTGTTGGCAAATTAATGTCTCTGCTTTTGAATATACTATCTAGGTTGGTCATAACTTTCCTTCCAAGGAGTAAGTGTCTTTTAATTTCATGGCTGCAATCACCATCTGCAGTGATTATGGAGCCCCCCAAAATAAAGTCTGACACTGTTTCCACTGTTTCCCCATCTATTTGCCATGAAGTGATGGGAGCAGATGCCATGATCTTAGTTTTCTGAATGCTGAGCTTTATGCCAACTTTTTCACTCTCCTCTTTCACTTTCATCAAGAGGCTTTACCATGTGTAAAATAGCTAGCTAGTGGGAAGTTACTGTACAACACAGGGAGCTTAGCTTGGTGCTCTGTGATGACTTAGAGGAGTGGGATGGGGGGTGGAGTGGGAGGGAGGCTGAATAGGAAGGAGATATATGTATACTTATGGCTGATTCATGTTGTTGTACAGCAGAAACTAGCACAACATTGTAAAGCAATTGTCCTCCAATTAAAAAAGAAGAAGAAAAACAAAGGGGCAGGGGTATGTAGGAAATCTCCATAACTTCTGCTCAACTTTGCTATGAATGTAAAACCGCTCTAAAAAATAAATTCCATTTTTAAAAAGAGGCATAAAAGAACTTCTCAAATACTAACTAGAGTCTAGTAGAATATGATGTTCCAATTCCAAAATTACAGGGCTTTGAAGAACCGAAAGTTGCAGTGGAACTTGTTGAATATTATTGATATAAATAACCAGGAACAGGGGGATGTGTTACTTTTCTTGGGAATATTTTCACAGGGATCAAAAATATGGGAAACAAATCTCTTAGGAAATATTTCAGATGTGAGGGAACGGGAATGGACACATGATTGGGGGAATAAGACCCTTTAAAAATGAATCAAGAAAGGAGGTCTTTATTTGACTTAAGTCTTACGTTTTCCCAAGACATACTGTCTATCAATACTATTCTAAATTATTTTTATATCATTATTAAATTATATTTCCTTGTTAGAAATTAATAAATGCTTACTATCGAAAAGTGGGCAGCTGAGGGATGGCAAAAGGGGACTTACAGGAAAGTACAAATCCCTTATCACATTCCGTCCAGATTACCTCTGCTATGTCTTGCCTTTGGTAATTCAAAGTAGCATACACCACTTTCTTGCTCACTGGGGTCCTGCTTATTTCCTCTTATGGCTTTTATTTTGCACCTGAACCTGTGGCACTACCTGGCCTCACAAGTGTCTCCAGACCTCACATGTCTCCAGAACTAACTTGATTCCAGTCAGTTCTATCGCCAATCTGTCAATTCACCACCTGAATGCTCTGAGCTAACAAACTATCCAAGTTCCCAAACTCAGTGATAACATCTTCTAGGCTTCACAACTCAACCTCACTCCTACTCCCCAAAATACATAGATACTGAAGTTCCACTCACTCACCTGCAATTTTATTTAAGGTTATTGATCACTAAGGAAGAGAGAAATTCTTGCCCCTTAATTTGTAACCACAGGACATAAACCAGATCTTCAACGGCCTGTTGATTTCAGTCCTCTTGAGGCTGACCACATTTGCCGATAAAGTTACTACACTTTAGTTGGTTCTTATTTTTTTCCCAGACTCTAGGCTCATTTTTTTTTCTTTTTTGCAGGAGTTGGAGTGGGGAGGTTGTTTTTGTTACAAACATGAAAATGAACAAAATCTCTTAGTTAATTGCTTTTTAGAAGCTTCACCATTTGGTCACAGTTACTACACTGAGATAGTAAAGGTTTTTCTCATGAGAAACCTTTACTTTTAATCCCCACTAAAGAATGAAAAGAAACTGCCTACCCTCCATCCAAAGAGACAGAATCTACTGCTGGAATAGTTGCTCTTCTGGCCTCAACACTATGCTCTGCATTTAATGACCTTTATTTGATGACATACATGCCCAAGTAGACCAAACTTCTAGATGAGGTTACCATGTTTCTGTATTTTCCCATAAGGCAATGAATGATTGGATAAATGAATGAAATCTGTATTGAATACTTCTATTTTGTTGTATGTGCTAGTCTTGTCTTCACACCTTGATTATTCCAGGGATATAGTTTTGACTGGTATAGAATATAATGGACTCAAATAACTATTGCTTACCAAAAAGTTAACAGTGGTGTTTTCTAGACAGTAGGATGACAAATGTTTCTTCTTTATCCTTTGTAGACTATGCCAAATTTTGTAGAATAAAATTATGGATCATCTTAGTAATCAAGGAAAACACAATAAAAATATTTTGGTTGTTGACAAAAGTTAACTTAAAAAAAACAACACTTTTAGTGGCAAGCATTCTTTGGATAACCTCCCTTGAGACACGGTGAGACTAAAGAAGTTGAGTCAGAGATCAGCACTCAGGAACTGCCTGATAAAAGTAATTTTCTTCAAGGTGATGTTGCTGGGAATACCATGTGCTAAGTCGCTTCAGTCACATCCAACTCTTTGAGACACTATGGACTGTAATCCCCAGCATCCTCTGTCCATGGGATTCTCCAGGCAAGAATACTGGAGTGGGTAGCCATTTCCTTCTCCAGCGGATCTCCCCAACCCAGGGATCGAACTCACATGTCTTATGTCTCCTGCATTGGCAGGCAGGCTCTATACCACTAGTGCCACCTGGGAAGCCCCAGGAATACCACAGACTGAGGGAGAGTAGCAGTCAGGGAGGCTGAGGGGAAAGAACATGTGTGAGTTAGGTAAATAGTCCAGTATCATCACAGATGAAACAAGAAGAGTTTCTTTTTGGATTTTAGAATATCCACAGAGATAATAATACTATCAGCTCATGGGGGTGGAGGCTTCCCTGGTGGCTCAGCGGTAAAGAATCTGCCTGCAATGCAGGAGACACAGGGTTAGATCCCTGGGTCAGGAAGATCCCCTGGAGAAGGAAATGGCAACCCACTCCAGTATTCCTGCCTGGGAAATCCCATGGACAGAGAAACCTGGAGGGTTACAGTCCATGGGGTCTCAAAAGAGTCGGACATGACTTAGCTACTAAACAGCAACAACATGGGGGTGGAAATGAGGTCTCTTTCACTCTTTCCAAGAACTTGGAAATAGGAAAATGAGACCTTCTTCAAATAATGAATTGGAGGAAAGATGTACAAATTCACCCTAAAACAACAGAATGAAGAAAGGGACAGATAAAGAGAGAAATCACATTAGCCTTTGCCAAAGCACATCTTACTCTAAAGACCAAACTGAAATCTCCTTGAATGGAATCAAAGAGCATTTCCCCAGGGGGAAAGGGGTGGTCTCTCCTTCTTCTGGGCTGCTAGGAATGGATGAGTAGGTCAAGTCTGCAAAATTCCTATTTTAAGGGATATAGTTTAAAATTCAGATTTATGCACCTAAAAAAAATAATAAATCCAAGGTGCACAGAATGTTAGTGTCTGCTCTCATTCTCATAGCTGCTGCCTTTTGGTTAATGAGGTTCCCACTAGAGCTAAGTGACTTGTGTTAGAAGGGCTCATTAAAGAGCAGGATTAGCTCTGCAAGGCTTTCCTATCACTGCTCACTTTCCTACAATGCTACTTCCCAGAGCTAAGTGACTTCCCAGAGCTAACGCTACTTCCACTAGAGCTAAGTGACTTGTGCTAGAAGGGCTCATTAAAGAGCAGAATTAGCTCTGCAAGGCTTTCCTATCACTGCTCACTTTCCTACCATGCTACTTCCCAGAGCTTCCAAACAGAACCCAAAAAGACATTCTACTTCCGATCTTTATCTCTATCTCAACTGCCTTAGTCTTAGGTGATACTCAATGAAGGTATTATCCCAACATTTGCATTTTAATAAAGGATAATAACTATTAATAAACTTATTTTAGATTTTAATCCTCAAGACAAGCAGAGGCAGAGGATGGAGTTAGTGGGGAGGGATAGACCGTTAGGGGCAAGCAAGAGCTTGCTCAATCTATCTCTGTTCAAAACCACACTGTTGGACTTGTAGAGCTTGCATCAAGAACCTCCTTGTTCCATATGACCAGGAAACCCCCTCTTCCCAGAGGCCATAATGGTTATCATAGTAGTGATTGGGATAAAGTCAGGACACAGCATGACTAACCCACCCAAGCTCCCTGCCCAGAACCATCCTCTTGTCATTTAGAACTGTAGTGTCCATCAGGGTAGCCACATGTGGCTATTAAGTACTTGAAATGTGACTAGTCTCAATTGAGATGTTCTGTATTTGTAAAGTATACATTGGATTTCAAAGATATAGTAAGAAAAAATGAATATAAAATCTCATTAATAATTTCTCTACGTATTTGTATTATATGTTGAAATACTATTTTAAATATATTAGGTTAAAATGTATTATTAAAATTAATTTCACCTGTTTCATTTTACTTTTTTAAATGTGACTACCAAAAAAGTTGAAATCAAATATGGTGGCCTGCATTTGTGGATTGCACTGTGTTTCTATTAGACAGTTTTGGCTTAGAAAAGGAGGCTCTTTTAAGATTAAAAAACATATTGGCTAGAAAGAAGAGAGGCACAGAGAACTATATTCAATATCATGTGATAAACCAAAATGGAAAATAATATTTTAAAAAATAATATATATATCTAGCTGAATTATTTTGCTGTACAGAAGTAATTAACACAACTATAAATCAAGTATACTTCAATTAAAAGTAAATATTTCTATAACAAAAAATTAAGAAAAATAAAAACAGAAAGAGATGCATGACCTGCAAGTGTGCTTGTACTGAAAATGACCCTAAATAGGTATTTCTCAATGAAAAACACTCATTGGTTAGGAGGAATCCACATAACCCAGAGAAAAAACACCCACTGGTGACTTTTTCATTAGGACATATGTACAATTAGATTTCATTGTTTAATTCACTCGATGATCATAACTGTACTGTGCAGTAGCATCGTGTTTACACCTGTTATACAGATGAGGAAACTGAGGCACAGAGAGATATAAATGCACATGGGATTTGACTTTTCGCAGTCAGACTTCAGATGCTGACTTGTACGTGTTCTGCGAGCCCTCACATAAGCTCTCCTTCCTGAGTGTAGTTTCTGAGGGGACTTTTCTTTGTTAGTCTTGTTTCCACAGCAGGCCCACCTCAACTATGTCCTGGCACTACAAAATCAAACACTCTAGTCTGTCATGGATAGGGAAAGGTGGGCAAACCCAAGTACCTGAAAATATGGTGCTCTCAAACTCCTCTTAGCAACTCAGTAGGTTGTAAGAACACAGTTTTGCATTTCTGGACCCTGCAGACTAAAGGCTAGGAAGTTTTGCCAGGTTTTTAATTTGTCAGAAACCGTTTTTTTCACCTTACATAATACTTTCCAAACTTTCCCAAACTGACAGTTGGCTGCTTGCAAATGTTCTGAAGCTCAGCTAAGGAAATATTCTCAGGGAGCAGCCCAGAGGCCCTCAGAGCCCAGTTCCCACAAAGGGATGACAGTTAAATGCTGGTGAGAGGAAGCCTTTTGCCTCTTTCACCTCATTTTTTTTTCTCCTGACCAAAAGCCATATTCTTGCCTTTGATTTCCTCAGAAACCACTGAAGTTAGATAGTTTTGCTTTTAAAAAGGCTCAGAAATAAGAATAATTTTCTTACTCTTGCTGGAAAGATGCCACAATTGCCATCTTATTTGTAACTTTGTTATTATTATTGTAACTATTATTGTTATTACTATTATTATTATAAAGTGCACTCAGGGGATTGGTGGGTAGAGGGGAGTGACCAGACGTTCCCTGTCTTCTTTGACAGACCTGGTTTCCGAGGCCCAAGGAGCATATGATGCAGTCAAAGCCATTGCCTATTGTGTAACACCCTGGATAGAGGCTAATTTCGCTTGGCCAGAGGTTCGGGCAGAGCCTGGTTCCCTGGGTCAGATAAGCCATCCCCCCTAGCAGGGCAGCCACACAGCAATTAGCAAAGGCATGTGTGGCCTCCTGCCTCCTTCCCCTGGCCTCTTCTCAGATTCTTTATCTTTGGGGTAGCCACTTCCTGATGTTTGTGTTGGATTTTTTCTTTGAGACTTTGGCTATTTTCACTGCCTGAACTGCTGGATTCCCAGACACCCTCAAGGCTAAATCGTTTTTCAAGTCTTCACTCAAATCTGACCTTCTTTAGAGGGTCCTGTTTCCCATCTAATGGCTTCCCCAATGATGGTGGTGGTTTAGTTGCTAAGTCTTGTCTGACTCTTTGCGACCCCCATGGACTGGGGTTCCCAGGCTCTTCTGGCCATGGGATTTTACACCCAAGAATACTGGAGTGGGTTGCCATTTCCTACTCCAGGGGATCTTCCCGACCCATGGATGAACCCTCATCTCCTGCATTACAGGAAGATTCTTCACTCTGAGCCAGCGGGGAAGCCAGGAATCCTTGGTGGATCAGCGATAAAGAATCTTTCTGCAATGCAGGAGATGAGGGTTCATCCGTGGATCGGGAAGATCCCCTGGAGTAGGAAATGGCAATCCACTCCAATATACTTGCTGGAAAATCCCTCGACAGAGGAACGTGATGGACTACAGTCCATGGGGTCACAAAGAGATAGATGATGCTCTTGTGCTTCCTATCCAATACTGCAGCCTCCCAGCCCCCTTCTTTTTCTTGTTTTCTATAGCATTTATCAACTAATTGTCTTCCTTCTCCTCTAAAATATAAGCTCCATGAGAACAGCAGCTTTTGTTCATTGATGTTCCCCAAGGGTACAGAAGAACCCGTGGTCACAGTAGGTGCTCAGTGAACACTGGGTAAAATGGAAATTGTTCAAAGCTGTTCTTGATGCTCACCAGTTCAGCCAGTAAGAACTTCAAGACAAGGTCTGTGTCCCTGCCACAGGCCCAAAAGTGCAGTGCCCGACACATAGGCAAGCCCTTGTGATCAATGTACATTCTAATCTGCATAAAAATGTCAGGAGAGGAAGTCTTAGGGATAACTTTTTTTTTTTTTTTTTACTACTTCTTTTCACTTTTATTTCCTGTCTGGAATATGAAATTAACAAATCAAGCTAAAACAAAACTCTGAAGACCTCACGTGCTCTCTGGGTGGGACCCTCATTGTCTAGCACGTAACCAGTGGAAGGAGAGAGCCTGTAAACTCCAAACACTGTTCTCAGGGCAGGGGACAGGAAACTGGGCCAGTGGAAAGAAGCCAAGCCCTTCTTCCTCAGAGAGATTTTGAGACATCATAACACTATTTTCAAACATGATAAAGAACATGCTGATGGGCAATTTTCCATCCCTACAGGTGACAGAGCAAGAGAAAAATACCCGTTTCTGACTATAAGAGCATTCAAATGAGATTTAGAGAATACTTGCCTTAGAAGGAGATGAAATATCAGCAGAATATAATCAGGGGAAATTCGAGGTGCCTAACTCTGGAGTAAAACACTTCTGATTTAAAAAAAAGTAAGGACCTTCCTGGCAGGCCATCAGTTAAGACTCTGCCCTTCCACTGCATAGAGCACAGGTTCAATCTCTGGCTGGGGAACTAAGATCCCACATGCTGTACAAGGCAGCCAGAAAGAAAGAAAGAGAGAACATTAAAAAAAAAAAAAAGGCAAACAAGTAAAATTCTTACATTCATAGGACAAAGTTGATGTTCCTTTCCCCAATTCTGGATTCTAAACATTAGGGTCATATTGTGGCAAGAAAATGGTGTGGTTGGGAGCTGAGGCTTAGACTGAGACTGCTTGGGTTTAAACCTGACACATCCTGGCTATAATGTTGGGCAAGTTGTTTAACAAGTTATGCCTCAGTTTTTCTACCTTTTAAATGGGGTGATAATTGCATCAACCTCCAAGGATCAGACAAGCACATTCACCTTCCTGTGAAGATCTGGCACCTTGCAATAAGGAACAAAATCAGGCAGGCCCTCAGGCAGTGCCCAGTAAGCAGGCTCTCTTACCATGTGGGCATGGTGAAGTTAGCAGTCCTTAAAGGTAGAGGTGGAAAACTGGAATAGGGGCCACAGGGCAATCTTAATGGAGACAGAAGCTGCAAGGAGACACACTACATCTGGGAACTGGAGGGTGGTAAACTTGGGGGTTGGAAGCCATGAGAGGGTGGACAATTGGGAACTCTAGAAGGTAAAAAAGCAGGAGCAAAGGCTTCCTGACAATCTCATTCACCATTGCAATGAAAAGAGTAAAATACTTAGAAATAAATTTACCTAAAGAAACAAAAGACCTATATATAGAAAACTATAAAACACTGATGAAAGAAATCATAGATGACACAAATAGATGGAAAAATATACATATTCATGGATCAGAAGAATCAATATAGTGAAAATGAGTATACTACCAAAAGCAATCTCTAGATTCAACCCTATCAAGCTACAATGGTGTTTTTCACAGAACTAGAACAAATAATTTCCCAATTTGTATGGAAACACAATAAACCTTGAATAGCCAAAGCAATCTTGAGAAAGAAGATTGGAACCGGAGGAATCAACCTGCCTGACTTCAGACTATACTACAAAGCTATGGTCATCAAGACAGTATGCTACTGGCACAAAGAAAGAAATATAGATCAATGGAACAAAACAGAAAGCCCAGAGATAAATGCATGTACCTATGGACACCTTATCTTTGACAAAGGAGGCAAAAAATATACAATGAAGAAAAGACAACCTCTTTAACAAGTGGTTCTGGGAAAACTGGTCAACCACCTACAAAAGAATGAAACTAGAACACTTTCTAACACCATACACAAAAATAAACTCAAAATGAATTAAAGATCTAAATTTAAGACCAGAAACTATAAAACTCCTAGAGGAAAACAGGCAGAACACTCTCCGATATAAATCACAGAAAGATCTTCTATGACCCACCTCCCAGAGTAATGGAAATAAAAGCAAAAATAACCATCTAGTCAAGGCTATGGTTTTTCCAGTGGTTATGTATGGATGTGAGAGTTGGACTGTGAAGAAGGCTGAGCACTGAAGACTTGATGCTTTTGAACTGTGGTGTTGGAGAAGACTCTTGAGAGTCCCTTGGACTGCAAGGAGATCCAACCAGTCCATTCTAAAGGAGATCAACCCTGGGATTTCTTTGGAGGGAATGATGCTGAAGCTGAAACTCCAGTACTTTGGCCAACTCATGCGAAGAGTTGACTCATTGGAAAAGACTCTGATGCTGGGAGGGATTGGGGGCAGGAGGAGAAGGGGATGACTGAGGATGAGATG
Organism: Oryx dammah; assembly: GCF_014754425.2. NCBI lineage: Eukaryota > Metazoa > Chordata > Mammalia > Artiodactyla > Bovidae > Oryx > Oryx dammah. The sequence continues at coordinate 34,346,642 of NW_024070190.1, forward strand.
GCTGGATGGCATCACTGATTCGATGGGCGTGAGTCTGAGTGAAGTCCAGGAGTTGATGATGGACAGGGAGGCCTGGCATGCTGCAATTCATAGGGTCGCAAAGAGTCGGACACGACTGAGTGAATGAACTGAACTGAACTGAACTGAACTGAAACAAATGGGACCTAATTAAACTTAAAAGCTTTTGTGCAATGAAGGAAACTATAAGCAAGGTGAAAATACAGCCTTCAGAATGGGAGAAAATAATAGCAAAGGAAGCAACTGACAAAGAATTGATCTCAAAAATATATAAGCAGGTAATGCAGCTCAATACCAGAAAAATAAATGACCCAGTCAAAAAATGAGCCAAAGAACTAAACAGACATTTCTTCAAAGAAGACATACAGATGGCTAACAAACACATGAAAAGATGCTCAACATCACTCATTATCAGAGAAATGCAAATCATAACCACAATGAAGTACCATCTCATGCCAGTCAGAATAGCTGCTATCAAAAAGTCTACAAGCAATAAATGCTGGAGAGGGTGTAGAGAAAAGGGAACCCTCTTACACTGTTGGTGGGAATGCAAACTAGTACAGCCACCATGGAGAACAGTGTGGAGATTCCTTAAAAAAACTGGAAATAGAACTGCCATACAACCCAGCAATCCCACTACTGGGCATACACACCAAGGAAACCAGAATTGAGAGACACATGTACCCCAATGTTCATCACAGCACTGTTTATAATAGCTAGGACATGGAAGCAACCTAGATGTCCATCGGCAGACAAATGGATAGGAAAGTTGTGGTATATATACACAATGGAATATTACTCAGCTATTACAAGGAACACATTTGAGTCAGTTCTAATGAGGTGGATGAAACTGGAGCCTATTACACAGAGTGAAGTAAGTCAGAAAGAAAAACACCAATACAGTATATTAATGTATATATATGGAATTTAGAAAGATGGTAACAACAACCCCATATGTGAGACAGCAAAAGAGACACAGATATAAAGAAGACTTTTGGACTCTGTGGGAGAAGGTGAAGGTGGGATGATTTGAGAGAATAGCACTGAAACATGAATATTACCATATGTGAAATAGATGAACAGTCCAAGTTTGATGCATGAAACAGGGCACTCAAAGCCAGTGCACTGGGACAATCCAGAGGGATGGAAAGGAGTGGGAGGCGGGGGAGGGGTTGGGGACAGGGGGACACATGTATACCCATGGCTGATTCATATCAATGTGTGGCAAAAACCACCGCAATATTGTAAGGTAATTAGCCTCCAATTATAATAAATTAATTTAAAAAATTTTTTTTGAAAAAGCTTCCTGAGAGAGGGTGAGATGATTTGGGAGAATGGCATTGAAACATGTATAATATCATGTAAGAATCAAATTGCCAGTCTATGTCCGATGCAGGATATGGCACGCTTGGGGCTGGTACGCGGGGATGACCCAGAGAGATGTTGTGGGGAGGGGGGTGGGAGGGGGGTTCATGTTTGGGAACGCATGTACACCCGTGGTGGATTCATGTCAATGTATGGCAAAACCAATACAGAATTGTAAAGTAAAAAATAAATAAATAAATAAATAAATAAATTTCTGAAAAAAAAGAAAAAGCTTCCTGAGAAATTGTTAACTTGTTTTCTAAAATCTTGGGTGAGGAGGAGCCTACTAGGTGTCAGGTAGGGTGTGGGTGTGAAATCTGATCTCCACACAACTCTGCCAGGTTGACCTGACCAGCTCAAGCTGGCTGGTAAAGGGAAAGAGCCAGGATGGACTGAGGCATCTGTCCATCTCTGTTTATGTGGCCATATATAATTACAATAATCATCACCCTTGTAAAAGATGAGCAGGCTTTGTTCTAAACACTTTTCACATATCAACTGTCACAGTTGATATGACAGTTTAATCCTGTCACAGTCCACTGAGGATGGTACTAGTGAGGAAGCTGAGGATAGAATTTGATCAGCTGAGGCCGAGGTCCAAAAGTATAGAGCAGAGGGGACCTCCCCAACACAGGGCAGGCCTCCAGAGTCGAGGCTGAGGTGGGCTCCCAAAGGGCTGACCCTAGAGGAGAGCCCAGAAACAGGCCCCACTAATCTTACTACCACCCAGTGGCCAGAGCCAGCTTGTTATAACACAAATCATATCAAGTCACACCCCACCAGACCTTCCGAAGGCAGAGCCACCCAGTCAAGCACAATTTCTCCCTAGCAGAAATTTCTATTTAAGGCCTCTTAATCCTGGCCTCAAAGTTTCCTTAGAAGGAGCTTCTCTGATAGGATCCATCTACAGCATCTCCTCTTCTGCGGTGTGTATGTGAAGCAGAGATAGGGAAAACCTAACGATAGGTATGTGAGGCAAGACCCCACAGAGGTCCAAGCCCTGGAGATAAGCAGGCCCTAGAGACCTCCAACCTTGTTTCAGTCCCCTAAAGAGGATAGTTACTATCTCAGAGCAGCCACAGGGGATGAGGTTAGTGTCATCCCTTAATGCCTTCTGCAGGCGAGAGGAGATGGGAGGCAGGGTCCTGCCTCTGCTTAGGTCCAGTGTCCCCTGGATGCCATTTTCCTGGCTATTCCAACCCTTTCCCGACCCTGGCCTGTCATGACACCAGCATGGAAGCTGGTAAGGGCAGCTACTGGTTCTATATGGGTAGCCAGCAGAGACGAGGTTCTCGGGATATTTTTGTAGACCAGACACAGCTGGATCCAGTGCATACTGTATACAGCATGACGGTTCAGAGCATGGTTGAACCAAGCTGCCTATGTTCACTTCCCTGCTCTGACATCTGCTAGCTGAATGCCTTAGGGAGCCTTTAACTTGCGTGTACTCCAGTTTCCGCACTTGTTAAAAATGAGACAATACTACTTCCTTCACAAGAACGTTATGAGAATTAAGTGAGTTGAAGCAGGAAGCCTTCTAGTAGTAAGTGCTCAATGGTTGTTAACTGTCAATTAGCACTACTATATTTAGCTGCATAATACTGGAAAAACCACATCTCTGAGCCTTGGATTTTGTTCATGTAAAGTAGTGATATTATCCACCTCACAGGGTTGTTGGGAAGATTGAGAATATCATGTACAGAGGACTTAGTATACTGCTTGGAAAACAATGGGTAAGAAGTCAGCCATTTACTGTGTTGGGCAGACTTTATTTTCCTGTGCTCCAAAATCACTGTACATGGTGGCTGCAGCCATGAAATTAAAAGATGCTTGCTCCTTGGAAGACAAGCTATAACCAACCTAGACAACATATTAAAAAGCAGAGACATTACTGACAAACTTCCATGTAGTTAAAGCTATGGTTTTTCCAGTAGTCATGTATGAATGTGAGAGGTGGATCATAAGGAAAGCTGAGTGCCAAAGAGTTGATGCTTCTGAACTGTGGTGTTGGAGAAGACTCTTGAGAGTCCCTTGTACAGGAAGGAGATCAAACCAGTTAATCCTAAAGGAAATCAGTCCTGAATAATCACTGGAAAGACTGATGCTGAAGCTGAAGCTCCAATACTTTGGCCATCTGATGCAAAGAACAGACTCATTAGAAAAGACCCTGATGCTAGGAAAGATGGAAGGCAGGAGGAGAAGGGGGCTATACAGGATGAGATGGTTGGATGGCATCACTAACTCGATGGTGAGTTTGAACAAGCTCTGGAAGTTGGTGATATACAGGGGATCCTGGCATGCTGCAGTTCATGGGGTCACAAAGAGTTCGACACAACTGAGTGACGGAACTGGATTGATTCCAGTCTTTCAGGATCTTCTTAGTTGAGTGAACAACTGGCTGGATATATTAGTAGTCCAGGTGGACTCTGGAAAAGATAAACATACTCTGGGCCTCCCTTGTTGGGGGCACATCAAGAACAGCTTCCAGATACAACATCCATCAGCTTGATTCACTGGTTAATTTCCTCCAGTGTTGAGTCACCTAGTGGTCATCTTTCCATTGAAGAAATGTCTCAGAGAGGCTCCATTTCCAGACCTGTGCCTGAGCAGGAGCCTCAAAACCCTACCCTCAAGGATGGATTAATGATGGTATTTCAACTAAAGGGTGGTTAGTGAGGGATTATTCAGGGCAGGACCTTTACTAGTTAGCAAATGTCAAACCGAACCAAAAACACCCTACTTGTTTCTTGTCCCCAAACCAAGTCCTCCACCATGTGCTGACTCAAAGGTCCCCACAAGACTGGCAGAGTGGGGGTCCTATACACACCAGGACCTCAGGAAGGGAAAGATGGCAATGAATGCCTGCCTCCCAGGTTCACAGAGGCCAACCTCTGGAACATGAGGAAGGTCGACCTGCAGTTCTCAGCTCTGAGTCCTGGGCCAAAAGGGGATGTTAGGAAGTGCCTCCTCCATGAGGGCCAGCCTTTTTTACCTCGCTGTTCTCTGAACTCGGAATGGGTCCCAAGTGGACAGGGGTTTTTCCCTCCTTTTTGTGATCTTATTCATACACAAACCTTAGAGGTTAAAAAAATTAAATCATTTGATTATACTTTTACTAAACCACTTTAACTATAAAGAACTAACTTACATGCAACCTAGACAAGAGGTGACAGTGCTTAAATTTTTCCTTTGATGGGTGATATGTGGCTGAGAAGTGATTCTTTTCCCAGGTCTTTTCCTCCTCCAATCTAAATACCTCTCAGTTCAGTTCAGTCGCTCAGTTGTGTCCGACTCTTTGCGACCCCATGAATCACAGCACACCAGGCCTCCCTGTCCATCACCAACTCCTGGACTTCACTCAAAGTCATATCCATCGAGTCGGTGATGCCATCCAGCCATCTCATCCTCAGTCGTCCCCTTCTCCTCCTGCCCCCAATCCCTCCCAGCATCATAGTCTTTTCCAATGAGTCAGCTCTTCTCATGAGGTGGCCAAAGTACTGGAGCTTCAGCTTTAGCATCATTCCTTCCAAAGAACACTCAGGGCTGATCTTCAGAATGGACTTGTTGGATCTCCTTGCAGTCCAAGGGACTCTCAAGAGTCTTCTCCAACACCACAGTTCAAAAGCATCAATTCTTTGTGTTCAGCTTTCTTCACAGTCCAATTCTCATATCCATACGAGACCACTGGGAAAATGATAGGCTTGACTAGATGGACATTTGTTGGCAAAGTAATGTCTCTGCTTTTCAATATGCTATCTAGATTGGTCGTAACTTTTCTTCCAAGGAGTAAGCGTCTTCTAATTTCATGGCTGCAGTCACCATCTGCAGTGATTTTGGAGCCCCCCAAAATAAAGTCTGACACTGTTTCCCCATCTATTTCCCATGAAGTGATGGGACCAGATGCCATGATCTTCATTTTCTGAATACCTCTAGGTACCTTCAAAACAGACCCAAACCTTTGGAATAAGCTGCCCACTGATCCACTAGTTCAGCAAGTGTTTATCAAGCACCTACTATGTGCAAGATACAGGGCCATGAGGGTGAGGTATGAAAAACACAGACCCTGCCTGGAGGAGTTCCATCTAACCAGGACAAGACAAGTAAAGGACTTTGGCCCCCTGAGTCCTGGTCATGCCTACCAAGGAATACACCCACAGAGGTCTGGGTTTTATATTATAATGATGATGCAAACATTAAAATTTAAGAAAAACTTTGACTAGTCACTGCACATAATCTAACTGTCTTAGCACAACTATTTCCATTTGTCTTTCCTTTCATTTCCTAACTATGGCGTACACATCATGTTCTATAGCAGAAGCAATCACAACCTACTTACCAGAGAATACTTTTCCACCATTTATATTTTTATATATTCCTGCTTAGTTTTCATAATTCACACTTTCAAAAAGCTATACGCTGCTCTATTCTGGTTCCTGTGCCGTAATTACAAACTATTGCCCTGTTGTTGGACTTCTACTTTTTTTCCTTGGATTGTGGATAACAGTGCAGTGTTCATGGACTCAGCACTGCTGTGGAGCATCTCTTCCACCCAGGTCCTGTGCTGAGAGCTTCAGGGCTCAGGGGTCACCAGCCACCGTCCTCTAAGAGTCCGAGGTTCCATTGACCCATAAAGTCCCGAAGCACAGCAGCAAGCCATTTTAGCAAAATGCAAAGAAACCTTGGAAGACCTACCGAGTGAATCATGCTAAAAGCCCCAGCACAAGGGACTGAAGTCTGAGGGGCCCAAAAGAATTCTACATTTTCAGAATGACTGAAGTAAAGTGTTTGAGGAAGTCCCAGCTCCCAAATTTCAGTTACCAGCAGACCTGAAACTACCTCCACACGAGGTTGTATTTCTAAATGGCAAGTCTTCTGATTTCATTGGCAACTGAGGGAAAACCCACCTTTAATTCAGAATGAATTCCCTAACCCTGTTGCCAGCCAGGAAATCCCAGACACCTTGCCCACACAAAGGAGAAAGAATTTAGGCCCATTTCTGGCATGGTGGAGCTACTGTGTGGGCTGGCCTCTCGCTGGACCTTCCTGTCTTCTCTCCACTTCTCACTCTAAACAGAGGGTGAGAAAGGAGCCCTATGGCTTGGATTTTCTTGTTATTGGACTTTTCCACTGTTTGGGGGCGGGGGGATTGGTGGCGTGTTTTGGGCCTCACTGTGCAGTTTGTAGGATCTTAGTTCTCTGACCAGAAATCAAACCAGGGTCCCCTGCAGTGGAAGTGCTGAGTCCTAACCACTGGGTTGACCACCAGAGAATCCCTTCACTCTTTCTTCTTTAAATTAATTATCAATCAGGCTGTGTTTCAATTAATTAGTTGCAGCATGTAGAATCTAATTCCCTGACCAGGGATTGAACCCAGGCCCCCTGCATTGGGAGAATAGACTTAGCCTCTGGACCACCAGGGAAGTCCCTCTACTCTTTCTTTAGAAATAAAAGAACTCACATTCACTTATTCTACCCCACCAGATTGTCTCTCATGTGAAACCCTCTTCTCTGGTCCCCGTCCTAACCCAACTGCCAGAGACTGATGGAGAAGAAACACTAAAGGTACACAGCCCAGCTGGAAATTCTAGGCCTCAGACAACCTGGGAGCTATGGTTTTCCCCTCTTCCTTAGACTCCGAGGCCCCACAGGATCAGCTGTATGGCCAGTGATGTGGGAGGAAGAATGGTTACTGGTCAGATCCTGCCCTTCTAGGAATTTCTGAAGAGCATAAACTCTTTATCATTTTCCCCTCCAAGGCTGGCCCCAAAGTCTATCTCCAGAATTTGGTAAACCTCAGGGGATTTGGCAGAGCACTTATCACTCACTGTGAAGGGAGTTGGTGCTCAGTTGCTCAGTCCTGGCTGACCCTTTGTGACCCCGTGGACTGTAACCCACCAGGCTCCTCTGTCCATGGAATTTTCAAGGCAAGAATACTGGAGTGGGTTGCCATTTCCTTCTCCAGGAAGGGAGTTTACTTGCCCCTACAAAGCCTTGATCTTGGGGGTAGGCATAGATCTCACAATGACAGCTTGGTCAGTACTCTGTAATCAGTGACTAACGAGCCCTCTCTGGAAGCTTCATCCCATCCCAGTCTTCACTAGAGAGGAGACCCAAGACAAGTCACATCCAGATCCAGTCAGTTCCTGGTGATGGGACAACTGTGGGACCTTCCTCACCAGTAGAGAGCCACATACTAAGTTCACTAGCTTTCTTGGTCTGGATCTCTCTGGCTTTGAAACATTTCAGAAAATGAATTCTCCCACCAGACTCAGCCCAAGGGAAACATATCTCCAATGATACTCAGTAGGTGCTAAATAAATGCATGTCTATTTTCTTGGCAGAGATTCTGCAGACCACAGCCAGAAAGAGAAAGAGCCCAGAAATAACTGGCACCTGGTCCTCAAACTCAGCTGAAATCGAGTAGTGAGCATTAAGAAACCCTTGTGTTAAGGGCATGGAGTAGATGGGAAGATGTGCGATTAAGGAAGCAGAGTCAGATGGCCATGGCAGAGTCTAGGCGGTGAGTATATGGCTGTTCACAGCAAAGTTCTTTCAATTTTACTATCTGTTTGAAAATTTCCATAGTGCATTGTTGGAAGGAAAATCCTGATGCCTGGTCTCAACCTAGAGATGCATTTAATTGGTACAGCCTCTGCATCAAGAGTTGTAAGAACTCCACCAAGGTTGACTCTCCTTGTCTGGTGTGTGGCAAGTGTGGGTCAGACCAGCAAAACCAGCATCACCTGGGAACCTGTCAGAAATGTGAATTCTGGGGCCCTCTTCCAAATCTCCCTTGTAGCTTAGATGCTAAAGAATCTGCCTGCAGTGCAGGAGACCCGAGCTCGATGCCTGGATTGGGGAGATAGCCTGGAGAAGGGAATGACTACCCGCTCCAGTGTCCTTGCCTGGAGAATCCCATGGACAGAGGAGCCTGGCAGGCTACAGTCCATGGGGTTGCAAAGAGTCAAGCATGACTGAGCAACTGACACTTTCATTCCAAATCTACAGAATCAGAAACTCAGGTGGTGGAACCAACAATTGTTATTTAAGAAACATCTTCCAGTGTTTGTGGTGCACGCTAGCTAAAGCTAGTGGTTTCCAAACTTGGCTGCACATTGGAATCATCTAAGGAATTTGGCAGGGGTAATCAACATGATTTCAGAACCAGGCTCAGACCTTCTGAATTAGGCCTTAGGAGCCTTTACTCTTTTTCATAAGCTCCCCAGCGATTCTGATGTTAACCAAAGTTTGTGCCCAGGCTCCTCCTCATGCCAGTCAGGAACTGAGCCCGCTGGGGAGACTAGGGCCAGGTTCCCTGGCTCCTTGATCTGCTGTTGACCCCATTTTCCACCTCCATATATTACCCATTGTTTATGTCAGTCAGGTGGTTTTGTTAGCTCCCTTACTTCTAGTTCTCAAACTTTGCTGTATATTTCGATCATCTGGGAGATTTAAAATACCAGAAAACTTTCTCTGAAATAAGTAAAGTATTAGAAACGTACTCTGGTATCATTGCATCTCTCCTGCAATTCCCCTCACTCCAGGCCTGCACCCAACTTCAAGAGGGTAGGTGAGAAGGGAGTTCTGTGGCTTCCGTGATTGCTAATTTGCTCAGTCATCAATCTCAAGCCATATTTATGGAATCCAAGCATGAGATGTAGAACTACTTCCTGCTCTGCCACCAGCTTGCCCGTTACTCTGGAATTGTTACCTTTGTTCCCTGGGGTTACCAAGGAGGTTGGAGAAGCTATTAAAAGGAGTGACTGACACAGAACTCCTTTTCACCTTCTTGTCTAACAAGATTTGGTAAACAATGTCCTCAAAAAATGCTGTGAAGGGACTTCATTGGTGATCCAGCGGTTAGGACACTGCCCTTCCACTGCAGGAGGCAAGGGTTTGATCTCTGGTGGGGGAACTACAATCCCACAACCTGTGCAGTGTAGCCAAAATAATAATAATAATAATGCTGTGGGGAACAATGGGAAAGGGGAAAAATGAGACAGAAGGAGGAGGGGATGTTCCTCAAAGTAAGCTTGTCACTTTCCCAGGCCCCAAGCAAGGTGGGAGACTCAACATTAAACAGGCAAAGAGTCCTGCCTGATCCAAGAGCAGTTGAGGGCACTCTTGGCCCCAGGGCAATCCAACGGACCAGGCGATGTTTCCTCTTCCTGAGTGTGTCCTCAGATACCAAGAAAGAAGCTTACAGGATGGTGGGGTTCAAAATTTACCAGGGTTGCCCTCTTGTACATGAGGATCCTGAGATTCAGAAAAGAAGCAACTTGCCCATCATATACTGGCAAAGAGAGAGCCAGAGTCTAAACACATATGTGTCTCCAAAGACTGGACTTACGCAGCGTCTAAGTAGTCAAGCTCAGCTCCAAGTCTCCAGACTCCAGGGCTTTTGCTCTTTCCCAATAGCTGCTGTTTGTCTCAGAACAGCAGCTGCAGGAAGGTCTTAGAGACCATGAGTCAACCTGTCCTTAGATTCAGGGCAGCGACAATCATCTCCAAGTGAGCAGCCCCCAGCATTACCCACCTTCTCAGCTGATCCCAAACTCTTGGTTCAAGTATTTCTAAGCCAACATGACTGAGTTCTAAAACACAAGAACCTGTCTGGTGATTTTCTTTTAACAAGACTTACTGTGTCCCAACCCAACCACCCCCAGAAGAATCACTAATTAGTGCCCAGGAAAGGCAGGAGAGTTTGAACTTGAAGACACTCACCTCCTCTGGTTCCAGCCCCTGTCTTTGTCCCTGCCCAAGCTGCACTGCCAAGGGCCAGAGCTGAGCATGAGGTTGTGTTTCTAGATGAAGGCAAAGTCAGACAGGGAGAGTTTGAGTCTTTTGCATACCATAGGCGCACCTTCAGGTCAGCTGACAGCCTGCCCCAAGGGAGGGTCAGAGATTGCTTCTCAAGCTCTGCCGCCCACCTCTGAAAGCACACACCTGCAGCCATCCCAGAGACCATCCTGGAGGGGCAGGGATCCAAGCACCTCAGACATTTTTGGACTCAAATTGACTTCTTACATTTGTGACTTGGTAAAAAGAGCACTGGGATTAAATGGAGAGGGTAGTTTCACTTATCACTCCATTAATCTATTTTACTCCTTATCCATTCAATCATTCAATAGATAGTTTTGGGTCATCGACTGTGAGCTGGCACTGCCATGTACTTAGTAGGATGGTGCCATGACAGCGCAAGGAGTCCAGTTATAATTTTCTTGAAGGAGTCCATGCTCTTGATGTAAACTCCTAAGGCCACTACCGGAATCCCTTAAGACAACTGATGAACACTCTTTTTGGAAAAATGACTGTAACCGTAAAACTATTCACATAATTTTAGGGATTTTAGAGTTAAACCTTCTATTCTGATGTTTTCTACCTGAACTCTTCCATCACTTCTCCTGGACATATTCTTTCCCTACTGTAGACCTCAGTTTCCCCATCTGTAACATGAATTCGCTAGACTCTCTTGGCCATACAGTCTCAAATCTTACACATCAGTGATTTCAGAAGTCCCCTAGTCCTTAGAGAGCGAGCCACCTAAAATGAGATTGGAAAGAGGAAAGCATGCATGACTTTGGAAGTGTTTGAGGATAAATAGAAGATGGAAGCTTCCTGCTTCCCTAGTAGCTCAGCTGGTAAAGAATCCACCTGCAATGCAGGAGACCTGTGTTCAGTCCCTGGGTTGGGAAGATCCCCTGGAGAAGGGCATGGCAACCCACTCCAGTATACTTGCCTGGAGAATCCCCATGGACAGAGGAGCCTGGCAGGCTACCGTCTATGGGGTAGCAAAGAGTCAGACACAACAGAGCAACTAAGCACAGCACAGAATGTGGAAGATACAAAACACAGTTCTTAAGAGAGATAGGAGGGAAAGAATGCTGGCTCCACCTGAGGAACAATCAGTCTTTCCCAAGGACAAAGACTGTCTGGATAAGACAGTAATAAACCCCTCAGGAAAGCATCAGGGCTATGGTGACACTCCGAGGTCACCCCTTTAATCAGAGGAATTTCCAGGAGGATGTCATCAAATGTCCCATCCATTCAGTAAATAACTATTGAGAAGGTTGCAGGGATACCAAGGTATTGTTCAGAGGTCTGAGGAAGATCCTGACCTCATTAGTGTCCTTTCTGGAGCAGAAAACAGACAACTCACATGTAAAACAAGATCATTTTAGGTCATCAGGAAGCAAGAACAGGATAAAACCAGAAATGGATAAAGGATGTGTTTGTGTGGGGAGGAGTACTTTACATGGGGTCCACAGAAAAAGTGATGCTTGAGCTTAGACCTGAATGGTAAGAGCAAACCAGCCAGGAGAAGATGGGGGGGAAGGGCTTTCCAGGCAGAAGGAACAGCAAGGGAAAAGATCCTGAGATGGGAAAGAGCTTGGCAAAGCAGTGAGGGGGTACTGGGGTCTGAAAGTCTTATAGCCAAGGAGCTAGAATCCACTGGAAGGTTTTACAGAGAGGAAAGGATGGATGCCTTTCAGACCATGGCTTCCCCCCTCCCCCATTTACCTCTTTGACCTCATTGCTTCCTTTCCTTCCCCCAGCCACACTGCTGGCCTCTGCCTTCCATCTGCACTGCTGGCCTCTGCCTTCCATCTGCACTGCTGGCCTCTGCCTTCCATC